>NW_027510379.1:311756-623513 GCF_048772815.1 Callospermophilus lateralis
CCCATCCGCAGCATATAAATACCCTCTGAGAATAATAAAAGTTTGCAGCATGATCAGAACTCCTGTCTTGCTGTCATCTCTCGTGTCTCTTGTCCCTTCATTCCTCCCCAACTAGGATCGACACCCAAGTTGATGTGTCCTGCCAGCCGGGCCATCTGACACTAACCCATACCCTCCTAGACTCTGATGACAAATCCTAATATGATGGAGAAAAATAACCCAAACAGAATAGAAATACAAGCAGTTCAGAGGAGGCATGGTGTATAGTTGCACTTGCCTTTTGCATGATATAGGGTAGGTGTTATAAATCTAGTTAATTTTTAATTGAAATAGTTCTCCATGTGTTTTTAAAGTTAACAAATATGTGAATTCCTGTCTCCCTTTCTCTGTAGCCGATTCAGCACATGTATTTTTATATGCACATATAGAATCCTACCTGGTATCAGATGTACATTCTTGTGAGGTGGCTGACTTGGAAGATACAAATTGTGAGAAGAGATCACTCCTCCTAAACACCGTTGGAACAGAAAATTCAACCTATGGGTGAGCCTCCTAGTAGAACAACATTATACATAAATCCATGTTCAGTAAATTAAATATTTTTGCATCTGTGGATGATATATACTTCATGATGAATTTCGATTGGCATATGTATTGCTACATTTTATTGCCTGGGTGTGTGTGTTGTGTGTGTGTGTGTGTGTGTGTGTATATATATATATATATATATATATATATATATATATATATATATACACTCTCCAAATATTTCAAAATATGAAATATATGTGTCTTACATATACTACCTAAATTCATTCATGTTCATGTATGTGGATTTATAATCAACTTTTCACAATATTATTCTCAGAAATATTCATCCACCTGAATTACATATTTGTTTTATAGTACTGAAAACTAACTTCAGTGAGTGGTGCATACAATCCTAATATTTCTACAGTAACTGACCCAGTTTAACATCAATGCAACTAGATTCCTCTTGGATATGATGTCTATGTTGAAGTTCATTTTATTCAACACTGGTACATTACTATTTGTTCAGTTTATACACATCATAGGATATATATTTCATCAACAACTTCAATAATTTATAGGATTTTGATTCACTTTCAATCATTTCCTGATTCAGAACACATGTATTCCTCCAGGTTACATGATTGTTTTTTCATGAGACTTCTTTCCAAACGCTTTTTTTTTCGATTTCCATAATCATTTTGAAGAAAAACTGACACACTCTTCATGATAAACCATAACCCTAATATTACCATTAGATGTATTTCTGGTTGGAATGAATGATTGCATATAAATATACGATTTTCTGTTTATTTTCAGATATCAATTCAATCGAATATTTAAAGTTGGAACAAGTTATAATATTTAATCACAGTATCGTCTATTCATAAATTATCTCTATGTTCATAGACACAGAGTAAATCTATTTGTAACCCCAATACTAATTTTTTCATCTTCAAAATGTTGCTCCCAGAAATGGTGGAAGAAATACTCATGTCACCTAATCTACATATACATTTTATCACAGTAATATTCTGGACACAAAAAGAAGAGGTCACACTTATGATTGTATCAAAGCCTAAATGAAAAGTGAGCATAGATTACTGAAAACATTCATGTCCAGTGTGCCTAATGCTCTCAAATGTCAATCCTATTGGTGACTACATATTTGTTTCTTCTTAAGACTATATTTTGAACCTCAACCCTGTTGCAAATGTCTAATCCTATCACTCAATTTATACTTTGCCTGATTTCCTAATGTCTCTATTGATGTCTGCTTACCTAAATATTTTCCCCAGTTCACCATTGTGACTGACCCTTCACGTGTGCTGACATTTACATTCACTCTCTACCCGATACACTATTGCTAAAGAACTTTTGGTCCAAATTCTGTACTCAGTCTTCTTCTGAAACTTATCGAATATCTTCCTAATCCTACCGACTATCCCTGTTCTAGTGGATGTTCACTTCTACATTCAATCATCCAAGGTACAAGGTCCTATGCCATTGATTATCGATTTATCTGAAACACCTGTGCAGAACGTATATCAAAGCTAAGTATCCCAATCAATAGCGCAATGCCCTTCTGGGCTTCAAATCTTACCTAGATTTTTGTTTTCATACTTATATTTCACCTATATATTCTTATAAATATCACAGGTTCCCAATACCATTATTCATCAATTAGAATAATTCCTAACCCAAATCAAACCTGTTATTAACCCTAACCATACACTGTTCCCTCAATCTAACTTTACAGAAGAGCAGGGACCAAGTTGGTCTTACAATACAGGAATGTAGAGAATCTTCCACCTGTTGTAAAACTCAAAGGTCCATGAAGAAGTGATCCCTGGAGAAGATGTAGGCAGCCATGAAGGACCTGAGAGAGCAAACGTCATCTTCCATTGCAAACAACCTGGTCAGGATGAAGGCTTGTGTCTGAATCAGCCTCTCTGTTCATAATGTAGAGAAGATGGACACAAACAGTCCTTTTTGGAGACCTGTTCCTGGGTGCCTATGGTTCATATACCATTCTAACTTGTGAAAGTGTCACAGGAAGTAGGAGAAGCCTCGATCTCATGGGACCCTTGGAAGCAACTGTTAGGACAAAGTGGTTGCCAAAGCAGTGACCTCATTCAGTTCCTGAAGGAAGTGACCTCACCTCACTTCCTTGGTCATGGAACTCTCGGTACTTGGGATCCAGGAAGCAAGGTACCAAGAGCCTGTCCCAGTCCCAGTCCCAGTGGGCTCACTTGTTTGGATTTACCAAGGACAGAGTCAGTCTTTCATGGTACCTACAGATATGAGGATGGCCAACTGCCAGGAAAACTTAGAAGAGGGGCCTTTCCTGAGAAAGCAGATAGTGGCTCACCGCTGGCTCCTGACAAGTTCACAGAGTTGGTGTTTTCCGGGGAACATAAGTTGGCCCACCAGTCAGAAGACACTCTGGATAGTCACAGACATACTTTGTAGAAGGTGGTGCCTCTGTGGTTGTCGGTGTGGGTTTGTGGTTTTGTCTCATGTTCTGAGAATAGGTAGGAAAGGCGGTTTGTTTGGTTTGGAGTGAACTGTTTATAGTAAGTCGTTTGGCAAGCAAGTGTTTCTATGTCTGTGTATCCCACTATGTGCATGGTTTTAGATATTAGAAAACTGAATGCATCAATTGTTGTCTCCTGTCTAGCAGAAAGCTTCCCAGCATTCATCCTGCCGAATTTATGAATGGATTTCAGCTTGCCTGATCGATGGGCAACATGTGGTATCTTCCAAAATTCCTGCATTCTTCATGAATTCTGGCTACTCTCCAGAATAGGCTCATGGTTTTGTGTCCAAGATATGTAGCAGTTCCAAGCCCTGTGACATGGCCATGTACTGGATAGCTAAAGGGAATGTCGAGCATCTCAGAAAACTCAGATATAATGTGACCATGATAGTCTCAGTGGAGAAACCCTGCTTTGGGCCTTTTGCTTACCTATTGTTCTGTTGCCCTGAATGTCAGGAAGGTCTTTGCCTCAAGACATCCGTTTGTGAAGCCTGAAGAAAACAGGTTCAAATGGAAATGAATGGACATCACCTGTGGATATTTGCTTAATTCCTTTGAAAATGGAAGTGTCTGAATCAGCCTCTTGGCCCTGTGTGAGGCCGTGGCTTAGATTCTCAACCCCTGAAGAATCTAAAGAAACATCACATGTGTGCATCCAAAACAAAAATGGCCAAAAGTGCAGTTATTGTGGATGAAGTCTCTCCCCATTCTCTGTAAGGTTCCTGACCTCCATCAAGTTAGAATAGGGATCCATTGGGCCAAATCATTTCTTCAAATCCCTAAATTGCTTGAGTTTTCCCGTGACTACAATTCACATAAAGAATCCAAACTGCACAGTCAATACGCCTCAAATTGGAGAAGCAGAGAAGTATTAACAGCAGGCCTATTTGAACACTCCTGGTTCACAGGAATGGTGTCCAGGCCACCCTGAATTTAGGCAAATTAGGGGCAAGAGAGATTATTTAGGAGACTGTCTTGGGCTTCGCCCCTCGTGGAAATTTCCAGCGATAGGTTATGATGAGTGTCTATATAAAAGAATATGAGGGCCATGTGGGATTGTTTTGGTTTTTATTGTGGTTGTTAGTGTGGTGATTGGAAGAGATGACTGGGTCCACCTTGACATGAACTCTGGTGTTTTTCCCCTTAGAGACTGAGTTCTGGAACTGACCTCAGAAAAGTATTGCCATTAATTGTGTTGGGATTTTAGAAGGCCATGCATGAGAGTCGCCCTTGGAAACTGAGATCAAGGCCCAGGGTGGCTTTCAACAGAGCACTGGGAATCACAGCCAAGATATCACATAATTTTCTTCTGAAAGACTTGGCAGCCGTAGTTGAGAGTCAAAAGTCACATGGACATCACATTGTAGAACTCAATGGGCCTGGCTTCATTTGACCTTTTGGCCATTCTTTGGGAAGCATTGCCTGTGAGATTTCTCCAGAGCTTTCATTGAAATGAGCTTCGTCAACATTAATGGTTCTGGAATGAACTGAAACTCACAGTGCCTCCACCTTCATTGTTGAAATATGGCTAGAAAAATACCATGAAATTTTTGAAATTTCCATGACCAGCTGGCACAGGAGAACCTTTGGATTTCCTGTTGCTGATCATGAGTATAACAGACACTGCCTTGATTGACTGGTTTTAATGAAAATTGTGTAAAACAGAGATGCCAATAAGTTGGAGCCTGATTATTAGTGGGCCTAGAGCAGTGGTAGGCAGGTGTGTGATAAAACATCTGTGGTGGGGCCATGTGGATCTGCCATTGGCTTCCAAATGGCTTGTGACTGACATGATGCAGCCAGCAGTCCCTTCTAAGTAAAGGCATCTTGTTATTTGGAGAGGTTTCAGGGCAATGTTCAGAATCGATTTGCTATCGTCAATGGGGCAAGCTATGTGATATAGAAGCATGGTTGGTGCATTCTCCTGCAGAAATTGAAATACCACACGTGACAGAACTCCCTCCTGCACTGTGTCCCAGTTGAACTCCGTGTATTTCATGAAGCAAATACCAAACTCCCATTGTAGCAGCAAGAAACACCATGAAAATTGGAGGATGAACAAATGGCTTCACAGTCCACACAGGGAGACACTTAGAACCCAGTGGCCACAGTTTACCTACAAAGATCAAATTCAGGACTGCTGCCTCATGTTCATTGGAAAATAAGAAACTATGTTTTACAGGTCACATAGGTGCAGACCCAGCTTTGATGATCTCACTACAAAGGAAGCTAAAGCTCCTGATAACAACATATGTTTCAAGTGACCAAACTCAGAGGCAATTTCTCAAGAAGTCTTTAGGCCAGCAGAGCTCCATGTTTGTGGAGTGTTCACCCTGTCCCTTACTTTTGGAAACTCCTCTACCACCTCCAAGGTAGTGAACTCCTTAGCATATTCCATTCCAGATAAGTATTCACTGATTTTCTAACTCTTCTCCTCTAATTATGTCTTACTTGGGGCGAAGATAATGTCAAGCCATTGTTCTGGAGGAGTGGGAAGATTTTGTGTAGCACATATTTGCATACACATTGGATTCATTTTCCAATTTTCCATTCGAAATACTGAATCCCTGACTCTAACCCCTACCCTACTAGACTCTGACTACTAATCGTAATATGATAGAGAATAAAAACTCAAACAGAATAGAAATACAAGCAATTCAGAGGAGGCATGGTGTATAGTTGGAATTGCCTTTTGCATTATATAGGTTAGAAGTTATAAATCTAGTCAATTTTTTGTTGAAATAGTTCTCCGTGTGTTTTGAAAGTTAACAAATATGTAAATTCCTGTCTCCCTTTCTCTGTAGCCTATTCAGCACATGTAATTTTATATGCACATATAGAATCGTACCTGGTATCACACGTACATTTTTGTGAGGTGACTGACTTGGCAAATACAAATTTTGAGAAGAGATCACTCCTCCTAAATGCTGTTGGAACTGAAAATTCAACCTATGGGTAAGCCTCCTAGTTGAACAACATTATACATAAATCCATGTTAAGTATATGAATATTTTTGGGTCTGTGGATGATATGTATTTCATGATGAATTTCAATTGACATATATATTGCTAGTTTTTAATGTCTGTGTGTGTGTGTGTGTATATGTATATATATATATATATATATATATATATATACTCTCCGGATTTTTCAAAATATGAAATATTTGTGTCTTATTATGCACTCCCTAAATTCATTCATATTCATGTATGTGGATTTATAATCCACTTTTTAAAAAATTAATCTCAGAAATATTCATCCACCTGAAATACATATTTTTTCCTTGTACTGAAACAGTTTTCAGTAAATGGTGCATCCATATCCTAATATTTCGGCATTGCAAGATGACTGTGAAGACAGTGTATCACACCCAGTGTACCCTGCCACTGCGCAGGTGAATAACGAGTTAGAACGATGAAAAACTATCTTGTTAGGATCTTACAGGAAAATGGGTGTTTACCGAAATCTAGAAGAATGATTTCCACCACCGAGGTCCGGTAATTGAGTCTCAAACACAAGCCACTTGTGCAACCGGAGATCCATTCTGATTTATCCGCGTGACCTGCCCCGTGTCTACAAATGGTGAGGCACCACCGAGAAGCGACCAGCAAGCAGGGAGAAACGTTGCTGCAGATTCTGTGGAATCCTGGTGGCTGAGCATCCACTGAGCCCCCAGCTGAATTTGGGATTTCAGACGGGAAAGTTAGCAGTACATTTCTATCCCCCAAAGTGGAAACTCCACAAAGGAAACCAGCAGCCACCATCTTGGAGAGCTGAAGTAACCACCACCACTCCCAGACAGATTGCAACAATAAAACAGGTGTGTGTTTCTCAGCTCATCTCACATACAGAGGAAAATTCGCATAAAATCTCTTCTAGGCTTTTGGGGGAGGGATAATCAGAGCAAGTCTGCATAAAGACTGGGGGAAAACTAGAGGCACCTGACCTTCATCTCCCCTTCCCATCAGCGGCAAAAATGAAACTTGTCTAGCCAGTGTGGGGCGAGGGGCAAGCGGAAAATATTAAAACAATAGAGTTCCAGGGTTCACAATAGACACCATCCCCACCCAACAAACGGCAGACCCGGAGAACAGTTTGAGCTGCCGAGAAGCATCACTCAGGAGAAATCTGGTCTAGCAGGAGAAATCAGGACTAGCAGGATAAACCAGGGGACTAGAGGCCAGGCCCTCCTGACTGGGTGGCTGGAGAACCCCAGACCGCTGCCAGTGTGACTGGGCAACTGGAGACCACCTTCCTGCCGGCGCCAGCCCACCTGCTGACGGCATGTCTTGATGGCTGGTGAACGCTCGCCTGCCGACGACCGAACGTGCAACTGTGTGGCTAGAGATCACCCACCCGCCGGCGACAGCCCATCCGCTGCCCGCGCTACTGGGTGGCTGGAGACTGCCAGCATGCCAGCGACCGGGAGCTGAAACCAACAAGAGACAATCCAGTCCACCCCCCCAATTCGGACACTCCGGCAAGGAGCCTGGGGCCCACCACAGCAGAGAGGTGACATCACTGGAGCTCGGCTGTCAGAATTCCTTAACAGCGAAATCCACTTAAGCAGGCATAGTCTAGCAACACAAAGGAGAGAAAACAGAGATATATAAACCCATAACAAATCTATAGAAGAGAGCAGAAACACAGCAATCAAATAGAGCCAGAAAATAACGTGAACATCATGAAAAAACAAGGGGAAAAAAAGGTGTAGAAACAATGAAGGACAACTTAATACTACAGGAGAACCTAGAAGCATCAGAAACAGGGATAGGGAAAAAACTTAAGTCATACCTAACTCAGATGGAAAGGAATAATAGAGAAGACATGAGGCAGCAAGTCCAAGAAATAAAAGTATATTTTGAAAATGAATTAAACAACCAAATTCAAATGGCAAAGAACAAGGTTTACCAGGAGAAAGAGATCTTTTAAAAAATCATACAGTAATTCTAGAAATGCAGGAAACTATAAACCAAATTAAAAACTCAAACAAGAATATTTCAAATAGACTAGATCAAGTAGAAGTCAGAACATCAGATAATGAAGACAAAGTTTGTCAACTTGAAAAGAATATAGTCAACACAGAAAACATGCTTAAATCCCATGAGCAACTATTCAAGAGATATGGGATGTCATAAAAAAACCAAAATTGGGAGTCATCGGGATAGAAGAAGGCATAGAGATTCAAACCAAAGGAATGGACAACATATTAAATGAAATAATTCTAGAAAACATCCCAGAGATGAAAGATGGAATGGATTGCCATATCCTGGAATCCTACAGGACCTCAAACATTCAAAACCATAATAGACAAACTCCAAGACATATAATTATGAAGATAGCCAACATACAGAACAAGGAGAGAATATTAAAAGCTACGAGAGAAAGTAGGCAGATAACATTCAGGGGTAAACCAATTAGGTTAACAATTGATTTTTCATCACAGACTTTGAAAGCGAGAAGATCTTTGAACAATGTATTTCAAACACTGAAAAATAATGGATTCCAACCAAGAATACTGTATCCAACAAAATTAAGCTTCAGATTTGACAATGAAATTAAGTCTTTCTTGATAAACAAAAGCTAAAAGAATTCGCAGACAGAACACCAGCACTGCAAAGCATTTTGAGCAAAATACTACAAGAAGAGGAATTGAAAAATAGTGCCCAAAACTAACAGTGGGAGGTATCTCAGTAAAGGGGTAAGAAAATAACCAAAAAGTAAAAACTACCCAAATTAAAATAAATAAATAAATAAACATGACGGGAAGTATAAATCATATTTCAATTGTAACCTTAAATGTTAAAAATCTAAACTCACCAATCAAGAGACATAGGCTAGTAACCTGGATCAAAAAAATAAATCCAACAAAATGCTGCCTTCAGGAGACTCTTTTGATAGGTAAAGACATACACAGGCTGAAAGTGAAAGGTTGGGAAAAATCTTACCACTCACATGGCCCTCGGAAGCAAGCAGGAGTGGCCATACTCATATCATATAAAATCAACTTCAAACCTACGTTAATCAAAAGGGATAAAGTAGGACACTATATATTGTTAAAAGGAACCATCCACCAACAAGACATAACAATTATCAATTGGTATGCACCAAACAATTGAGCTGCAACGCTTATAAAACAAACTCGCCTCAAGTTCAAGAGTCAAATAGACTACAACACAATAATTATGGGTGACTTCAACACACCGCTCTCGCCATTAGACAGATCCTCTATAAAAAACTGAATAAAGAAACTATAGAATTCAACAGCACAATCAATAACCTTGACTTAACCGACATATATAGAATATATCAACCATCATCAAGTGGATACACTTTATTCTCAGCAGCACATGGATCCTACTCCAAGTTAGACCATATATTATGCCATTGGGCAACTCTTAGTAAATATAAAGGCGTGGAGATAATACCATGCACCATATCTGATCATAATGGAATGAAACTGGAAATCAATGAGAATAGAAGGAAGGAAAAATCCTACATCACATGTAAAATGAACAATATTCTACTGAATGATCAATGGGTTACAGAAGACATAAAGGAGGAGATAAAAAAATTCTTAGAAACAAATGACAATACAGACACAACATACTGGAATCTATGGGACACAAAGAAGGCAGTTTTAAGAGGGAAATTCATTTCTTGGAGTTCTTTCCTCAAAAAAAGAATAAAACAACAAATAAATAAACTCACAGTACACATCAAAAACCTAGAAAAGGAAGAGCAAAACAACAGCAAATGTAGTAGAAGACAAGAAATAATTAAAATTGGAGCAGAAATCAACGAAACTGAAACAAACAAAAAAAAAACATTGAAAAAATTGATAAAACTAAAAGTTGATTCTTTGAAAAAATAAATAAGATTTACAGGCCCTTAGCCATGCTAAGGATGAGAAGAAGAGAGGGAACTCAAATTACTAACATACGGAATGAAAAAGGCAATATCACAACAGACAGTACACAAATACAGAAGATAATTAGAAAGTATTTTGAAATCCTATATTCCAATAAAATAGAAGATAGTTATAATATCGATAAATTTCTTAAGTCATACGATCTGCCCATATTCAGTCAAGAAGACACACACAATTTTAACAGACCAAAAACAAAGAAAGAAATGGAAGAAGCCATCAAAAGACTACCAATCAAAAAAAGCCCTGTACCTGATGGGTATACAGCGGAGTTCAACAAAACCTTCGAAGAAGAATTAATACCAATACTATTCAAGCTATATCAAGAAATGGAATAATAAGGAGCTCTTCCAAATTCATTCTCGGAGTCCAAAATCACCCTGATCCCAAAACCAGACAAAGACACTTCAAAAAAGAAAACTACAGACCAATATCTCTAATGAAGTTGGATGCAAAAATTCTCAATAAAATCCGTGTGAATTGAATACAAAAACATATCAAAATAGTTGTGCACCATGATCAAGTAGGATTCATCCCTGGAATGCAAGGCTGGTTCAATATACGGAAATCAATAAATGCTATTCACCACATCAATAGACTTAAGGACAAGAACCATATGATCATCTCGATAGATGTAGTAAAACATTCAACAAAGTTCAGCATCCCTTTATGTTCGAAACACTAGAAAAACTAGGGATAACAGGAACTTACCTCAACATTGTAAAAGCTATATATGCTAAACCTCAGGCTAGGATCATCCTAAATGGAGAAAACTGAAGGCATTCCCTCTGAAATCTGGAACAAGACAGGGATGCCCTCTATCACCACTTCTATTCAATTTAGTTCTTGAAATACTAGCCAGAGCAATTAGACAGACAAAAGAAATTAAAGGCATAAAAATAGGAAAAGAAGAACTTGAATTATCGCTATTTGTGGATGACATGGTAATATATTTAACAGACCCAATAGGGTCTACAAAGAAACTGCTAGAGTTAATAAATGAAGGATATAAAACCAACACGCATAAATCAAAGGCATTTCTGTATATCAGCAACAAAACTTCTGAAATGGAAATGAGGAAAACCACTCCATTCAAAATATCCTCAAAGAAAATAAGATACTTGGAAATCAACCTAACAAAAGAGGTGAAAACCACAGAACCCTAAAGAGAGAGATAGAAAAAGATCTTAGAAGATGGAAAAATGTACCCTGTTCATGGATAGGCAGAACTAAATTCATCAAAATGGCGAAATTACCCAAAGTTCTCTACAGGTTTAAAGCAATGCCAATCAAAATCCCAACGGCATTTCTTGTAGAAATGATAAAGCAATCATGAAATTCATATGGAAAAACAAAAGACACAGAATAGCAAAAGGAATTCTAAGCAGGAAGTGTGAATCGGGAGGTATAGCGATACTAGAGTTCAAACTTTACTACAAAGCAAGAGTAACAAAAACAGTGTGGTACTGGTACCAAAATAGGCAGGTGGACCAATGGTATAGAATGGAGGACAGAGAAACCAATCCACAAAATTACAACTTTCTTATATTTGATAAAGTGGCTATAAACATGCAATGGATGAAGGATAGCATCTTCAACAAATGGTTCAGGGAAAATTAGAAATCCATGTGCAACAAAATGAAACTGAATCCCGTTCTCTCACCATGCACAAAAGTTAACTCAAAATAGATCAAGGAGCTAGATATCAAATCAGAGACACTGCGTCTCATAGAAGAAAAAGTTGGCTATGATCTATATACTGTGGGGTCGGGCTCCAAATTCTTTAATAAGACATCAATAGCCCAAGAGTTAATAACAAGAATAAACAAATGGGACTTACTTAAACTAAAAAGTTTTTTCTCAAGAAGAGAAACAATAAGAGAGGTAAATAGAGAGCCTACATCCTGGGAACAAATTTTTACCCCTCACACTTCAGATAGAGCCCTAATATCCAAAATATACAAAGAACTCAAAATATTAAACAATAAGATAACAAATAACCCAATCAACAAATGGGCCAAGGACCTAAACAGACACTTCACAGAGGAGGACATACAATCAATCAACAAGTACATGAAAAAATGCTCACCATCTCTAGCAGTCTGAGAAATGCAAATCAAAACCACCCTAAGATACCATCTGACTCCAGTAAGATCAGCAGCCATTATGAAGTTAAACAACAATAAGTGTTGGCGAGGATTTGGGGAAAAGGATACACTTGTACACTGCTGGTGGGACTGCAAATTGGTGAGGCCAATTTTGAAAGAAGTATGGATATTCCTGGAAAAGCTGGAAATGGATCCACCATTTGACCCAGCTATCACCCTTCTTGGAATGATCTCTCAGGATCTTAAAATAGCGTACTATAGGGATACTGCCACATCAATGATCATAGCAGCACAATTCACAATAGCTAGACTGTGGAACCAACTTAGATGCTCTTCAATAGATTAATAGATAAAAAAAATGTTGCATCTATACACAATGGAGTATTACACAGCACAAAAAATGGCAAAATCATAGAATTTGCAGGGAAATGGATGGCATTAGAGCATATTATGCTAAGCGAAGCTTACCAATCCTTAAAAAACAAATGCCAAATGTCTTCTCTGTTATAAAGAGAGCAAATAAGAACAGAACAGGGAGGAAGAGCATGAGGAAAAGATTAACATTAAACAAAGACGAATGGGGGGAGAGAAAGGGAGAGAGAAGGGAAAGCTTATGAAAATTGTAGGAAACTCTCAATGTTACACAAAATTGCATATAAGATGTTGTGAGGGGAAGTGAGGGGGAAACAATGGAGAGAATTGAACAATAGCAGATGAGGTAGAGAGGGAAGATGGGAGGGGAGGAGAGGGTGGATAGTAGGGGATAGGAAAGGTAGCAGAATACAACAGTCACTAATATGCCATTATGTAAAAATGTGAATGTGTAACCGATGTGATTCTACAATTCGTATTTGGGGAAAAAATGGGAGTTCATAACCCAATTGAGTCAAATGTATGAAAGATGATATATCTTGAGCTTTGTAATGTTTTGAACAACCAATAAAAATAAATAAATAAATAAAGGTTTAAAATTTAGTGGGAAGAAATCAGCTAAAAATGGGTTCAGATGTATTCATTTTGCTATACAGAAACTTTGTTTTGTGAATATCACAAATTTATTTTACCAGAAAATGCACATAAATTGAGATTAAAGGATAATTCACCTAACTTCATGAAAAATTCATAGCATTTTCTACACTTTTCATATTTCATTTTTTTCGTGAATATTTTGTCATGGACAAGGTCTAGTCTTAGGCTATTCTTCCAGAATACTACCTCATCTGACAAGTTCGTACAATGTGTTGGATTGTTCTTTTCATCTTTTATTTAATAGTTTCTAGCTGGTAATGTGTATTTTTTCTTATCTTTATTTGGACATACAAACCTAACTATATCTTTGCATTTTATGTTTTACTGGGGAAGAGACTCATCAAAAGCTCTTTGTTATATGTATCAACAATCAAACATCTAGAGCATACAATTATTCTTAATTTTGCATGAAAATAAATTTGTACCATTTTTCTTATAAAGATGTAGTATTATTAATAATGTCCCTACTGTAATAAGTAACTACTTACAAGAAGAATTAAACAATTGACTTTATATCAATTTTGAACATGAAAAGTACTAAAATAAGTATTTGGCAATTAATACACAATTGATAGAAATTGAAATCACAAGAAAGCCATTTAAAATGTCAGTGCATATGGTCCTTAAATAATAGGTTGTTCAAATAAAATTTCTCTAATTCATAAGAGTTAATATGCCACATTACAGCTTAATGTGATATAAAACTTTAAATTATCAGTATTGATAAATAAGAATGATACCTGTTTACTTAAATATGTTTATTTGATTTTCACTGTAAGATGTTAATTATGGAAGAATTGAGAATTAAGAAAGACTTGGTCTATATTATTTCTAACAGGAAAATCAAAGTACTTTTAAATATATATATATATATATATATATATATATATATATATATGTAATGCATATGCATGAATATAGATACATATGTATAATAAATGTATTGTAATATATCTATCAGGTGATTATAATTTTTAAATTTTCTCAAGAAAAAGAATGACTATAAAAAACAGTCTTAAATTTAAATTTCATAGCATACTACTGTTTGTAATGACATGAGAGAAAAATAGATATGGAGGGGAAACCAAAAAGGAAGGGAGAGAAGGGGGAAAATGAGGAAGAAAGTGAGTAAAGAAGAGGGACATGAGTGTATGATGTTAAGATAGAAGTGGAGGGGCTGGGTTTGTGGCTCAGAGGTAACATGCTTATCTAGCATGTGTGAGGCACATGGTTCTATTCTCAGCACCACATACAAATAAACAAAATGAAGGTCAATCAACAACTGAAAAAATAAAAAAAGAAAAAAGAAGAAATATTACGAAAATTCCAAGCTTTGATGAATGTTAAATAAAAAAAAAATATGTTACATAGCCTTATGTAATTTCTAGACTATCCAAAATAGTCACTAAATGTTAGATTATTAGTGCTATAACTAAAAATCCATTGATCTTTCCTCTACATTCTGTGGCATGCTAGTGCTAAAATAAATTGTATTATTAATTCCCCCCCAAATCCTAATATTTCTACAGTAACTGACCCAGTTGAACATCAATGCAAGTAGACTCTATGAGACATGATGTGTATTTTAACGTTCATTTTTATTCAACACTGGTACATTACTATCTTCAGTTTATGCACATCATAGCATATATGTTTCATCAAAATTTCTCAAATTTATAGGCATTTGTTTCACTTTCAATCACTTCCTGCTTGAGAACACATGTATTCCTCCATGTTTCATAACTGCTCTTTTCATGAGACTTCTTCCCAAAAACATTATTTTCGATTTCCATTATCACATTTGAAGTAAAACGCACAAACCCGTCACAATAAACCATAACACTAATATTACCATTAGATGTATAACTGGTTGGAATGAATGGTTGTATATCAATATAAGATTTCTTACTTAGTTTCAGATATCAATTCAATCCATTATTTAAAGTGGAACCAGTTATATTATTTATTCACAGTACAGTCTATTCACGAATTATCTCTATATTCATAGACACAGGTACACCTCTTTGTACCCCCAATACTAATTTATACGTCCTCAATATATAGCTCCCAGAAATGGTGGAAGAAATACCCATGTCACCTGATCTCCATATACATTTTATCACAGTAATATTCTGGACACAAAAAGCAAAGGTCACACTTATGATTGTACAAAACCTAAATGGAAAGTGAACATGGATTACTAAAAACATCCATGTCCAGGTTGCCTAATGCTCTCAAATGAAAATCCTATTGGTGACTACATATTTGTTTCTTCCAAAGATTATATATTCAAACTCAAACATGTTGAAAATGTCTAATCCTGTCACTCACTTTATACTTTGCCTGATTTTGTAATGTCTCTATTGATATCTGCTTTCCTACATATTTTCCCCAGTTAATCATTGTGACTTCCTCATCACATGTGCTGATATTTACATTCACTCTCTTAGCGATACCCTAGTTCTAAAGAACTTTTGTTCCAAATCCTACACTCATTCTTCTTCCTAAACCTACCGACTATCTTCCTAATCCTACCGACTATCACTTTTTGACTGGATGTTCTCTTCTACATTCAATCATCCAAGGTGAAAGGTCCTATGCCATTGTATATCGATTTATCTGAAACATCTGTGCAGAATGTAATTCAACGCTAAGTATCCCAATCAAGGGACAAATGAAGTTCTGGGCTTCAAATCTTACTTAGATTTCTGTTTTCGTACATATATTTCACCTCTATATTCTTATAAATATCACAGGTTCCCAATACCATTATTCATCCAGCAGAATGGTTCCTAACCCATATCGAACATGTTAATAACACTAATCATACACTGTTCCCTCAATCTAACTTTACTGAGGAGCAGCGACAGTGTTGGTCTTACAATACAGGAATGTATGGGATCTTCCACCTGCTGAGAACATCAAAGGTACATGCAGAAATGATCTCTGGAGAAGATGTAGGCAGCTATGAAGGACCTGAGAGAGCAAAAGACATCTCCATGGCAAAGAACCTGGTAGGATGAAGGAATGTGTCTGAATCAGCCTCACTCTTCTTAATGTAGAGTAGACCAAACCAGGCCTGTGTGGAAAGCTCTTCCCAGGTGCGTATGGTTGATATACCATTCTAACATATGAAAGTGTCACAGGAAGTAGGGGCAGCCTCCATCTCATGGGACCCTTGGAAGCAACTGTTAGGACAAAGTGGTTGCCAAGGCAGTTACCTCATTCAGTTCCTGAAAGATGTGACCACACCTCACTTCCTTGATGATGAAAGTCTCTGAACTTGGGATCCAGGAAGCCAGGCACCCAGAGCCATTACCAATCCCAGTCCCAGTGGTCTCACTTGTTTGAATTTACCAAAGACAGAGTCAGTCTTTCTTCTTACCTGTTAAGGTCTGTAAACAAGTCAGATTGGCACCTGTTATTTTGCCAGAGAAATGTTAGAGTCTGTAAAAAAAGTCTGGATGGCGCCTGGCAAAATGCCAGAGGGAGTGGTTTGTGAAGTAACAAAAGTGAGCCATTAAGTGTGGAGATTCCTTATTGTTTGACTGCTGTATCTATTTCATGCTAATTAGATAGGCTGTGTAAAATGTATAAATACCGCTCTTATTCAACAATAATTGGCTTCCACTCCTGCTGCATCAGTCTACCCAAGTTGTTCGTCACCCCCCCGGTTATTTTGCCCAGCCAGCTGGGCTGCGGCACTTACCTACAGATGTGAGGATGGCCAAATGCCAGGGAAGCTCTGAAGATAATTCTTTTCTGATAAAGCAGGTATTGGCTCACCGCTGACTCCTGACTACTTCACAGAGTTAGCAAAGGAAAGCAGATTTGAGACAGGACAAGCAATTTTGGGGAACATAGTATGGCCCACCAGTCAGAGGACACTCTGGATAGTCACAGACCAACTTGGAGGAAAGAGTTGCCTTTGTGGGTGTGGTTGTGGGTTTGTGTATTCCACTGTGTCTGTGGTTATAGACATTAGAAAAGAGAATGCATCAATGGAATTGTTCTGTCTAGTAGAAAGCTTCTCAGCATTCATCCTGCCAAATTTATGAATGGACTACGGCTTTCCTTATGAATGGGCAACACCTGCTATCTTCCTAAGTTCCTGTTTTCTTCCTGAATTCTGGCCACTCTCAAGAATAGGCTCATGGTTTTGTGTAAAAGATATGTACCACCTCCAAACTCTATAACATGGCCTTGTACTGGATAGCTGCAGGGAATGGAGAGGAACTCAGAAAACTCAGATATCAGTGTGACCAGTAAAGTGTCAGTGGAGAAACACTGATTTGGGCCTTTTGTTTACCTATTGTTCCGTTGCCCTGAATGTCTGGAAGGTCTTTGCCTCAGTCCACCCCTTTGTGAAACCTGAAGAAAACAGTTGTCTAATGGAAAATAATGAGCATCACCTGTGGCTCTTTGCTTAATTGCCGTGGAAAGGGATGTGTCTGAATCAGCCTCTTGGCCCTGTGTGAGGCTGTGACTTAGATTCTCACCACCTGATGAATCTAAAGAAAGATCTCATGTGTGCATCCAAAACCAAAATGGAAAAAGAGCAGTCTTGTGGATGAAGTCTCTCGCCTTCCTCTGTAAGGTTCCTGACTTCCATCAAGTGAGAATAGGTATCTTTGGTTCAAAAAGTTTTTCAAAGCCCTGCAGAGGCAAGCCCATAGGTGCTTGAATTTTCTCATAACTCCAATTCACATAAAGAATCTAAACCCCACAGACATAAGGCTCAAATTGGAGAAGCAGAGCAGTATGAATGGCAGGCCTAATTGATCACTCCTTGTTCACAGATAGGTTGTCAAGCCACCCTGACATTAGACAAATGAGGGTAGGGAGCATATTTTGGATACTGTCTTCAGCTGCACCCCTCATGGAAACTTCCAGCCAGAGGTTATGATGAGTGTCTATGTGAAAGTAGTTGAGAGCCATGTGGGAGTGTTTTGGTTTTAATTGTGGTCATTTGTTTGGCTGATGGAAGAGATGACTGGGTCCACCTTGGCTTGAACTCTGGTGTGAGTCTTCTTAGAGACTGAGTTCTGGAAATGACTGCAGAGATGTATTGCCATGAATTGTGTTGGGATTTTTGGAGGCCACACATGGTAGTGGCCTTTGGAAACTGAGATCTAGGCCCGGGGGGCTTCCCACAGAGCACTGGGAATCTGAGCCAGAATATCACATGATTTTATTCTGAAAGACTTGACAGCCATAGTTGAGAGTAAAAACACACATGGACCTCACATTGTAGACCTCAATGGGCCTGGCTTCATTTGATCTTTTGGCCACTCTTTGGGAAGTCTTGCCTGTGAGAGTTCTCCAGATCTTTCATTGAAATGGGCTTTCTCACCTTTTAATGTTTCCAGAATGAATTAAATCCCACAGTGCCTCCAACCTCATCCTTGAAAAATGGCTAGATAAACATCATAAAAATTTGAAATTCCCATCACCAGGTGACACTGGATACACTTTGGATTTCCTGTTGCTCATCATGAGTGTACCAGACAGTGCCTTGATTGACTGGGTTTCATGAAAATGGTGTAGAACAATGATGCAAATAAGTTAAAGTCTGCTGAGTAGTGGGCCTAGAGCAGTGTTTTGCAGGTCTGTGATAAAACTTCTGTGGTGGGGTCATGTGGATCTGCCAAAAGGCTTGTAACTGACATGGTGCAGCCAGCAGACCCTTGTATGTAAAGGCATCTTGTTGAATGGAGAGGTTTCAGGGCAATGTTCAGAATCAGGTTGCTATGGTCAAGGGGGCAAGCTATGTGGGATAGAAGCCTGGTTGGTGCATTCTCCTGCAGACCCTGACGCACAACACGTGACAGATCTCCCTCCAGCACTGTGACCCAGTTGAATTCCTTGTATTTCCTGAAGCCAATACCAAACTCCCAGTGCAGCAGCAAGGACACCATGAAAAGTGGAGGATGACCAAATGGCTTCACAGTCCACACGGGGCCACACTTAGCCTTCAGTGGCAAGAGTTTACTTACAAAGAGAGAATTTAGCCTTGCTGCCTCACGTTCTTTGGAAAATAAGAAACCATGTTCTGCAGGTCACATAGATGGAGACCCAGCTTTGGTGGTCTCACTAGAAAGGAAGCCATAGGTCCTGACTACAACATATACTTCAAGTGGCCAACCTCAGAGGCAGGTTCTCCAGAAGTCTTTAGGCTGGCAGATCTCCATATTTGTGCAGTATTTACCCTGTCCCTTACTTTTGGAAACTCCTCTACCACCTCCAATATTGTGAACTCGTAACCATGTTCCATTCCTGATATGTATTCACAGATTTTCTAAATCTTCTTCTTTTATTTTGTCTTACTTGGGGCAAAGATAGTGTCAAGGTATTGTTGTGAATGAGAGTAGGAAGATTTTGTGTAGCACATATTTGCATACACATTTGATTCATTTTCCTATTTTACATTCAAAATACTGAATCCCTGACACTAACCCATACCCTACTAGACTCTGACTACTAACCCTAATATGGTGGAGAGAAATAATGCAAACAGAAGTGAAATACAAACAGTTCAGAGGAGGCATGGTGTATAGTTGGATTTGCCTTTTGCATGATAAAGTGTAGGTGTTATAAATCTAGTCAATTTTTAATTAAAATAGTTCACCATGGGTTTTTGTAGTTAACAAATACGTGAATTCCTGTCTCCCTTTCTCTGTAGCCTATTCAGCACATGTATTTTTATATGCACATATAGAATCCTACCTGGTATCACACGTACATTTTTGTGACTTGGCTGACTTGGAGATACAAATTGTGAGAAAAGATCACTCCTCCTAAAAGCAGTTGGAACTGAAAATTCAACCTATGTGTGAGCTTCCTAGGAGAACAACATTGTACATAAATCCATGCTCAGTAAAATAAATTATTTTGCATCTGTGGATGTTATATATTTCATGATGAATATTGATTGGCTTATATATTGGTACTTTTTAATATCTCTGTGTGGGTTTTGGGTGTGTGTTTATATATATATATATATATATATATATATATATATATATATATATATATATACACTCTCAAGATTTTTCAAAATATGAAATATATGTGTCTTATATACACTATCGAAATTCATTCATGTTCATGTATGTGGATTTATAATAAAAATTTCACAAGATTATTCTCAGAAGTATTCATTTACCTGAACTACATATTTGTTTTCTAGTACTTAAAACTAACTTCAGTGAATGTGCATACAAATACTAATATTTCTACAGTAATTGACCCAGTTTAACATCAATGCAATTGGATTCCTATGGGACATGGTGTGTATTTTGATGTTCATTTTTATTCAACATTGGTTCGTTAATATTTCTTCAGTTCATGCACATCATAGGATATATATTTCATCCACAAATTCACAAATTTATAGGCATTTGTTTCTCTTTCAATCACTTACTGCTTCAGAACACATGTATTCCTCCAGGTTTCTTGACTGGTCTTTTAATGAGACTTCTTTCCAAACACATTATTTTCGATTTCTATAATCACTTTTGAAGCAAATCTCACACAATCTTTATAATAAAACATAACGCAATTATACAATTAGATGTGTAACTGGTTGGAATGAATGATTGTATATCAATATAAGTTTTTGTGTATATTTTCACATATCAATTCAATCCATTATTTAAAGTGGAAACAGTTATATTATTTATTCACAGTATTGTCAATTCATGCATTAATTCTATATTCATAGACACAGAGTACAAATCTTTGTACCGCCAATAATAATTTATACATCTTCAAAATATTGCTCTCAGAAATGGTATAAGAAATACTTATGTCACCCAATCTACATATACATTTTATCACAGTAATATTCTGGACCCAAAATGCAAAGGTCAAACATATGATTGTACCAAAGCCTAAATTGAAAGTGAGCATGGATTACTAAAAACATCCATGTACATGTTGCCTAATGTTCTCAAATGTCAATCCTATTTGTGACAACATATTTTTTTTCTTCCTTAGATTATATATTCAAACTAAACCCTGTTGAAAATATCTAATCCTATCACTCACTTTATACTTTTCCTGATTTCTTAATGTCTCTATTGATATCTGCTTACCGACATATTTTCCCCAGTTCATCATTGTGACTGACTCTTCACATGTGCTCACATTTAAATTCACTCTCTATCCGAAACCCTATTGCTGGAGAACTTTTGTCCAAAACCTATACTCACTCTTCTTTCTGAAACTGAATATCTTTCTAATAATTTCAACTATCCCTTTTTGACTAGAAGTTCTCTTCAACATTCCATCATCCAACGTACAAGGTCCTATGCCATTGTACTGAATTATCTGAGACATCTCTGCAGAAAATAATTCAAATCTAAGTATCCCAATCAAGGGCCCAATGCCCTTCTGGGCTTCAAATCTTACCTACATTTCTGTTTTCATACTAATATTTCACCTATATTTTCTTGTAAATATTGCAGCTTCCCAATCATTCCTGCAGAATGATTCCTAATTCATATCGAACATGTTATTAATCCTAACCATACACTGTTCCCTCAATCTAACTTTACAGAAGATTAGAGACAGAGTTGGTCTTTCAATATAGGAATGTAGCAGATCTTCCACATGCTAAGATCCTCAAAGGTCCATACAGAAATGATCCCTGGAGAAGATGTATGCAGCTATGAAGGACCTGAGAGAGAAAAAGTCATCTCCATGTAATGGCTCACCGCTGGCTCCTAATAACCTCACAGAGTTGGCCAAGGAGACCAGATCTGAGACAGGACAGGCCATTTCTGGGAACATAGTATGGCCCACCAGTAAGAGGACACTCCGGATAGTCACAGACCTACTTGGGGGAAGGAGGTGCCTTTGTGGGTTGGGTGTGAGTTTGTGGTCTTGTCTCATTTTCTGAGAATAGGTAGGAAAGGCAGTATGTTCATTTTGGAGTGGATGGTTTCTAGAAAGTCGTTTGACAAGGAGTGTGTTTCTATGTCTGGGTATCCCACTGTGTTCGTGGATGAAGACATTAGAAAGAGCATGCATCAATGGATGTGTTCTGTCTAGTAGAAAGCTTCCCAGCATTCATCCTTCCCAATTTATAGATGGACTTGGCTTGCCTTCTGGATGGGCAACACCTACTGTCTTCCTAAGTTCCTGTTTTCTGCCTGAATTCTGGCCACAAACCATAATAGGCTCATGGTTATGTGTCCAAGATATGTACCACCTCCAAGCTCTGGGACATGGCCATGTACAGGATAGCTGAAGGGAATTGGAGCATCTCAGAAAACTCAGATATCAATGTGACCAGTAAAGTCTCTGTGGAGAAACCCTGCTTTGGGCCTTTTGCATACCTATTCTTCTGTTGCACTGAATAACAGGAAGGTCTTTGATTAGGCCACGCCTTTGTGAAGCCTGAAGAAAACAGTTTTCAAATGGAAATGAATGGGCATCACCTGGAGCTCTTTGCTTAATTGTTTGGAAAGGGATGTGTCTGAATTGGCCACTTGGCCCTGTGTGAGGCTGTGGCTTAGATACTCAGCACCTAATGGACCTAAAGAAAGATCCCATGTGTGCACCCAAATCCAAAATGTCCAAAAAGCATTTATTGTGGACTACGTCTCTCGCCTTCCTCTGTAAGGTTCCTGATCTCCATCAAGTGAGAATAGGGATCCTTTGCATCAAATGAGTACTTCAAAGCCTTGCAGAGTCTAGCCCACTGGTGCTTGTGATTACTCATGACTCCAGTTCATATAAAGAATCTAAATCCCACAGTCAGTAAGCCTCAAATTGGAATTGTGGAGCAGTATTAAAGGCAGGGCTCTATGATCATTCCATGTTCAAAGGAAGGGTGTCCAGGCAACCCTGACTTGTGACAAATGAGGTGCGAGGGTGCTTATTTTGAACACTGTGTTGGTCTGTGCCCCTCATGAAAACCTCAAGCCAGAGGTTATTATTAGTGTCTATATGGAAGAAGATGAGTGCCATGTGGGAGTCTTTTGTTTTTAATTGTGGTCATTTGTGTGGCGGTTGGAAGAGATGTCTGGTTCCACCTGGGCTTGAACTCTGGTGTGATTCCCCTTAGAGACTGAGTTGTGGAACTGTCCTCAGAGAAGTATTGCCATGAATTGTGTTGAGATTTTAGGAGGCCACACACGAGATTCGCCCTTGGAAACTGAGATCTAGGCCCAGGGTGGCTTTCCACAGAGCATAAGTAATCTCAGCCAGGATATCACACGATTTTATTGTTAAAGACTTGGCAGCCATAGTTGAGAGTCATAACACACATGGAGCTCACATTGTAGACCTCAATGAGCCTGGCTTCATGTGACCTTTTGGCCACACTTTGGGAAGCTTTGCCTGTGATAGTTCTCCATTTCTTTCGTTCAAATGAGTTTCCTCGCCATTTAATGGTTCCTGAATGATTGGAAACCCACAGTGCCTCCAACTTCATCCTTAAAAAATAGCTAGATAAATACCACCAAATTTTTGAAATTCCCTTGACCAAGTGGCACTGGAGAAACTTTGGATTCCTGTTGCTGATTATGAGTATACCAGACAGTGCCTTGATTGACTTGGTTTCACGAAAATGCTGTAGAACAGAGATGCCAGTAATTTGGAGCCTGCTGAGTAGTTGGCCTAGAGGAGTGGTGGGGAGGTGTCTGAAATAACATCTGTGGTGAGGCCATGTTAATCTGCCATTGGCTTCCAAATGGCTTGTGACTGACATTTTGCATCCAGCAGACCCTTGTATGTAAAAGCATCTTGTTATATGGAGAGGTTTCAGGACAATATTCAGAATCAGGTTGCTATGGTCAATGGGGCAAGCTCTGTGGGAAAGAAGCTTGCTTGGTGCATTCTCCTGCAGACCCTGACCCACCACATGTGACAGAATTCCCTCCAGCACTTTGTCCCAGTGGAACTCCTTGTATTTCAAGAAACAGATACCAAACTCCCAGTGCAGCAGCAAGAAACACCACAAAAAGTGGAGGATGAAAAAATGGCTTTACAGTAAAGACGAGGAGACACTTAGCGCGCAGTGGCTACAGTTTACCTACAAAGAAAAAATTCAGCACTGCTGCCTCATGTTCATTGGGAAATAAGAAACAATGTCCTCCAGGTCACAAAGATGCAGACCCAGTTATGATGGTCTAACTAGAACGGAAGCTAAACCTCCTGACAGCAACATATATTTCAAGTGCCCAAACTCAGAGGCAGTTTCTCAAAAGTCTTTAGGCCAGCAGAGCTCCATGTTTGTGGAGTGTTTACCCTGTCCCTTACTTTTGGAAACTCCTATACCACCTCCAAGTATATGAACTCCTGAGCATATTCCATTCCAGATATGTATTCACAGATTTTTGTAAATCATGTCCTCTAATTGTGTCTTACTTTAAGTGAAGATGATGTCAAGGCATTGTTCTGGATGAGAGTGGGAACATTTTTTTTGTATCACATATTTGCATAAATATTGAATTTATTTTCCTATTTTCAATTCGAAATACTGAATCCCTGACACTAACCCAAAACCTACTAGACTCTGACTACTAATCCTAATATGATGGAGTAAAATAACCCACACAGAATAGAAATACAACCAGTTCAGAGGAGGCATGGTGTATAGTTGTACTTTCCTTTTGCATGATAAAGGGTTGGTGTTATAAATCTTGTCAATTTGTAGTTAAAATAGTTCTCTATGTGTTTTTAAAGTTAACAAATATGTGAATTCCTGTCTCCCTTTCTCTGTAGTTGATTCAGCACATGCATTTTTATATGCACATATAGAATACTATATGGTATCACACGTACATATTTGTGAGGTAACTGACTTTGCAAATACAAATTGTTAGAAGAAAACACTTCTTCTAAATGCTGTTGGAACTGAAAATTCAACCTATGGGTGAGCTTCCTAGTTGAACAACATAAATCCATATTTAGTAAAATCAATATTTTTGGATCTGTGGATGATATATATTTCATGGTGAATTTCGATTGCCATACATAATGCTACTTTGTAATGTCTGTATTTAGGTGTGTGTGTGTGTGTGTGTGTGTGTATTCACTCTGCTGATTATTCAAAATATAAAATATATGTGTCTTATTATACACTAACTAAATTCATTCATATTCATGTATTTGGATTTATAATCAACGTTTGAGAAGATTATTCTCAGGAATATTTTTCCACCTGAAATACATGTTTGTTTCCTAGTACTGAAAACTAACTTCAGGGGATCATATTATGGCAGCGATGGGAGTTCATTACCCACCTGTACCGCGTCACTTTGCAGGAGAAGGACGAGTTAGAACGGCTAAAATCTATCTTATTAGAAATTTCCAGGAAAATTGGTGTGCTCCAAAACCTACAGGAAGGATTTCCATTGCACAAGGACCAGCTACGGGGACTCAAACACCAGCAATTTGTCCTCACGGAGGGTCACGCTGCTTATTTAGCAAATCGCCCCACGGCTAGTGTCTGCAATGCGCGCTGGGAAACGACGAGAGAGCAACACAAAGATACAGTCTGTGGATTATGCGGGCTCCTGCCATCTGGGCAATCACTGTGCTCAGTGCTGAATTCTGGGTTTGAAATGGGGGAAGGAAGTGGTCCAATTCGGTTTTCCACACCGGTGAGACCACAGAGGAAGATAGCGGTCACCATCTTGGAGAGCTGATGTCACCATCCCTGTTTTCGACTGATCACAGCTCATTCAGATACAGAATAGGTAATTTCAGGCTGCCATTCGCCTTCATCTTGCAGACAAATTACTCAGGGTCAGTGCTAAAGAACCCATGAAAATTGCTTCTTGGATCGTTCTCCTATCAGAACATACACCGAGCCCGGAGCGGCTGAATTCCGGGTCCCGGAACTGCTCTGGCCCAGGGCTAAAGAACCTGCGGAAACTGTTTCTTGGTCTGGGTCCTGCTGAATACTGTAGAGGTAAATGCCAACTGAGCCTTCATAGACAGTGGCAACAGGATTGAGACGGGGCTTGTGAGGGCCGGTCAGGACTCACCCGTTGCTTTGGTCACCCGACAAAGGGAATGAAATGCTGCCATTTACATGGGATACCAACATGGCAGACATCTGATGTGATCACAAAGCAGTGGAGGAGATAACTTCATCGATACCAGCGGCGAGAGAAATAGTTGGTCTCCTGGTAAAGAAAGTGAGTCACAAACATCTGAGTCTCTCTCATTTTGTCATCAAGACAGAGGTGCAGAGCAGAGCTGCCACCTGTGCCTGGAACAGGCCCAGCGACCCACCGGCGTGGTAGTCACGTCACCCCAATTGGAGTAGGGGCAGAGCAGAGCCGACACCCATGCCTGCAAGGTAGGCAGACGTACGACCGACCGGCAGAACAGGCCTAGCGGCCGGTCAGCATGGTAGACAGATCACCCCAATTGGAGGAGCAGCACAGCCGCCAACCGCACCTGCAATGGAGACTTTTCCACAATACAAGAGCAATATAAATATACAGGGGGAAAATTACAAAAACACAACAGTTTCACCAAGCAGAAAGAAACGCAAGCTGTATGAAAAGACAAGGAAAGAAAGGACCACAAGCAATGCAGGTCAACTCAACTTTAGAAGAGGTAATAGATGCAGCATATGGAATGTCAGATAAAGAATTCAGGATATACATGCTTCAGGTGATCTGGAATCTCAAGGAAGACATTAGACAGCAAAAATCAGTCAATGAAAGATCACTTCGACAATGAATTACATAAAAAAATCCAAGTAGCAAAGATCAACTATACAGGGAGATAGAGGTTATAAAAAACAAACGAACTGAAATCTTAGAAATGCAGGAAGTAATGAACCATCTTAAAAACTCAATTGAGAATACTACCATCAGAGCAGAATACTTAGAAGATAGAACATCAGACAATGAAGACAAAGTATTTCAACTCAAAAAGAACATATACAGCTCAGCAAGACTGTTAAGAAACCATGAGCAAAACTGCAAGAAATATGGGATAACATAAAGAGAATAAACATAAGAGTCATTGGGATACAGGAAAGTATAGAGGTCCAAACCAAAGGAGTGAGCAATCTATTCAATGAAATAATAGGAGAAAAATTCCTAGACTTGAAGAATGAGACAAAATCCCAAATCCTAAAAGTCTACAGGACGCCGAACGTGCAAAATCATAAGAGATCCACACCTAGACACATTGTAATGAAGATACCCTACATACAGAATAAGGAGAGAATTTTAAAAGCTACAAGAGAAAGGAAGCAGATTATAGTTAGTGGTAAACCAACCAGGATAACAGCTGATCTTTCAACACAGACTCTGAAAGCTAGAAGATCCTTTAATAACATATTTCAAACACTGAAAGAAAATGGGTTCCAGCCAATTATCATGTATCCAGTGAAATTAAGCTTCAGATGGAAGATGAAATTAAAACCTTCCACGATAAACAAAAGTGAAAAGAATTTGCAGCTAGAAAACCATCTCTTCAAAACATCCTCGGCAAAACATTACAGGAAGTGGAAATGGAAAATACCAATGAAAACCAACAGTGGGAGGTAGGACATTAAAGGGGGGAAAATAATCAAAGAGGAAAACAAACTATGTTTAGTAACATAAATAAACAAATATGGCTGGAAGAACAACCCATATCTCAATAATAACCAAAAATCTTAATGGCTTAAACTCACCAATTAAGAGACACAGGCTAGTAGAATGGATCACAAAACAAGAACCAACAAAATGCTGCCTACAGGAGACGCATTTTATAGGAAAAGACATACATAGACTGAGGGTGATACTTGGAAAAATCGTATCACTCTTATGAACTTCGGAAACAAGCAGGAGTGTCCATACTCATATCAAATAAAATAGATTTCAAGCCAAAGTTAATCAAAAGGGATAAAGAAGGACACTACATACTACTCAAGGGAACCATACGCCAACAAGACATAACAATCATAAATATATATGCCACAAACAATGGTGCAGCTTTGTTCATCAAACAAACTCTTCTCAATTTCAAGAGTCTAATAGACCACAATACAGTAATCATGGGAGACATGAACACACCTCTCTCACCACTGGACAGATCTTCCAAACAAAAGTTGAATAAGGAAACTATAGAACTCAATAACACAATTGATAACCTAGACTTAATTGACATATATACAATATACAACCCATCATCAAGAAGTTACACTTTTTTCTCAGCAGAACATGGATCCTTCTCAAAAATACATCATATATTATGTCACAGGGCAATTCTTAGACAATAAAAAGGAGTAGAGATAATACCATGCATTTTATCTGATCATAATGGAATGAAATTAAAAATCAACGATAAAAAAAGGAAGGAAAAATCATTCATCACTTGGAGAATGAACAATAGGTTTCTGAATGATCAATGGGTTATAGAAGACATCAAGGAAGAAATTAAAAAATTCTTAGAGATAAATGAAAACACAGACACAATATATCGGAATCTATGGGACACATTGAAAGCAGTTCCAAGAGGAAAATTCATTGCTTGAGTTCATTCCTTAGAAAAAGAAAAAACCAACAAATAAATGATCTCATACTTCATCTCAAAATCTTAGACAAACAAGAGCAAACAACAGCAAAAGAAGTAGACAAACAAGAGCAAACAACAGCAAAAGAAGTAGAAGGCAACAAATAATTAAAATCAGAGAAGAAATTAATGAAATCGAAACAAAAGAAACAATTAAAAAAATTGACAAAACAATACATTGGTTTTTTGAAAAAATAAATATAATCGACAGACCCTTAGCCATGCTAACAAAGAGAAGAAGAAAGAGAACTCAAATTACTAGCATATGAAATGAAAAAGGAAATATAACAAGAGACACTTCAGAAATACAGAAGAAAATCAGAAATTATTTTGAATTAATATACTCCAATAAAATAGAATATAGTGAAGGCATTGATAAATTTCTTAAGTCATATGATGTGCCCAGATTGAGTCAGGAGGATATAGACAACTTAAACATTCCAATATCAATTGAGGAAATAGAAGAAACCATCAAAATACTACCAACTAAGAAAAGCCCAGGACCGTATGGGTATAGAGCAGAATTATACAAAACCTTTAAAGAAGAACAAAAACCAATACTTTTCAAGGTATTTCAGGAAAAATGCAAAAATCCTCAAAAAAATTCTGGCGAATCAGACACAAAAACATATATATAAAAAAAATGTGCACCATAATCAAGTAGGATTCATTCCTGGGATGCAAGGCTGGTACAATATACGGAAATCAATAAATGTTATTCATCACATCAATAGACTTAAAAATAAGAACCATATGATCATCTCGAGAGATGCAGAAAAAGCATTTGACAAGGTACAGCATCACTTTACGTTCAAAACTCTAGAAAAACTAGGGATAACAGAATCATACCTCAATATTGTAAAAGCAATCTTTGCTAAGCCTCAGGCTAGCATCATTCTGAATGGAGAACAATTGAAGGCATTCCCCCTAAAATCTGGAGCAAGACAATGATGCCCTCTCTCACCCCTTCTGTTCAACATATCGAAACACTGGCCAGAGCAATTAGAAAGACTAAAGAAATTAAAGGCATTAAAATACGAAAAGAAGAACTCCAATTATCGCTATTTGCAAAAGACATGATTCTATACCTAGCAGACCCAAAAGGGTCTACAAAGAAACTATTAGAGGTAATAAATGAATTCAGCAAAGTGGCAGGATATTAAATCACCACGCATAAATCAAAGGCATTTTTGTATATCAGCGACAAATCCTCTGAAATGGAAATGAGGACAATCAGTCCATTCACAATATCATCAAAAAAATAAATAAAATACTTGGGAATCAACCTAACAAAAGAGGTGAAAGACATATACAATGAAAACTACAGAACCCTAAAGAGAGAAATAGAAGAAAATCTTAGAAAATGGAAAAATATACCCTGTTCATGGATAAGCATAACTAACATCATCAAAATGACGATATTACCAAAAGTTCTCTATAGGTTTAATGCAATGCCAATCAAAATCTCAAGGTCATTTCTTGTAGAAATAGATAAAACAATTATGAAATTCATATGGAAAAATAAAAGACCCAGAATAGCAAAAACAGCTCTAAGCAGGAAGTGTGAATCAGGCAGTATACCGATACCAGACCTCAAACTATACTACAGATCAATAGTAACAAAAATAGCATGGTACTGGTGACAAAACAGGCGGGTGGACCAGTGATACAGAATAGAGGACACAGAAACCAATCCACAAAACTACAGCTATCTTATATTTGATAAAGGGACTAAAAGCATGCAATGGAGGAAGGATAGCATCTTCAACAAATAGTGCTGGGAAAACTGGAATTCCATATGTAACAAAATGAAACTGAATCCCCTCCTCTCACCATGCACAAGAGTTAACTCAAAATAGATCTAGGAGGTTCATATCAAATCAGAGACACTGCATCTGGTGGAAGAAAACTTTTGCCACCATCTACATACTGTGGTGTCGGGCTCCAAATTTCTCAATAGGACACCCATAGCACCAGAGTTAATCCCTAGAATCAACAAATGGGACTTACTCAGACTAAATACATTTTTCTCAGCAAAAGAAACAATAAGAGAGGTAAATAGGGAGCCTACATCCTTGGAACAAATCTTTACTCCTCACACTTCAGATAGAGCCCTAATATCCAGAGTATACAAAGAACTCAAAAAAAATTAAACAATAAGAAAATGAATAACCCAATCAACAAATGGGCCAATGACCTGAACAGACACTTCTCAGAGGAGGACATACAATCAATCAATAAGTACATGAAAAAATGCTCACCATCTCTAGCAGTCAGAGAAAAGCAAAACAAACCCACCCTAAGATACCATCTCACTGCAGTAAGATCGGCAGCCATTATGAAGTCAAACGCCATCATGTGCTGTCGAGGATGTGGGGAAAAGGGCACACCTGTACATTGCTGGTGGGACTGCAAATTGGTGCAGCCAATTTGGAAAGCAGTATGGAGATTTCTTGGAAAGCTGGGAATGGAACCACCATTTGACCTATTCCCCTTCTCGGTCTATTCCCTAAAGAACTAAAAAGAGCATGCTACAGAGATACTGATAAATCGATGTTCATAGCAGCACAATTCACAATTGCAAGACTGTGGAACCAACCTAGATTCCCTTCATTAGATGAATGGATTAAAAATGTGGCATTTATATAGAATGGCTTGTGACTCACAAGGTGCAGCCAGCAGACCCTTATATGTAAAGGCAAATTGTTATATGGTTTGGTTTCAGGTAAATGTTCAGAATCAGGTTGCTATGGACACGGGGGCAAACAATGAGAGATAGAATATTGGATGGTGCATTCTCCTGCAGAACCTGACCATACACACGTGACAGAACTCCCTCCAGCACTGTGTCCCAGTTGAACTCCTTGTATTTCGTGATGCAAATACCAAACTCCCAGTGCAGCAGCAAGAAACACCACGAAAAGTGGAGGATGACCAAATGGCTTCACAGTTCACACGGGGAGACACTTAGGTTCCAGTGTCCACAGTTTACTTAGGAAGAGAGAATTCAGCACTACGGTCTCATGTTCATTGGAAAATAAGAAACCATGTCCTCCAGGTCACATAGATGCAGACCCATCTTTGATGGTCTCACTACAAAGGAAGCTAAAGCTCCATACAACAAAATATATTTCAAGTGCCCAACCTCAGAGGGACTTTCTCAAGAAGTCTTTAGGCCAGCAGAGCTCCATGTGTGTGGACTGTTTAAACTTTCCCTTACTTTTGGAAACTCCTTTACCACCTCCAATTTTTTGAACTACTGAGTATATTTTATTCCACATATGAATTCACAGATTTTCTAACTCTTCTCCTCTAATTGTGTTTTACTAGGGTCGAAGGTAATGACAAGGCATTGTTCTTGATGAGAGTTGGAAGATTTTTGTGTAGCATATGTTTGCGTACACATTGGATTCATTTTCCTATTTTCCATCCAAAATACTGAATCTCTGACACTATCCCATACCCTACTAGACTTTGACGATTAATCCTAATATGGTGAAGAAAAATAACCCAAAGAGAATAGAAATACAAGCAGTTCAGAGGAGGCATGGTGTATACTAGGTCTTGCCTTTTGCATGATAAAGGGTAGGTATTATAAAAATTGTCAATTTTTAATTGAAATAGTTCTACATGTGTTTTTAAAGGTAACGAATATGTGACTTCCTGTTTCCTTTTCTCTGTAGCCTATTCAGCACATGTGTTTTTATACACACATATAGAATCCTACCTGGTATCACACATAATTTCTTTTGAGGCTACTGACTTGGAAGATAAAAATTGTGAGTAGAGATCATTCCTCCTAAACGCTGTTGAAACTGAAAATTCAACCTATGTCAGCTTCCTAGTAGAACAACATTATACATGAATCCATGTTAAGCAAAATGAATATTTTTCGATATGTGGATTATATATATTTCATGATGAAATGCGATTGGCATATATATTGCTACTTTTAATGTCTGTGCATGTGTCTGTGTGTGTGTGTGTGTGTGTGTGTGACTCTCCAAGTTTTCTAAAATATGAAATATATGTGTATTATATAAACTCCCTAAATTCATTCATGTTCATGTATGTGGATTTATAATCAACTTTTCAGAAGATTATTCTCAGAAATATTCATCCACCTTGAATACATATTTGTTTCCCATTACTGAAATCTGACTTCAGTTAATGGTTCATACAAATCCTAACATTTCTACATTAACTGACCCAGTTTAACATCAATGCAAGTAGATTCCTATGGGACATGATGTCTATTTTGAACTTCATTTCTATTCAACACTGCTACATTACTATTTCTTCACGTTTAGCCCATCATAGCATATATATTTCATCCACAAGTTCACAAATTTAGAGGCATTTGGTTCACTTTAAATCCCTTCCTGCTTTAGAACACATGTATTCCTCCAGGTTTCTTGACTGGATTTTTTGAGACTTCTTTCCAAACACATTATTTTCGATTTCCATAATCCTTTTGAAGAAAATCAGACACACCCTTCATGATAAACCATAACCTAATATTACCATTAGATGTATAACTGGTTGGAATGAATGATTTTATATCAATATTAGATTTCCTGTATATTTTCAGATATCAATTAAATGAATTATTTAAAGTGGAACCAGTTATATTATTTATTCACAGTATGGTCTATTCATGCATTATCTCTATATTCACAGACACAGCGTACACCTCTTTGTACCCCCAATACTAATTTATACGTCTTCTCAATATTGCTCCCGGAAATGGTGGAAGAAATACTCATGTCACCTGATCTACATATACATTTTATCACAGTAATATTCTTGACAAAACTGCAAAGGTCACACTTATGATTTTACAAAGCCTAAATGGAAAGTGAACATGGATTACTAAAAACATCCATGTCCAGGTTGCCTAATGCTCTCAAATGTCATTCTTTGGTGACTACATATTTGTTTCTTCCTAAGATTATATATTCAAACTCAATCCTGTTGAAAATGTCTAATCCTAACAATCACTTTGTACTTTGCCTAATTTCCTATTGTCTTCCTTGATATTTGCTTTCCTACATTTTTTCCCTAGTTCATCATTGTGAATGACTCTTCACATGTGCTGACATTGGCATTCACTCTCTAATCGAAACCCTGTTGCTAAAGAATTTTTTTTTTCCAAATTCTATACTCACACTTCTTCCGAAAACTACCGACTGTCTTTCTAATCTTACCGACTATCCCTTTTGGAGTTGATGTTCCCTTCTAAATTCAATCATCCAAGGTACAAAGTCTTATGCCATTGTATATTGATTTATCCAAGAAATCTCTGCTGAAGGTAATTCAATGCTAAGTATCCCAATCAAGGGCCCAATTCCCTTCTGGGCTTCAAATCTTACCTAGATTTCTGTTTTCATACATATATTTCACCTCTATGTTCTTATAAATATAGCAGATTCCCAATATCATTATTCATCCCTCAGAATAATTCCTAACCCAAATTGATCAAGTTATTAATGCTAACCATACACTGTTCCCTCAATCTAACTTTACAGAAAAGGGGGACAGAGTTGGTCTTACCATACAGGAATATAGGGGATCTTCCACCTGCTGAAAACCTCAAATGTCCATGCAGATATGACCCCTGGAGAAGATGTAGGCAGATATGAAGGACCAAACATGGCCTGTGTGGAGAGCTGTTCCCGGGTGCCTATGGTTGATATACCATTCCAACTTGTGAAAGTGTCACATGAAGTAGGGGTAGCCACCAGCACTTGTCCCCGTTGAACTCCTTGTATTTAGTTAAGCAAATACCAAACTCCCAGTGCAGCAGCAAGAAACACCACGAAAATGGAGAATGAACAAATGGCTTCACAGTCCACATGGGGAGACACTTAGCCCCCAGTGGCCACAGTTTACCTACAAAGAGGGAATTCAGTACTGCTGCCATATGTTCATTATAAAATAAGATACCATGTCCTCCAGGTCACATAGATGCACACCCAGCTTTGATGGTCTCACTACAAAAGAAGCTATAGCTCCAGACAACAATATAAATTTAAGTGCCCAACCTCTTAGCCAGTTTCTCAAGAAGTCTTTAGGCCAGCAGAGCTCCATGTTTGTGTTGTGTTTACAATGTCCCTTACTTTGAGAAACTCCTCCACCATATCCAAGGTTGTGAACTCCTGAGAATTTCCCATTCCAGATTGGATTTAATTTGCAATTTTCCATTCTACAGTAACTGACCTAGGTTTACATCAATGCAAGTAGATTCCTTATGGAACATGATGTGTATTTTGAAGTTCATTTTTATTCAACACTGTTACATTACTATTTCTTCAGTTTATGCACATAATAGGATATATATTTATTCCACAAGTTAGGAAGTTTATAGGCATTTGGTTCACTTTCAATCATTTTCTGCTTCAGAACACATGTATTCCTCCATGTTTCTTGACTGGTCTTCTCATGAGACTTCTTTCCAAACACATTATTTTCTATTTCCGTAATCACTTTTGAAACAAAACTCACACACCCTTCATTATAAACCATAACTCTAAGATTACCATTAGATGTATAACTCTTTGGAATGAATGATTGTATATCAATATAAGATTTCCTATATATTTTCAGATATCAATTCAATCCATTATTTAATTGGAACCAGTTATATTTTTTCCCAGTATGATCTATGTATGCATAATCTCTATATTCATAGACACAGCATACGCCTCTTTGTACCCCCAATACTAATTTATTCGTCTTCACAATATTGCTCCCGGAAATGGTGGAAGAAATACGCATGCCACCTGATCTACATATACATTTTATTACAGTAATATTCTGGACACAAAATGCAAAGGTCACACTTATTATTGTACCAAAGCCTAAATGGAAAGTGAGCATGGATTACTAAAAACATCCATGTCCACATTGCCTAATTCTCTCAAATGTCAATCCTATTCGTGACTACATATGTGTTTCTTCCTAAGATTATATATTCAACCTGAACCCTTTGAAAAAGTCTAATCCTATCACTTTATAGTTTGCCTGATTTTGTAATGTCTCTATTGATATCTGCTTTCCTACATATTTCCCAAGTTCATCATTGTGATTGACTCTTCACATGTGCTGACAAATATTCACTCTCTAACCAAAACCCTATTGCTAAAGAACTTTTGTTTCAAATACTATACTCACTCTTCTTCCTATACCTACCGACTATCTTCCTAATCCTACCGACTGTCCCTGTTTGACTCGATGTTCTCTTGTACATTCAATCATCCAAGGTAGAAGATCCTATGCCATTGATTATAGATTCATCTTAGACATCTGTGCATAACATAATTCAATGCTAATTATCCCAGTCAAGGTCCCAATGCCATTCTGGGCTTCGAATCTAAACTAGATTTCTGTTTTCATAATTATATTTCACCTCTATATTCTTTTAAATATTTTAGGTTCCAAATACCATCATTCATCCAGCAGAATGATTTCTAACCCAAATCAAACATGTTGTTAACCTTAACCATTCACTGTTCCATCAATCTAACTTTACAGAAGAGCAGGGATAGAGTTGTATGAGATCTTTCACCTGATGAAAACCTCAAAGGTACATGCATAAATGATCTCTGAAGAACATGAAGGCAGCTATAAAAGACCTGAGAGAGCAAAAGTCATCTTCAATGGCAAACAACCTGGTCAGGATGAAGGGTTCTGACTGAATCAGCCTCTCTCTTCTTAATGTAGAGAAAATGGACCAAACCCAGCCTGTGTGGGTAGCTGTCCCAGGGCGCCTATGATTGATATACCGTTCTTTCTTGTGAAAGTGTAACAGGAAGTAGGGGCAGCCTCCTTCTCATGTGACACTTGGAAGCCACTGGTAGGACAAAGTGGTTGCCAAGGCAGTAACCTCATTCAGTTCCTGAAGGAAGTGACCTCACCTCACTTCCTTTGTGATTAAAATCTCTGAACTTGGGATTCATGAAGCCAGTCACCCATAGCCAGTCCCAGTCTCAGTCCCAGTGGCCACACTTGTTTGGATTTACCAAAGACAGAGTCAGTCTTTCTTGGTAACTACTGATGTGAGGATGGCCAAATGCCAGGAAAGCTTTAAAGAGGAGCCGTTTCTGAGAAAGCAGGTAGTGGCTCACCTCTGGCTCCTGACACCTTCACAGAGTTAGCCAAGGAGACCAGATCTGACACAGGTCAGGCCATTTCAGGGGAACATAGTATGGTCCACCAGTCAGAGGACACTCTGGATATTCACAGACCTACTTGAGTTAAGGAGGTGCCTTTGTCGGTGTGGGTGTGAGTTTGTGGTTTTGTCTCATGTTCTGAGAATAGGTAGGAAAGGCAGTTTGTTTGGATTGGAGTGGACTGTTTCTAGTAAGTCGTTAGACAAGGCGAGTGCTTCTATGTCTGTGTTTCCAACTCTGTCCGTGGTTGTAGACATTAGAAAAGAGAATGCATCAAGGATGTGTCCTGTCTAGTAGAATTCTTCCCAGCATTCTTCCTGCCCGATTTAGGAATGGACTGTGGCTCGTCTTATGCATAAGAAACACCTACTAACTTTCTAAGTTCCTGTTTTCTTCCTGAATTCCGGCAAACCTCAAGAATAGGCCCATGGTTTTGAGTCCAAGATGTGTACCACCTCCAAGCTCTGTGACGTGGCCATGTGCTTGATAGCTGTAGGGAATGGGAACATCTTAGAAAACTCAAATATCTGTGTGACCAGTAAACTCTCAGTGGAGAAACCCTGCTTTGGTTCATTTGCATACTTATGGTTATGTTGCCCTGAATGTCAAGAAGGTCTTTGCCTCAGGCCACCCCTTTGTGAAGCCTGAAGAAAACTGTTTTCAAATGGAAATAAATGGGCATAACATGTGACTCTTTGCTTAATTGCTTTGAAAAGGGACGTGTCCGAATCAGCCTTTTGGGCCTGTGTGAGGTTGTGGCTTAGATTCTCAGCACATGGTAGATCTAAAGATAGATTCCATTTGTGCAATCAAAACCAAAATGGCAAAAAATCACTCATTGTGGATGAGTCTCTTGCCTTCCTCTGTTAGGTTCTTTACCTCCATCAAGTGTGAATAGGAGTCCTTTAGGTCAAATGAGTTCTTCAAATCCCTGCAGAGGTGCTTGTGTTTTCTCAAGATTCCATATCACATAAAGAATCTATACCTGAGAGTCAGTAGGCCTCAAATTGGAGAAGGAGAGCAGTATTAATGGTAGGCCTATTTGATCACTCCTGGTTCACAGGAAGGGTGTCCATGTCACCCTCACTTTAGGCAAATGAGGGGCAAGCGACATTATTTTGGACACTCTCTTGGGATGCATCCTGCATGGTAACCTCCAGCCAGAGGTTAAGATGAATGTCTATATTTAAGAAGATGAGGGCCATGTGGGTGTCTTTTGGTTTTAATTGTGGTCATTCTTGTGGCAGTTGGAAGAGATGACTGGATCCACCTGGGCTTGAACTCTGGTGTCATTCCCCTTAGAGCCTGAGTTCTGGAACACATATCAAAGAAGAATTGCCATAAATTGTGTGGGGATTTTAAGAGGCCGCGCATGAGAGTCGCCCTTGGAAACTGAGATCTATGCCCACGGTGGCTTTCCACAGAGCACTGGGAATCTCAGACAGGATATCACATGATTTAATTCTGAAAGACTTGGCAGCCATATTTGATAGTCAAAAAACACATGGACCTCAATTTTAGACTTCAATGGGCGTGGCTTCATGTGACCTTTTGGCCACTCTTTGGGAAGCCTTGCCTGTGAGAGTTCTCCAGAGCTTTCATTGAAATGATCTTCCTCAACATTGAATGATTCCTGAATGAATTGAAATAAACAGTGCCTCCAACTTCATCCTTGAAAATTGGCTAGATAAATACCATGAAATATTTAAAATTCCAATGACCAGGTGGCACTGAAGAACCTTTGGATGTCCTGTTGCTGATCATGAGTGTACCAGACAGTGCCTTGATTAACAGGCTTTCATGAATATGGTGTAGAACAGAGATGCCAGTAATTTGGAGCCTGCAGAATAGTGGGCCTAGAGCAGAGGTGATTAAGTGTGTGATAAAACATCTGTGGTGGGGTCATGTGGATCTGCCATTGTCTTCCAAATGGCTTGTGACTGACATGGTGCAGCCAGCAGAACATTGTATGTAAACGCATCATGTTATATGGAGAGGTTTAAGGGCAATGTTCAGAATCAGGTTGCTATGGTCACGGAGGCAACCTATGTGGTATACAAGTCCTGTTGGTGCATTCTCCTGCAGTCCCTGACCCACCATATGTGACAGAACTCCCTCCAGGACTGTGGTCAAGTTTAACTCCTTGTATTTCATGAAGCAAATACAAAACTCTCATTGCAGCAGGAGACACTATAAAAAGTGGAGGATGATGAAATGGCTTCACAGTCCACATGGGGAGACACAGAGCCCCCAGTGGCCATAGTTCACCTACAAAGAGAGAATTCAGCACTACTGCTTCATGTTCATTGGAAAATTATAAACCATGTCCTCCAGGTCACAGAGATGCATAAAGACGTTTGATGGTCTTACTAGAAAAAAAGCTAAAGTTCCTGAAAACTACATATATTTCAACTGTCCATCTTAGAGGCAGTTTCTCCAGACGTCTTTAGGCTGGCAAATCTTCATGTTTGTGGAGTTTTTACATTGTCCCTTACTTTTGGAAACTCCTCTACCATCTCCAAGGTTGTGAAATCCGGAGCAGTTTTCATTTCAGGTATGAATTCAAAGATTTTCTAACTCTTTTTCTCTAATTGTGTCTTACTTGGGGTGAAGGTAATGTCAAGTTATTGTTCTAAATGAGAGTGGAAAATTTTTTGTGTAACACTAATTTGCATACACATTGATCCATTTCCAATTTTCCATTCGAAATACTGAATCCCTGACAGTAACTCATACCCTACTATACTCTGACTACTAATCCTAATATGATGAAGAATAATACCCAAATAGAATAAAAATACGAGCAGTTCAGAGGAGGCATGCTGTACAGTTGGACTTCCCTTTTGCATGATTAAGGGTAGGTGTTATAAATCTACTCAATTTTTAATTGAAATAGTCCTCCATGTGTTTATAAAGTTCACAAATATGTGAATTCCTGTCTCCCTTTCTCTGTAGCCTACTCAGCACATGTATTTTTATATGCACATACAGAATCCTACCTGGTATCACACGTACATTTTCATGAGTTGGCTGAATTGGCAGATACAAATTGTGAGAAGAGATCAGTCCTCCTAAACGCTGTGGGAACTGAAAATTCAAACTATGTGTAAGCTTCCCAGTAGAACAATATTATACATAAATCCATGTTCAGTATAATAAATATTTTGCATCTTTGAATGATGTATATTACATGATGAATTACGATTAGCATATATATTGATACTTTTTAATGTATATTTGTGTTTATTTAAAAAAAATATATATATATATATATATATACATATATATATATATATATATATATGTATATATATATATATATATATACACTCCAGATTTCTCAAAATATGAAAGGTATGTGACTTATACACACTCTGTAAATTCATTCATGTTCATGTATATAAATTTATAATCAACTTTTCAGAAGATATTTCTCAGAAATATTCATCCACCTGAAATACATATTTATTTCCCAGTACTGAAAACTAATTTCAATCAATGGTGTTTACAAATCCTAATATTTCTACAGTAACTGACCCAGTTTAACATCAATGCCAGTAGATTCCTATGGGACATGATGTCTATATTGACCTTCATTTTAATCCAACACTGGTACATTACTATTTCTTCAGTTTTTGCACATCATAGGATATGTATTTCTTCCACAAGTTTAAAATATATAGGAATTTGTTTCACTTTCAAACACTTCTTGCTTCAGAACACATGTATTCCTCCATGTTACTTGACTGGTCTTTTCATGAGACTTCTTTCCAAATACATTATTTTCAATTTCCATAATCAATTTCGAAGCTAAACTCACACACTCTTCATGATGAACCATAACATTAATATTAACATTAGATGTATAACTGGTTGGAATGAATAATTGTATATCAATATAAGATATCCTCTATATGTTCACGATTCAATTCAATCCATTATTTAAAGTTGGAATCAGTTATGCTTTTTATTCACAGTATTGTCTATTAATGCATTATCTCTATATTAATAGATACAGTGTACTCTTCTTTGTCCCTTCAATACTAATTTATACGTCTTCAAAATATTGCTCCCAGAAATGGCGGAAGAAATACTCATGTCACCTTATCTATATATAGATTTTATCACAGGAATATTCTGGACACAAAAAACGAACGTCACACTCATGATTGTATCAAAGCCTAAATGCCAAGGGAGCGTGGATTACTAAAAAGAACCATGTCCAGGTTGCCTAATGCTCTCAAATGTAAATCAAATTGGTGACTACATATTTGTTTCTTCCTAAGATTATATATTCAACCTCAACCATGTTGAAAATGTCTAATCCTATCACTCACTTCATACTTTGCCTGATTTGGTAATATCTTTATTGATACCTGCTTTCATACATATTTCCCCCAGTTCATCATTGTGACTGACACTTCACATATGCTGACATTTACATTCACTCTCTACCCGAAACCCTATTGCTAAAGAACTTTTGGTCCAAATCCTATACTCACTCTTCTTTCTAAACCTACTGACTATCTTCCTAATGCTACTGACTATAGTTTTTTGACTCGATGTTCTCTTCAACAATCAATTATCCAAGGTATAAGGTCCTATGCCATTGTATATCAATTTATCTGAGACACATGTGCAGAACATAATTCAATCTTAAGTATCCCACTCAAGGGCCCAGTTCCCTTCTGGCTTCCAATCTTACCTAGATTTCTGTTATTATACTTATATTTTACCTATATATTTTTGTAAATATCACAGGCTCCAAATACCATTATTCATCCGGCAGAAAGATTCCTAACGCAAATCAAACATGTTATTAACCCTAAACATACACTTTTCCCTCAATCTAACTTTACAGAAGAGGAGGGACAGAGTTGGTCTTACAATACAGGAATGTAGGGGATCTTCCACCTGCTGAGAACATCAAAGGTATATGCAGAAATGATCCCCTGAGATGATGAAGGAAGCTATGAAGGACCTGAGAGAGCAAAAGACATCTTCCATGGCAAACTATCTGGTCAGGATGAAGGGATGTGTCTGAATCAGCCTCTACCTTCTTAATGTAGAGAAGATGGACCAAACCAGGCCTGTGTGGAGAGCTGTTCTCAGGTACCTATGGTTGGTATACCATTCTAACTGTGAAAGTGTGACAGGAAGTAGGGACAGCCTCCATCTCATGGGACCCTTAGAAGTAACTGTTAGGACAAAGTGGTTGCCAAGTCAGTGACCTCTTTCAGTTCCTGAAGGAAATGACCTCACCTCACTGCCTTGGTGATGGAACTCTCTGGACGTTTGATCCTGGAAGACAGGCACCAAGAGCCAGTCACAGTCCCAGTCCCAGTGGTCTCACTTGTTTTGATTTACCAAGAACAGAGTCAGTCTTTCTTAGTACCAACTGATGTGATGATGGCCAAATGACAGGAAAGCTCTGAAGAGGAGCTTTTCCTGGGAAAGCAGGTAGTGGCTCACCCATGGCTCCTAACAACTTCAAAGTGTTGGCCAAGGAGACCAGATCTGATACAGGACAGGCCATTTTGGGGGAACATACAATGGCCCACCATTCTGAGGACACTATGGATAGTCACAGACTTACTTGAGCAAAGGAGGTGCCTTTGAGTGTGTGTGTGTGGGTTTGTGGTTTTGTCTCATGTTCTGAGAATAGGTAGGAAAGGCTCTTTGTTTGGATTGGTGTGGACTGTTTCCAGTAAGTCGTTTGACAAGGCGAGTGCTTCTATGTCTGTGTATCCCACTCTGTCCGTGATTGTAGACATTAGAAAAGAGAATGCATCAATGGATGTGTCCTGTCTAGTAGAAAGCTTCCAAGCATTCATCCTGCCCAATTTACAAATGGACTGCAGCTTGTCTTATTGAAGGGCAACATCTGCTCTCAGTAGTTTCTGTTTTCTTCCTGAATTCTGGAAACTCTCCAGAATAGCCTCATGGTTTTGTGTCCAAGATATGTACCACCTCCAAGCTCTGTGAAATGGTGATGTACTGGATAGCTGAAGGGAATGGCGAGAATCTAAGAAAACTCAGATATCAGTGGGACCAGGAAAGTCTCAGTGGAGAAACCCTTCTTTGGGCCTTTTGCTTACCTATTGTTCTGTTGCCCTGAATTTCAGGAAGGTCTTTACCTCAGGACACTAATTTGTGAAGCCTGAAGAAAACTGTTTTCAAATGGAAATTAATGGGCATCACCTGTGGCTCTTTGCTTAATTGCTTTGGAAATGGATGTTTCTGAAACAGCCTCTTGGCCCTGTGTGAGGCTGTGGTTAGATACTCAGCACCTTATACATCCCACGTGTTCATCCAAAACCAAAATGGCCAAAAGAGCAGTTTTTGTGGATGAAGTCTCTCCCTACCTCTGTAAGGTTCCTGACCTCTATCAAGTGAGAATAGGGTGCCTTTGGGTCAAATGAGTTCTTCAAAGCCCTTCAGAGGCTAGCATATAGGTGATTCCAATGATTCCAATTCACATGAAGAATCTAAACCCCACAGTCAGTAGTCCTCAAATTGGAGAAGCAGAGCAGTATTAACGGCAGGCCTATTTGATAAGTCATGGTTCACAGGAAGGTGTTCAGGCAACCCCAACGTTAAGCAAATGAGGGGCAAGGGAGCTTATTTTGGACACTGTCTTGGGCTGTGCCCCTCATGGAAACCTCCAGCCAGAGGTTAAAATGAGTATCTATATGGAAGAAGATGACGGCCATGTGGAAGTGTTCTGGTTTTAATTGTGGTTATTAGTGTGGTTGTTGAAAAATATGACTGGCTCCACCTGGTCTTGAATTCTAGTGTGATTCCCCTTAGAGACTGAGTTCTGGAACTGATCTCAGAGAGGTATTGCCATGAGTTTTGTTGGGATTTTAGGAGGCCATGCATGAGAGTCACCCTTGGAAACTGAGATCTGTGCCCAGGAAGGCTTTCCACAGAGCACAGGGAATCTCAGCCAGGTTATCACATAATTTTTTTCTGAAAGAATTAGCACCCATAGTTGAGAGTCAAAACACGCAAGGATTTTACATTGTAGACCTCAATATGCCTGGCTTTATGTGACCATTTGGCAACTCTTTGGGAAGCCTTGCCTGTGAGAGTCTTCCAGAGCTTTCATTGAAATGGGCTTCCTCACCATTTAATGGTTACTGAATTAAATGAAACCCTCAGTGCCTCCAACTTCAACCTTAAAAAATGGGCTCGATAAATACCATGAAATTTTTGAAATTCCCATTACCAGGTGGCACTGGAAAACCATTGGAGATCCTGTTGCTGATCATGAGTGTACGAGAAAGTGCCTTGATTGACTGGGTTTCACAAAAATGGTGTAGAACAGAGATGCCAGTAAGTTGGAACCTGCTGAGTAGTGGGCCTACAGCAAAGGTGGGTAGGTGTGAGATAAACCATCTCTGGTGGTTTCATGTGGATTGGCCATTGGCTTTCAAATGGCTTGTGACTGACATGATGCAGCCAGCAGACCCTTATATGTAAAGGCATCTTGTTATATGGATAGGTTTCTGGGCAATGTTCAGAATCAGGTTGATATGGTCAAGGGGGCAAGCTATGTTGGACATAAGCCTGGTTGGTGCATTCTCCTGGAGACCCTGTCCCACCACACGTGACAGAACTCCCTCCAGCACTGTGTCCCAGTTAAACTCCTTGTATTTCATTAAGCCAATACCAAACTCCCAGTGCAGCAGCAAGAATCACCACGAAAAGTAGAGTATGACCAAATGGCTTCACAGTCCACACGGAGAGACACTTATCCCCCAGTTGCCACAGTTTACCCACAAAGTGAGAATTCAGCACTGCTGCCTCATTTTAATTGGAAAATAAGATACCATGTCCTCCAGGTCACATTGATGTTGACCCAGTTTTGATGGTCTCACTACATAGGATGCTAAAGCTACCGACAACAACATACATTTTAAGTGTCCCAACTCAGAGGCAGTATCTCAAGAAGTCTTTAGGCCTGCAGAGCTCCATGTTGTGGAGTGTTTACCTTGTCTTTTACTTTTGGAAACTCATCTACCACCTCCAAGGTTGTGAACTCCTCAGCATATTCCATTCCGGGTATGTATTCACAGATTTTCTAACTCTTATCCTCTAATTGTGTATTTCTTCCAGTGAGGGTAATATCAAGGGATTGTTTTTAATGTGAGTGGGAAGATTTTTGTGTAGCACATATTTGCAAACACATTGGGTTTACTTTCCTATTTTCCATTTGAAATACTGAATCTCTGACACTAACCCATACCCTACTAGACTCTGACTACTAATCCTTATATGATGGAGAATAGTAACCCAAAAAGAATACAAATACCAGCAATTCAGAGAAGGTATGGTATGTAGTTGGACATCCCTTAATGTTTATTGACATAGTTCTCCATGTGTTTTTAAAATTAACAAATATGTGAATTCCTCTCTCCCTTTTTCTGTAGCCTATTAAGCACATGTATTTTAATATGCACAAATAGAATCCTACCTGGTATCACATGTACATTCTTCTGAGGTGGCTGACATGGCAGATAAAAATTGTGAGAAGAGATCACTCCTCCTAACCTCTGTTGGAACAGAAAATTCAACCTATGGGTGAGCTTCCTAGTTGACCAACATTATGCATAAATCCATTTTCAGTAAAATGTATATTTTTCGATAAGTGGATGTTATATATTTAATGATGAATTTTGATTGGCATATATATTGCTACTTTTTAATGTCTCGGTGTGTGTGTTTGTGTGTGTGTGTGTATATATATATATATATATATATATATATATATATATATACTCTCCCGATTTTTCAAAATATGAAATATATGTGTCTTATTATACACTTCCTAAAATTATTCATATTCATGTATGAGGATTTATAATGAACTTTTCACAAGATTATTCTCAGAAATATTCATCCACCTGAAATACATATTTGTTTCCTAATACTGAAAACTAACTTTAGTGAATGGTGCATACAAATCATAATATTTTGACATTGCAAGATGGCCGCGAATAGAGAGCATCATACCCAGTGTACCGCGCAACTGCGCAGGTGACTAACGACTAAGAACGACAAAAAACTATCTTGTTAGGAACTTACAGCAAAATGGGGGTGCACTGAAACCTAGAAGAAGGATTTCTAGCACTGAGGTCCGGTAAATGAGTCTCAAACATGAGCCAACTCTGCGACCGGAGATCCTGTCTGACTGATCCGCGCTACCAGTCCAGTGGCTACAGACAGCAGGGCACCACCGAGATGCGATCAATAATCACGGAGAAACGTTGATGCAGATTCTGTGGAATTCTGCCAGTAGAGTCCCCACTGAGCCCTGGGCTGAGTTCAGGGTTTCAGATGGGGAAGGAAGTGGTACAGTTCTAACCCCCACAATAGAAACTCCACGAAGGAAACCAACGGCCACCATCTTGGTGAGCTGAAGTAACGACAGCCACTCCCCTACAGAATGCAACAATAAAATGTTGTTATTCTGTTACTGTTACTCAGCTCCTCTCCCATACTTCGGGGAATTTGCATCAAATCTCTCCTAGGCTTTCTGGGGGAGAGATTATCAGAGGGAGCCTGCATAAAGATAGGGGAAAACTAGAGGCACCTGACTTTCAACTCCCCCTCCCATCAGTGGTGAAAAAAACCTGTCTAGCCAGCGCTGAGAGAGGGGCAAGCGGAAAAAAAAATCAAAACTATAGAGTGCCGGGGTTCCCAATAGCCAACTGTGCAATCAGAGATCCGGGCTGATTGAATCATGCAGCCAGGCCTGCTGTTTCAGATGGCGGGGAACCACCGAGAAGTGACCTGAAGCAGTGAGAAATGTTGCTGCGGATTCTGTGGAATCCTGCTGGCTGAGCTCCCACTGATCCCCGGGCTGAGTTTGGGAATTCAGACAGGGAAGAAAGTGGTATAGTTCTATCCCCCACAAAAGAAACTCCACCAAGGAAACAAGCGGCCACCATCTTTGAGATCTGAAGTAACCACCGCCCCTCTCCAATAGACTGCAACAATAAAACAGATGTGTGTTACTCAGCTCATCTCTCATACAGCGGGGAATTCGCATAAAATGTCTCCTAGGCTTTCCGGGGGAGGGTTAATCAGAGCAAGCCTGCATAAAGACGCAAGAAAAACTAGAGACACCTGACTTTCGACTCCCCCTACCATCAGTGGCCATAACGAAACGTGTATAGCCTGTGCTGGGGGAGGGGTAAGTGGAAAAACTCAAAACAATAGAGTGTCTGGGTTCCCAAAAGACACCCTCCACACCCAACAAACGGCAGGCACAGAGTACAGTTTGAACTGCCGAGAGGCATCACTCAGGGGAAATCTGGTCTAGAAAAAGAAACCAGGACAAGCAGGAGAAACCAAAGGACTAGAAGGCAGGCCCTTGTAACTGGGCGGCTGGAGACCGCAGGCCTGCACATGACATTCCACCCACTGCCTGAGTGACTGGGGGGCTGAGGAATGCCCGCCCGCCGGCAACCGAGCGTGAGACTGCGTGGCTAGAGATTGACAACCCAACGGCGACAGCCCACCTGCTGCCCGCGTGACTGGGCGGCTGGAGACCGCCTGCCCGCTGGCGACCAACCGCGCAATTGGGCGGCTGGAGACCGCCCGCCTGCCAATGACCCAGAGCTGAAACAAACCAGAGACAGTCAAGTCCCACCCCCCAATTCGGACACCTCGGCAAGGAGCCTGGGGCCGGCCAAAGCAGAGAGGTGACATCACTGGAGCTCGGCCTTCGGAATTACTTCCAAGCGGAATCCACTTTAGCAGGCATAGTTTACCAACACAAAGGAGAGACAACAGAGATATACAACACCAAAACAAATCTAAAGAATAAAGCAGAAACACAGCAATCAAATAGAGCTGGAAAGTAACGTGAACATCATGAAAAAACAAGGGCAAAAAAGGAGTACAAACAATGCAGGAAAACTTAAATCTACAGGAGGACCTTGAAGCATCAGAAACAGGGATAGGGAAAGAACTCAAGGCATACCGAACTCAGATGGAAAGGAATATTAGAGAAGACATGAGGCAGCAAGTCCAAGCAATAAAAGTATATTTTGAAAATGAATTAAGCAAACAAATTCAAATGGCAAAGAATGAGCATTACCAGGAGATAGAGATCTTAAAAAAATATTAAACAGTAATCCTAGAAATGCAGGAAAATATAAACCAAATTAAAAACTCAAACGAGAATATTACAAATAGACTAGATCAAGTAGAAGTCAGAACATCAGATAATGAAGACAAAGTTTATCAACTTGAAAAGAATTGAGTAAACACAGAAAAGATGCTTAAATCCCACCAGGAATTTATTCAAAAGATATGGGATGTCATAAAAAAACAAAAACAAATTTAAGAGTCATCAGGATAGAAGAAGGCATAGAGATTCAAACCAAAGGAATGGACAACATATTAAATGAAATAATTCTATAAAACTTCCCAGAGATGAATGATGGATTGGATTGCCAATTCCTGGAAGCCTACAGGACCCCAAACATTCAAAACCAAAATAGACCAACTCCAAGACATATAATTATGAAGATAGCCAACATACAGAACAAGGAGAGAATATTAAAAGCTATAAGAGAAAGGAGGCAGATTACATTCAGGGGTAAACCAATTAGGTTAACAACTGATTTTTCATGACATTCTTTGAAAGTGAGAAGATCCTGGAACAGTGTAATTCAAATGCTGAAAAAAAAAAGAATTCCAACCAAGAATACCATATAAAGAAAAGTTAAGCTTCAGATTTGACAATGAAATTAAAGTCTTTCACGATAAACAAAAGCTAAAACAATTCTCAGCCAGAAAACCAGCACTGCAAAGCATTTTGTGCAAAATACTACAAGAAGAAGAGTTAAAAAATAGTGCCCAAAACTAACAGTGGGAAGTATCTCAGTAAAGCGGGAGGAAAGTAACCAAAAAAGTAAAAACTATCCAAACTAAAATATAATAAATAAATAAACGTGACTGGAAGTACAAATCATATTTCAATTGTAACCTTAAATGTTAATGGCCTAAATTCACTAATCAAGAGACATGTGCTAGTAACCTGGATCAAAAAAACAAATCCAACAATATTCTGCCTTCAGGAGACTCATATGATAGGAAAAGACATACACAGGCTGAAGGTAAAAGGTTGGGAAAAATCATAACACTCACATGGCCCTCGGAAGCAAGAAGGATTTGCCATACTCATATGGAATAATATCAACTTCAAACCTAAGTTAATCAAAAGGGATAAAGAATGACACTATATTCTGTTAAAAGGAATCATCCACCAACAAGAAAAAAACAATTATCAATTTGTATGCACCAAGCAATGGAGGTGCAACATTCATAAAACAAACTCTCCTCAAGTTCAAGAGTCAAATAGACTACAACACAATAATTATGGGTGACTTCAACACACCACTCTCGGCATTAGAGAGATCCTCTAGACAAAAACTGAATAAATAAACTATAGAACTCAACAGCACAATCAATAACCTAGACTTAACCGACATATATAGAATATATCAACCATCATCAAGTGGATACATGTTCTTCTCAGCAGCACATGGATCCTACTCAAAGATACACCATATATTATGCCATAGGGCAATTCTTAGTAAATATAAAGGCATGGAGATTATACCGTGCACCATATCTGATCATAATGGAATGAAACTGGATATCAATGAGAAAAGAAGGAAGGAAAAATCCTACATCACATGGAAAATGAACAACAAGCTACTGAATGACCAATGGGTTACAGAAGACATAAAGAAGGAGATAAAAAATTCTTAGAGACAAATGACATTACAGACCCAACATACCGGAATCTATGGGACACAATGAAAGCAGTTTTAAGAGGGAAATTCATTTCTTGGAGTTCTTTCCTCAAAAAAAGAAAAAAAAAAAAACAACAAATAAATGAACTTAAACTACACCACAAAAACCTGGAAAAGGAAGAGCAAAACAACAGCAAATGTAGTAGAAGACAAGAAATAATTAAATTTAGAGCAGAAATCAACGAAATTGAAACAAAAAAAAAGTTGAAAAAATTGATAAAACTAAAAGTTGGTTCTTTAAAAAAATAAATAAGATCAACAGGCCCTTAGCCACGCTAAGGAAGAGAAGAAGAAAGAGAATTTAAATTACTAACATGTGGGATAAAAAAGGCAATATCACAACAGACACTACAGAAATATAGAAGATAATTAGAAAGTATTTTGAAACACTATATTCCAATAAAATAGAATATTGTGAAGATATTGATAAATTTCTTAAGTCATACAATCTGCCCAGATTGAGTCAGGAAGACACAAACAATTTAAACAGGCCAATAACAAAGGAAGACATAGAAGAAGCAATCAAAAGACTGCCAACCCAAAAAAAGCCCTGGACCGGATGGGAATACAGCGGATTTCTACAAAACCTTCAAAGAAGAATTAAAATCAATATTTTTCAAGCTTTTTCAAGAAATAGAAAAAGAAGGAGCTCTTCCAAATTCATTCTATGAGGCCAACATCACCCTGATCCCGAAACCAGACAAAGACACTTCAAAGAAAGAATACTACAGACCAATTTCTCTAATGAACTTGGATGCAAAAATTCTCAATAAAATTCTGACAAATCGAGTACAAAAGCATATCAAAATAATTGTGCAACATCATCAAGGAGGATTCATCCCTGTGATGCAAGGATGGTTCAATATACGAAAATCAATAAATGCCATTCACCACATCAATAGACTTAAAGACAAGAACTATATGATCATCTCGATAGATGCAGAAAAGCATTTGACAAAGTTCTGCATCCATTTATGTTCAAAACTCTATAAAAACTAGGGATAACAGGAACTTACCTCAACATTGTAAAAGCTATATATGCTAAACCTCAGGCTAGCATCATCCTAAATGGAGAAAAAACTGAAGGCATTCCTTCTGAAATCTGGAACAAGACAGGGATGCCCTCTATCACCACTTCTATTCAATTTAGTTCTTGAAATACTAGCCAGAGCAATTAAACAGACAAAAGAAATTAAAGGCATAAAAATAGGAAAAGAAGAATTTAAAGTATCACTATTTGCAGATGACATGATAATATATTTAACAGACACAAAAATGTCTACAAAGAAATGGCTAAAGTTAATAAATGAATTCAGAAAAGTGGCAGGATATATAATTAACACGCATAAATCAAATGCATTCCTGTATAACAGAAAAAAAACTTCTGAAATGGAAATGAGGAAAACCACTCTATTCACAACATCCTCAAATAAAATAAGATACTTGGGAATCAACCTAACAAAAGAGGTGAAAGATTTATATAATGAAAACTACAGAAATCTAAAGAGAGAAATAGAAGAAGATGTCAGAAGATGGAAACATGTGCCCTGTTCATGAATAGGCAGAACTAACATCATAAAAATGGCAATATTACGCAAAGTTCTCTACAGGTTTAATGCAATGCCAATAAAAATTCCAACGGCATTTCTTGTAGAAATAGATAAATCAATCATGAAATTCATATCGAAAAATAAAAGACCCAGAATAGCAAAAGCAACTCTAAGCAGGAAGTGTGAATCTGGAGGTATAGCGATACCAGAGTTCAAACTGTACTACAAAGCAATAGTAACAAAAACAGCATGGAACTGGTACCGAAAAATGCAGGTGGACCAGTGGTACAGAAGAGAGGACACAGAAACCAATCCACAAAATTACAACTTTATTATATTTGATAAAGGGGCTAAAAGCATGCAGTGGAGGAAGGATAGCATCTTCAACAAATGGTGCTAGGGAAAATTGGAAATCCATATGCAACAAAATGAAACTGAATCCCGTTCTCTCGCCATGCACAAAATTTAACTCAAAATGGATGAAGGATCTAGATATAAAATCAGAGACACTGCGTTTCATAGAAGAAAAAGTTGGCTACGATCTACATACTGTGGGGTCGGGCTCCAAATTTCTTAATAGGACGCTCATAGCCCAAGAGTTCTTAACAAGAATAAAAAAATGAGACTTACTTATACTAAAAAGTTTTTTTTTCTCTGCAAGAGAAACAAAAAGGGAAGTAAATAGATAGCCTACATCCCGGGAACAAATTTTTACCCCTCACACTTCAGATAGAGCCCTAATATCCAGAATATACAAAGAATTCAAAAAAATTATCAATAAGATAACAAATAACCTAATCAACAAATGGGCCAAGGACCTGAAAAGACACTTCACCGAGGAGGACATACAATCAATCAACAAGTACATGAAAAAATGCTCACCATATCTAGCAGTCAGAGAAATGCAAATCAAACCCACCCTAAGATACCATCTCACTCCAGTATGATTGGCAGCCATTATGAAGTCAAACAACAACAAGTGTTTACGAGGATATGGGGAAAAGGGGACACTTGTACACCACTGGTGGGACTGCAAATTGGTGAGGCCAACATGGAAAGCAGTATGGGGATTCCTGGGAAAGCTAGGAATGGATCCACCATTTGAACCAGCTATCGCCCTTCTCGGACTATTCCCTGAGGATCTTAAAAGAGTGTACTAAAGGGATACTGCCACATCAATGATCATAGTGGCACAATTCACAATACCTAGACTGTGTAACCAACCTAGATGCAATTCAATAGATGAATGGATAAAAAAAAATGTGGCATCTGTACACGATGGATGCAGCACTAAAAAATGACAAAATCATAGAATTTGCAGGGAAATGGATGGCATTAGAGCAGATTATGCTAAGAGAAGCTAGCCAATCCTTAAAAAAACAAATGCCAAATGTCTGCTTTGATAAAAATAGGGTAACTAAGAATAGAACAGGGAGGAAGAGCATGAGGAAAAGATTAATATTAAACAAAGACAAGTGGGAGAGAGAAAGGGAGAGAGAAGGGAAAGCATATGGAAATGGTAGGAGACCCTCATTGTTACACAAAATTACATATAAGACGTTGTGAGGGGAAAGGCGGGATCAAGAGAGAGAAGTGAAAAAACAGATGAGGAAGAGAGGGAAGATAGGATGAAAGGGGAGGGGGGATAGTAGGGGATAATAAAGGTAGCAGAGGTCAACAGTCACTAATGTGACATTATGTAAAAATGTGAATGTGTAACTGATGTGATTCTGCAATTTGTATTTGGGGAAAATTGGGAGTTCATAACCCATTTCAGTCAAATGTATGAAAGATGATATATCATGAGCTTTGTAATGTTTTGAAAAACCAATAAAAATAAATAAACAAAGGTTTAAAATTGAGTGGGAAGAAATCAGCTAAAAAGGAGTTGAGATGCATTCATTTTGATAAGCAGAAAGTTTGTTTTGTGTAGTTGTAAATATCACAAATTTATTTTACCAGAAAACTGGCTTTTGAAATGAACATATATTGAGATTAAAGGATAATCCACCTACCTTCATGAAAAATTCATATCATTTCCTATATTTTTCATATTTCATTTTTTTTCGTGAATATTTTGTCATGGACCAGGTCTAGTCTTAGGCTACCTCATCTGACAAGTTCGTACAATGTGTTGGATTGTTCTTTTCATCTTTTATTTGATAGTTTGTAGCTGATAATGTGTATTTTTCCTTATCTTTATTTGGACATACATACCCAACTATATCTTTGCATTTTATGTTTTACTGGGGAAGAGACTCATCAAAAGCTCTTTATTATATGTATCAACAATGAAACATTTAGAGCATGCAATTATTCTTAATTTTGCATGAAAATATCTTTGTACCATTTTTCTTATAAAGATGTAGAATTATTACTGTAATAAGTAACTACTTACAAGAAGAATTAAACAATTGACTTTATATCAATCATGAATATGAAAATTAATAAAATAAGTATTTGGCAATAAATATGCAATTGATAGAAATTAAAATCACAAGAAAGCCATTTAAAATGTCAGTGCATATGGTCCTTAAATAAAAGGTTGTTCAAATAAAATTTCACTAATTCATAAGAGTTAATATGCCATATCACAGCTTAATGTAATATAAAAACTTAAATGATAAGTATTGATAAATAAGAATGATACCTGTTTACTTAAATATGTTTATTTGATTTTCACTGTAAGCTGTTAATTCTAGAAGACTTGAAAATTAAGAAAGACTTGGTCTATATTATTTCTAACAGGCTAATCAAAGTACTTTTAAATATATATGTATATATATCATATGTAATACATATGCATGAATATAGATACATATGTATAATAAATGTATTGTAATATATCTATAGGTTATTATAATTATTAAATTTTCTCAAGAAAAAAGAATGACTATAAAAAAATTCTTAAATGTAAATTTCATAGCATATTACTGTTTGTAATGACATGAGAGAAAAACTCCTATGGAGGGAAAATGAAAAAGGAAGAGAGAGAAGGGGGAAAATGAGGAAGAAAGTGAGTAAAGAAGAGGGAGAGGAGTGTTTGATTATAAGATAAATGTGGAGGGTCTGGGTGTCTGGCTCAGTGGTAACATGCTTGGCTAGCATGTGTGAGGCACTGGGTTATATTCTCAGCACCACATATAAATAAATAAAATGAGGTCGATCAACAACTGAAAAAATAAAAAAAAATAAAAAAGTAGAAATATTACCAAAATTCTAAGTTTTTATGAATGCTAAATAAAAAAAAATGTTACATAGCCTTATGTAATTTCTAGACTCCCCAAAATAGTCATTTAATGATAGATTACTAGTGCGATAACTAAAAATCCATTGCTCTTTCCTCGACATTCTGTGGCATGCTAGTGCTAAAATAAATTGTATTATAACACCAAAAAAATTCTAATATTTCTACAGTAACTGACCCAGTTTAACATAAATGCAAGAAGATTCCTATGGAATATAATTGTATTTTGACGTTCATTTTTATTCAACACTGGTACATTACTATTTGTCCAGTTTATGCACATCATAGTATGTATATTTCATTCACAATTTAGCAAATTTATACGCATTTGTTTTACTTTCAATCACTTCCTGCTTCAGAACACATGTATTCCTCCATGTTTCTTGACTGCTCCTTTCATGAGACTTTTTTCCAAAGACATTATTTTTGATTTCCATTATCATTTTTGAAGCAAAACTCACACACCCGTCATGATAAACCGTAAACCTAATATTACCATTAGATGTAAAACTGGTGGGAATGAATGATTGTATATCAATATAAGATTTCTTGTATACTTTCAAATATCAATTCAATCCATTGTTTAATTTGGAACCAGTTATATTATTTATTCACAGTATGGTCTATTCATGCATTGTCTCTATATTGATAGACACAGGGTACACCTCTGTGTACCCTCGATAATAATTTGTATATCTTCAAAATTTTGCTCACAGAAATGGTGGAAGAAAGACTCATGTCAACTGATCTACATATACATTTTATCACAGTAATATTCTGGACACAAAATGCAAAGGTCACACTTAGGATTGTCCCGAAGCCTAAATGGAAAGTGAACATGGATTACTAAAAACATCCATGTCTTGGATGCCTAATTCTCTCAAATGTCAATCCTATTGGTGAGTACATATTTGTTTCTTCCCAAGATTATATATTCAACCTCAACCATGTTGAAAATGTCTAATCCTATCACTCACTTTATATTTTGTCTGATTTCCTAATGTCTCTATTGATATCTCTTTTCCTACATATTTTCCCCAGTTCATCATAGTGACTGATTCTTCACATGTGCTGACATTTACATTCACTCTTTATCCGAAACCCTATTGCTAAAGAACTTTTTGTCCAAATACTATACTCACTCTTTTTTCTAAACCTACTGACTATCTACCTAATCCTACCGACTATCCCTTTTTGACTGGATGAACTCTTCAACAATCAATCATCCAAGGTACAAGGTCCTATGCCATTGTATATTGATTTATCTGAGACATCTGTGCAGAACATAATTCAAAGATAAGTATTCCAATCATGGGCCCAATGCCTTTCTGGTATTCAAATCTTACCTAGATTTCAGTTTTCATAATTACATTTCACCTGTATATTCTTATAAATATTGCAGGTTCCCAATACCATTATTCATCCAACAGAATGATTCCTACCACAAATCGAACATGTTATTAATCCTAACTATACACTTTTCCCTCAATCCAACTTTACAGAAGAGCAGGGACAGAGTTGGTCTTACAATACAGGGGTGTAGGGAACCTTCCACCTGTTGACAACCTCAAAGGTCCATGCAGATATGATCCCTGGAGAAGATGCAGGCAGCTATGAAAGGCCTGAGAGAGCAAACGTCATCTTCCATGGCAAACAACCCGGTCAGGTTAAAAGCATGTGTCTGAATCATCCTCTCTCTTCTTAATGTAGGGAAGATTGACCAAACTAGGCCTGTGTGGAGAGCTGTTCCCAGGTGCCTATTGTTTCTATACCATTCGAACTTGTGAAAGTGTCACAGGAAGTAGGCGCATCCTCCATATTATGAGACCCTAGGAAGCAAATGTTAGGACAAAGTGGTTGGAAATGCAGTGACCACATTCAGTTGCTGAAGGAAGTGACCTCACCTCACATCCTTGTTGATGGAACTCTCCGAATTTGGGTTCCAGGAAGCCAGGCATCCAGACCCAGTCCAAGCTCCAGTCACAGTGGTCTCACTTGTTTGGATTTACCAAGACAGAGTCTGTCTTTTGTGGTACCTAGTGATGTGAGGATGGCCAAATGCCAGGAAAGTTCTGAAGAGGGGCCCTTCCAGAGAAAGAAGTTAGAGGCTCACTGCTGTCTCCTGACAACTTCACAGAGTTGACCCAGGAGACCAGATCTGAGACAGGACAGGCCATTTCTGGGGAACATAGTATTGCCCTCCAGTCAGAGGACACTCTGGATAGTTTCAGACCTACTTGGGGGAAGGAGGTGACTTCGTGGGTGTTTGAGTGGGTTTGTGGTTTTTTCTCATATTCTGAGAATAGTTAGGAAAGGGGGTTTGTTTGGTTTGGAGTGAACTGTTTCTAGTTAGTCCTTTGACAAGGCGAGTGTTTCTATGTCTGTGTATCCCACTGTGTCCATGGTTGTAGACGTTAGAAAAGAGAATGCCTCAATGGGTGTGTCCTGTCAAAGAGAAAACTTCCAAGCATTCATCCTGCCCATTTTATAAATGGACTGTGGCTTGCCTTATCATTGGGCAACACCTATTATTTTCTTACGTTCCTGTATCCTTCCTGAATTCTGGCCACTCTCCAAAATAGGCTCATGGTTTTATGTACAAGATATGTACCACTTCCAAGCTCTGTGACATGGCCATGTACTGGATAGCTGAAGGGAATGCATCTCAGAAAACTCTGATATCAGTGTGACCAGTAAAGTCTCAGTGGAGAAACCCTGCTTTGGGCCTTTTGATTACCTATTGTTATGTTGCCCTGAATATCAGGAACATCTTTTCCTCAGGCTACTCCTTCCTGAAGCCTGAAGAAAACAGTTTTCACATGGAAATGAATGGGCATTTTACCTTTGTGTTTTACAATAAAACCTTCACAGAGATTAGGCTCTCATTAACTTAAAAAATACTTTTAAATTTTATCTAAGGGTAAAAAGTAACATGTAACTGTACATATCTTTTTGATAACAAGTCCAATTATACAACACAAATGATACACATAAATCTCCAACATGTTTTTATTTTAAGCTAGAATTACCATACAACCTTAGAACATTTCTGTTTTCATACTTATATTTCACTTCTATAGTCTTATAAATATCGCAGGTTCCCAATAACATTATTCATACAGCAGAACAATTCCTAACCCAAATCGAACATGTTATTAACCTAACCATACACTGTTCCCTCAATCTAACTTTACAGAAGTGCAGGGAAAGGAGTTCGTCTTACAATACAGGAATTTAGGGGATCTTCCACCCCGCTGAAGAACCTCAAACGTCCATGCAGAAATGATTCCTGTAGAAGATGTAGGCAGCTATGAAGGACCTGAGAGAGTAAGAGTCACCTTCCATGGCCAACAACCTGGTCAGGATGAAGGGTTGTGTCTGAATCTGCCTCTCTCTTCTTAATGTAGAGAAGATGCACCAAAACAGGCCAGTGTGGAGAGCTGCTCTGGAGTGCCTATGGATGATATACCATTCTAACTTGTGAAAGTGTCACAGGAAGTAGGGGCAGCCTCCATCTCATGGGGCCTTGGAAGCAACAATTAGGACAATGTGTTTGCCAAGGCAGTGACCTCATTCAGTTCCTGAAGGAAGTGACCTCACCTCACTTCCTTGGTGTTCGAAATCTCTGAACATGTGGTCCAGGAAGCCAGGCACCCACAGCCAGTCCCAGTCCCAGTCCCAGTGATCTCACTTGTTTGGATTTACCAAGGACAGAGTCAGTCTTTCTTGGTACCTACTGATGTGAGGATGGCCAAATGCCAGTAAAGCTCTGAAGAGAGCCCCTTTCCTGAGAAACCAGGTTGTGGCTCACCGCTGGCTCCTGTCAACTTCACAGAGTTGACAAGGAGAACAGATCTGAGACAGAACAGGCCATTTCATGGAAACATAGTATGGCCCACCACTCAGAGGACACTGCGGATAGTCACAGACCTACTTGGGGGAAGGAGGTGCATTTGTGGGTGTGGGTGTGTGTTTGTGGTTTTGTCTCATGTTCTGAGAATAGGTAAGAAAGGCAGTTTGTTTTGTTTGGAGTTAATTGATTCTAGTAAGTCGTTTGAAAAGGCGAGTGTTTCTAGGTCTGTGTATCCCACTGTGTCAGGGGTTGTAGACATTAGAAAAGAGAATGCTTCAATGGATGTGTCCTGTCTAGTAGAAAGCTTCCCCGGATTCATACTTCCCATTTATGAATGGACTGTGGCTTGCATTATTGATGGGCAACCCCCGATATCTTCCTAAGTTCCTGTTTTCTTTCTGAATTCTGGCCACTTTCCAGAATAGGCTCATGGTTTTGTGTCCAAGATGTATACCACCACCAAGCTCTGTGACATGGCTATGTACTGGATAGCTGAAGGGAATGGCGAGCAACTCAGAAAACTCAGATATCAGTGTAATCAGGAAAGTTTCAGTGGAGAAATACTGCTTTGGTTACCTATTGTTCTGTTGCCCTCAATGTCAGGAAGGTCTTTGCCTCTGGCCACCCCTTTGGGAAGCCTAAAGAAAACAGTTTTCAAATGGAAATCAATGGGCATTACCTGTGACTCTTTGCTTAATTGCATTGGAAAGGGATATGTCTGAATCAGGCTCTAGGTCCTGTGTTAGGCTTTGGCTTAGATTCTCAGCACATGATGGATGTAAAGAAAATCCCATGTTTGCATCCAAAACTAAATTGGCCAAAAGAGCAGTCATTATGGAAGAAGTCTCTCGCCTTCCCCTGTAAGGTTCCTCACCTCCATCAAGTGAGAATAGGAACCTTTGGATCAAATGAGTTCTTCAAAGCCCTTTAGAGGCTATCCCATAGGTGCTTGGGTTTTCTCCAGAATCCAAATCACATAAAGAATCTATACCTGACAGTCAGTAGGCCTCAAATTGGAGGAGCAAAGCAATATTAATAGCAGGCCTATTTGATCACTCCTGGTTCCCCGGACGAGTGTCCAGGACACCCTGACTTTAGGCAAATGAGGGGCAATGGAGGTTATTTTGGACACTGTCTTGGGCTGTGCCCCTCATGGAAACCTCAAGCCAGAGGTAATGATGAGTGTCCATATGGAAGAAGATGAGGGCCATGTGGGAGTGTTTTGGTTTTAATTGTGGTCATGTGTGGCCGTTGGAATAGATGACTGGGTCCACCTTGGCTTTAACTCTGTTGTGATTCCCCTTAGAGACTGAGTTGTGGACCTCACCTCAGAGACGTATTGCCATGAATTGTGTTGGGATTTTAGGAGGATTCACATGAGAGTCACCCTTGTAAAATGAGATCTAGGCCCAGGGTGGCTGTTCACTGAGCACTGGGAATCTCAGCCAGGTTACCACATGATTTTATTCTGAAAGACTTGGCAGCCATATATGAGAGTCAAAACACACGGATGTCACAATGTAGATCCCAATGGGCCTGGATTCATGTGATCATTTGGCCACTGTTTGGGAAGCCTTGCCTGTGAGACTTCTGCAGAGATTTCATTGAAATGAGCTTCCTAACCATTTAATATTTCCAGAATGAAATGAAACACACAGTGCCTCCAACTTCAACCTTGAAAAATGGGTAGATAAATACCAAGAAATTTTTAAACTTCCCATGACCAGGTGGCACTGGAGAATCTTTGGATATCCTGTGGCTGATCATGAGATTACAAGACAGTGCTTTGATTGACTGGTTTTCATAAAAATGGTTCAGAACAGAGATACCAGGAAGTTGGAGCCTGCTGAGAGGTGGGCCTACAGCAGTGCTGGGCAGGTGTGCAATAAAACAACTGTGGTGGGGCCATGTGGATCTTCCATTGGCTTCCAAATGACTTGTGACTGACATGGTGCAGCCAGCAGACCCTTGTATGTAAAGGCATCTTGTTATATGGACAGGATTCAGGGCAATGTTTAGAATCAGATTGCTATGGTCAAGGGGGCAAGTCATGTGGGATATAAGCCTGGTTGGTGCATTCTCCTGCAGACCCTGACCTACCAAAAGTGACAGAACTCACTCACGCACCGGGTAACAGTTGAATTCTTTGTATATCATGAAGCAAATACCAAAATCCCAGTGCAGCAGCAAGAAACACGACGAAAAGTGGAGGATGACCAAATGGCCTCACAGTCCACATGTGAATACACTTATCCCCCAGTTGCCACAGTTTACCTACTAAAGAAAATTCAGCACTGCTGCCACATATTCAGTGGAAAATAAGAAACCATGTCCTCGAGGTAACATAGATGCAGACACAGCTTTGATTGTCTCACTACAATGGAAGCTAAATCTCCCGACAACAACATATATTTCAAGTGCCCAAACTCAGAGTGAGTTTCTCAAGAAGGATTTAGGGAACCAGAGCTCCATGTTTGTGGACTGTTTTCCCTGTCCCTTACTTTTGAAATCTCCTCTTCCGTCTTCAAGGTTGTGAACTCCTGAGCATATTCCATTCCAGATATTTATTCACAGATTTTCTAACTCTTCTCCTCTAATTGTGCCTTAGTCTCCGTGATTGTAATGTCAAGGCATCCCTTTCTCTGTATCCTATTCAGCACATGTATTTTTACATGCAATTATAGAATCTTACCTGATACCACACGTACATTCTTGTGAGGTGACTGACTTGGCAGATACAAATTGTAAGAGATCACTCCTCCTAAAAGCTGTTGGAACTGAAAATTCAATCTATGAGTGAGCTTCCTTGTTTAAGAACATTATACATAAATCCATATTCAATAAAATAAATACATTTGGATCTGTAGATGACATATATTTCATGGTGAATTTCAATTGGAATATATTATGCTATTTTTAATGTCTGTGTGTTTGTGTATGTATATATATATATATACACACTCTCCAGATTTTTCAAAATATGAAATATATGTCTTGTTATACACTCCCTAAACTCATTCATATTCAAGTATGTGTATTTATAATCAAATTTTCACAAGAGTATTCTCAAAATTATTCATTCACCTGAAATACATATTTGTTTCCTAGTACTGAAAACTATCTTCAGTGAAAGGTGCATACAAATCCTAATATTTCCACAGTAACTGAACCAGTTTAACATCAATACAAGTAGATTCCTATGGGACATGTTGTGCATTTTGACATTTATTTTATTCAACACTGGTACATTAGTATTTTTTCAGTTTATGCTCATCATAGCAAATATATTTCATCCAAAAATTTGCAAATTTTTAGGCATTTTGTTCACTTTCAATCACTTTATTCTACAGAACACATGTATTCCTCCATGTTTTTGATGGGTCTTTTCAAGAGACTTCTTTCCAAACACATTATTTTCGATTTCCATGATCACTTTTGAAGCAAAACTCAAAGACACTTCGTGATAAACCATAACCCTAATATTACCATTAGATGTATTGCTGGTTGGAATGAATGATGGTATATCGATATAAGATTTCTTATATATTTTCAGATATGAATTCAATCTATTATTTAAAGTGGGACCAGTTATATTATTGATTCACAATGTGGTCTATTCATGCACTATCTCTATATTCATAGACACAGTGTACACCTCTTTGTACCACCAATACTAATTTATAGGACTTCAAAACATTGCTCCCAGAAATGCTGGAAGAAATACTAATGTCACGCCATCTACATATACATTTTATCACAGTAATATTCTGGACGCAAAATGCAAAGGTTACACTTATGATTGTACCAAAGCCTAAAAGGAAAGTGAACAGGGATTACTAAAAACATCCATGTCCACATTGCCTAATGCTCTCAAATGTCAATCCTATTGGTGACTACATATTTGTTTCTTCCTAAGATTATATATTCAAACTCAACCCTGTTCAAAATGTCTAATCCTATCACTCACTTTGTACTTTCCCTGATTTTGTAATGTCTCTATTATTATCTGATTTCCTACATATTTTCCAAAGTTCATCATTGTGACTGAATCTTCATATGTGCTGACATTTACCTTCACCCTCTAACAGAAACCCTATTGCTAAAGAAGTTTTTTTTTTCCAAATCCTATACTCACTCTCCTTCCAAAACCTACCAACTATCTTCCTAATCTTACCTACTATCCCTTTTTGACTGGATGTTCTCTTCCACATTCAATCATCCAATGTACAAGGTCCTATGCCATTGTATATTTATTTATCTGAGACATCTGTGCAGAAAGTAAGTCAACACTAAGTATACCAATGAAGGGCCCAATGCCCTTCAGGGTTTCAAATCTTAGATTTCTGTTTTCATACATATATTTCACCTACATATTCTTATAAATATCGTAGGTTCCCAATAACATTATTCATCCAGCAGAATAGTTCCTAACACAGATTGAACATGTTATTAACCCTAACCATACACTCTTCCCTCAATCTAACTTTACAGAAGAGCAGGGACAGAGTTGGTCTTACAAGACAGAAATTAAGGGATCTTTCACCTGCTGAGAACCTCAAAGGTCATTAAAGATGATCCCTGGAGAAGATGTAGGAAGCTATTAAGGACCTCAGAGAGCAAAAGTCATCTTTCATTGCAAACAACCTGGTCAGGATGAAGGGTTGTGTCAGAATCAGCCTCTCTCTTCTTAATGTAAAGAAGATGCAGCAAACCAGGCCTGTGTGGAGAGCTGTTCCTGGGTGCCTATGGTTTTATACCATTCTAACTTGTGAAAATGTCAGAGTAAGTAGGTGCAGCCTCCATCTCATGGGACCCTTGGAAGCAACTGTTAGGACAAAGTGGTTGCCAAGGTATGGACCTCATTCAGTTCCTGAAGGAAGTGACCTCACCTCACTTCCTTGGTGATGGAATTCTCTGAACTTGGGATCCAGAAAGCCAGGCATCCAGAGCCAGTCCCAGTCACAGTCCCAGTGGTCAAAATTTTTCGGATTTACCAAAGACAGAGTCAGTCTTTCTTGGTACCTACTTATGTGAGGATGGCCAAATGCCAGGAAGGTCTGAAGAGGGGCCTTTCCTGAGAAAGCAGATAGTGGCTCACCACTGGCTCCTTACAGATTCACAAAGTTGGCCACAGAGACTAGATCTGAGACAGGACAGCCCATTATGAGGGAATTTCTTATGGCCCACCATCAAACGACACTCCGTATTGTCACAGAGGTACTTGGGGGTCTGTGTGGGTGTGGGTGTGGGTATTGGTTTGTGGTTTTGTCTCATGTTCTGAGAATAGGTAAGAAAGTCGGTTTGTTTGGTTTGGTGTGAACTGATTATAGTAAGTCGTTTGACAAGGCTAGTCTTTCTATATCTGTGTATCCCACTGTGTCCATGGTTGTAGACAATAGAAAAGAGAATGCATAAATACATGTGTCCTTTCTAGTAGAAATCTTCCCAGCATTCCTTCTGCCCAATTTATGAATGGTCTGCGGCTTGCCTAATGGATGGGCAACACCTAATATCTTCTTAAGTTCCTGTTCTCTACCTGAATTATGGGCAACCTCCAGAATACGCTCATGGTATTGTGTCCAAGATATGAACCACCTCCACGCTCTGTGATACGGCCATGTACTAGAGAGCTGAAGGAAATGATGAGCATCTCAGAAAACTCAGATATCAGTGTGACCAGGAAAGTCTCAATGGAAAAACCCCGCTTTGGGCCTTTTGCTTACATATCCTTCTGTTGCCCTGAATGTCAGGAAGGTCTTTGCCTCAGGCTATGCCTTTTTGAAGCCTGAAGAAAACAGTTTTCAAATGGAAATGTATAAACATTACCTGTGGCTCTTTCTTAATTGCTTTGGAAAGGGATGTGTCTGAACCAGCCTCTTGGCCCTGTGTGAGGCTGTGGCTTAGATTCTCAGCACCTGATGGATCTAAAGAAAAATCCCATGTGTGCATGCAAATCAAAAAGCCAAAAGAGCAGTCATTTTGGATGAAGTTTCTCGCCTTCCTCTGTAAGGTTTCTGACTTCCATCATTGAGAATATGGATCCTTTGGGTCAAATGAGTTCTTCAAAGCCCTGCAGACACTAGACCATAGGTTCTTGGGTTTTCTCATGACTCCAATTAACATAAAGAATCTAAACACCACAGTCAGTAGGCCTCAAAATTGAGAATAAGAGCAATATTAACGGCAGGCCTCTTTGAACACTCCTGGTTCACAGGAAGGATGTTCCGGCCACACTGACTTTAGGCAAATGGATGCAAGGGAGCTTATTTTGGACACTGTCTTAGGCTGTGCCCCTCATGGAAACCTCCAGCCAGAGGTTATGATGAGTGTCTATATGGAAGAAAATGAGGGCCATGTGGGAGTGTCTTGATTTTAATTGCGGTCATTTGTGTGGCGCTTGGAATAGATGACTGGGTCCACCTGGGCTTGAACACTGGTGTGATTCTCCTTAGAGACTGAGTTCTGGAACTTACCTCAAAGAAGTATTGCCTTGTATTGTGTTGGGATTTTAGGAGGCCATGCATGAGAGTCGCCCTTGGAAACTGGGATCTATGCCCAGGTTGGCTTTCCACAGAGCACTGGGAATCTTGGGAAGGATATCACATGATTTTATTCTTAAAGACTTGGCAGCCATAGTTGCAAGTCAAAACACATATGGACCTCAAATTGTAGACCTCAATAGGTCTGGCTTCATGGGACCTTTTGGCCTGTCTTTGGGAAGCCTTGCGTGTGATAGTTCTCCAGAGCTTTCATTGAAATGAGCTTCCTCTCCATTTAATCATTCCTGAATGAATTGAAACCCACAGTGCCTCCAACTTCACCCTTGAAAAATGGCTAGATAAATAACTTTAAATTTTTGACATTCCCATGACCGGGTGGACCTGGAGAACCTATGGATGTCCTATTGATGACCATCAGTGTACCAGACAGTGCCTTGATTGACTGGGTTTCATGAAAATGGTGTAGAACGGAGATGCCAGTAATTTGGAGCCTGCTGAGTAGTCGGCCTAGAGCAGTGGTGTGCTGGTGTGTGTTAAAACATCTGTGGTCGGGTCATCTGCATCTGCCCTTCGCTTCCAAATGGTTTGTGACTGACATGGTACAAGCCCCAGATCCTTGTATGTAAAGGCATCTTGTTATATGGAGAGGATTCAGGGCAATGTTTACAATCAGATTGCTATGGTCAAGAGGGCAAGCTATGTGGGATAGAAGCCTTGTTGGTGCATTCTCCTGCAGACCCTTACCCACCACACGTGACAGAACTCCCTCCATCACTGTGTCCCAGTTGAACTTCTTGTATTTTGTGAAGCAAATATCAAACTCCCAGTGCAGCTGCAAGAAACACCACAAAAATTGGAGGATGACCAATGGCTTCACATTCCACCCTGGGAGACACTTAGCCACCAGTGGCCACAGTTTCCCTACAAAGAGAGAATTCATCACTGCTGCCTCATGTTCATTGGAAAATAAGAAACAATGTCCTCTAGGTCACATAGATGCTGACCCAGCTTTGATCGTCTCACTATAAAGGAAGCTAAAGCTCCTAAAAACAACCTCAGATGAAGTTTCTCAAGAAATATTTAGGCCGGCAGAGCTCCATGTTTGTGGTGTTTTTACCCTGTCCCTGACTTTTGGAAACTCCTATACCACCTCCAAGGTTGTGAACTCCTGAGCATTTTCCATTCCAGATGTGTATTCACAGATTTTCTAACTCTTCTCCTCTAATTGTGTCTTACATGCGATGAAGGTAATGTCAAGGCATTGTTCTGAATACACATTGGATTCTTTTTCCAATTTTCCATTTGAAATACTGAATCCCTGACTGTCAGGCGTAGAAGGAATTCACCTTCAAAGAATAGCCTGACACTTACAAGAAACAGCCCCCATGGAGACATCCTGTCTGGGAGACATCCTGTAGCCAACTGTGTCTCTGAGACATCCTGTTGCCATCTGTATTCCTGAAACATCCTGAGTTTATCTCACCTTGTGAAGACATCCAGGAACTTTGGATAAGAGAGCTTTCCCATCTCCAGCATATAAATGCCCCTGTGTGAAAAATAAAAGTTTGCAGCTTGATCAGAACTTCTGTCTTGCTGTCATCTCTCATGTCTCTTGTCCCTTCATTCCTCCGCATCTAGGTTCGCTGCCCCTGTTGATGTGTCTTTCCAGCCGTGACTACTGGCACCCACTGACTGGGGCTCGAGCCTTTGACTGATTGGGAACCCCGTCCTCCTGGAAGACTTCATCAAGTGGAGCTCGCGATTGCCTCAGCAGACACCACAAAGAGACAGATCCAGGAGGAGAGTGGGGATGACGCACGGTGAGTGACCCACCATGGGACAAGCAGTTTCGTCACATGATTTGTTTTTGTCAGGCCTCAAGGAGTCCTTCAAGACATGAGGGGTGCGTGTTAAGAAAAAGGACTTAAAATTTTTCTTCTAATACATAGGAGAATTGTGTACATGGTTTCACATTGAAGTGACCATTGATGGCAAAAGATGGCTTAGAGTAAGAGACTGTTTAAAAGATTATTATGAAACCTTTGGCCCAGAAAAAGTGCCAGTTCCCACCTTTTCTTACTGGAACTTAATTAATGAAATTCTTAAAAGTTCACCCTTTGACAATGGTACCTTACAACTTGTCAGGATTGGAGAAGAGACTATGCAAAACACCTCTCGTCTCCCCACGGCATGCCCATCAGTTAGTATAGACATTGACCCTTCTCAGTCTCCCCAGGACCCTGGGAACCTTCCTAGTCCCCCTCAAAATACCACCCTAATGAATAAGGCTCCAATGGTTACCAAACACCTTTATCGAGTTTTAAATCCCAGAGACACATTGACCCCTGGGACGGAGGCTACCTTGGAGAAGGAAGCAGCAAGCTACCATTCAGAAGATGCGCCACCTCTCAGGACCCTGCCACAGCCTATAGGACTTACACATCTACCTACCTCCTATATCCCTCCTGCCTTTTGTGCTCCAGCCTTTCAGGAGCAAAATGCAACCCAGATATTTTTCCCCACTTCCCTTGCCTAGCCTGGCTCCCTTGTGAGAGTCTCTCCAACATAGACGGGAACAGATCAAACTTTTAAAAGAATTAAGATCCCTAGACTCTGAGCTCTGTTCATTAGCCTTAGGCACGGAGTCAATGCAAACTGGCCCACGGCGGTCTAATACAAAGGCTAAGCCACTCCATCAGCCTGTTCTCGCCTTCCCAGTCACCCGCAGTCAGATAGATAAGCCTGCCCAGGCTGAGGTCAAAGACTTAGACGAGGATCAAGAGGAGGAAGTGGGGGAAATGGATCAAGGAGATCAGGACTCAGAGGATGAGGAGTTCACCCCTAGGCAGGAAGGAACCCAGAGTGTCTACAAAAAAATTAAGCCTGCGTTTTCTTGAAAAACATAAAAAGACTTGTGCTCACAATGGCCCCACTGTGTCCTACAAGTTGACTTTATTAGAAAGCCACAGCGCACAATGGCTTACTCCCAATGATTGGAAATTTTTAGACCGAGCTACCCTCAGTGCCGGAGATTTCCTGTTATGGAATGCAGATTTCGAGGAGCACTGTCAGGAAACTGCTCAAAAAAAATTAACTAAGGCCTCCTCTAAATCCTGAACTTATGTTAAGCTAGTGGGCTATGCGCCATTTGACACTAAAACTAAATAGGCACGTTTCCCTGCTGGAATTTTGGCGCAGATTCAGATGGCTTGCTTACATGCTTGGAGATGCCTCCCTCAAACTGGCTCGGCTACCACTTCTTTGGCAAAAATTTGACAAGGACCCAACGACCCTTATAGAAACCTTGTTCCCCGGCTTAACCTAGCTGCAGAATGCTTGATTGGACCAAGCGAAAGCAAAAGAACTTTTGTAAAACATCTTGCCTTTGAAAACGCCAACCTGGCATGTCAGGATGTTCTTCGACCACATAAGGAAAAAGGGAAACTTTCGGACTTTATTAGACTCTGTGCAGGGGTGGGTGCAGCCCATGCCATGGGTCTCGCCCTACATGCCCCCTTTATCAAGGCCTTTCACAATCCTGGCTCATGTACTTGCTTTACTTGTAAACAACCTGGCCATTTTGCACGCAAGTGTCTGAAAGACAAACAAAGCGTAGGAATATCGTCTCCTCAAACTGGGGCTAAACCGCCCCCAGCTACCCTTTGTTCTAGATGTGGTAAATGTCATCACTGGGCCAGTAAGTGTAGATCTAAGACAAATGGCCTCAGACAGCCTATTTCTTCCTGCTTCTCAGGAAAACCCTGCGGGGCCAGCCCCTGGCCACGACCTCCCCCAGGACAAAACCAGGGGCAATAAGGTTTATTCCCTTCCAAACTCCAAACCTACCACAAAATTCTTCCCCACAATTGCCTCCCTCCGACTAGCCACCCCAGGCAGCGCAGGATTGGACCTCTATGCCACCACCAATACAATATTAGACTCAATGCAAGGGCACCAGATAATACCCACTAGAATTATGGGTCCCCCTTCATCTCATACGAGTGCCCTTATTCTTGGAAGAGTCTCTGCTACCTTAAATGGTGTTCAGGTCTTCCCTGGCATTAATGATAATGATTTCACTGGAGAAATAAAAATACTAGCAACAGCTATTAATGGAGTTGCGGCCATCCCAGCAGGAACAAGACTTGCACAATTAATATTCCTTCCCTTGGATTCAGGAGGCACTTCCACCGCCCAAACATAAAATGGGGGACAGCCTCCCTCGGCTGCTCTGATGTATATTGGGTTCAGCCCATTTCTCACAATAGACCCACCCTTACCTTACTTATTGAAAAAAAGGAATTCCAAGGAATTCTAGATACTGGAGCTGATGCCACAATTATTTCTCACAAATACTGGCCATCAGGTTGGCCCATCACCCCATCCTTGAATGACCTAAAAGGGTTAAGAGTCAAAAAATCCCCATGTCAGTTCTAGGGCTCTTAGCTTTACTGATAAAGAGGGTAATAAGGTGACTGTCACTCCTTTCATTGTTCCTGACCTCCCTGTTAACCTATGGGGCCGAGATATTTTGAGTCAAATGGAAGTCATTCTTGCCAGTCCCAATTCCATGATGACTCATCAAATGCTTCGTATAAATTTTGTCCCTGGTACAGGCCTTGTGAGACTGAGACAAGGACTGGTGGGGACTATAAAACCCATAAAAAAACAAATACATATGGACTTGGGTATTCTGATTTTTAGTGTCGGTTCCTGACCCTCCTGTACCCCATGCAGATAAAATTATTTGGGAGACTCAGACTCTTGTGTGGGTGGATCAGTGGCCCCTTACCCCCCAAAAAAATTGGAGGCTGCCTCCATGTTAGTGCAGGAACAGCTGGCAGCCGGCCATGTAGAGCCCTCAACCTCACCATGGATTACTCCTATTTTTGTTATCAAGAAAAAATCAGACAAGCGGCATCTTTTACAATATTTGTGTGCCAGTAATAAAGTTATGTGCCTGATGGGAGCACTACTGTCTCGAATTCCCACACCAATGGCTATTCCCAAAACTATTGTAAAATGGTTATTGACTTAAAAGTTTGCTTTTTTACCATTCCTTTACATCCTGAGGATAGACCCTATTTTGCCTTTAGTCTCCCTTGCATTAATTTCCACGGCCCTATGCAGAGATTTCAATGGAAGGTTCTTCCCCAAGGTATGGCCAACAGCCCTAGTCTTTGCTAAATATAAGTTGTTCAAGCAGTAGACCCTGTGAGAGAGTGATGACCACAATTTTATGTTTTACATAATATGGATGAATTTTTAATTGCTGCACCTAATTACCATGACCTTAATAATTGTTACTTGGACCTTTAGAAAACCCTCACTACCTTGAGACTACGGATAGCTCCTGATAAGGTTTAAACACAGGACCCTTATACCTATTTGGGCCTTAAACTTCAAGATAATCAGATCCAAATTCATAAAATACAACTGCGTGTGAACCATCTTCACACCCTTAATGATTCTCAAAAATTACTGGGAGATATTCAATGGCTAAGAACATATTTATAATTATCCACTTGTGTACTTTTGCCCCTTAATGATATTTTGAGAGGTGATTCCTACCCTTCCTCCCCTCAAAAGCTTACTCCTGAGGCATGACAGGCATTAAACCAAGTCACAGAGGCCATTGCCAAACAGTTTGTTACACAAATTTCTTATAACCTTCCTCTGGTTCTGGTTCTTTTACACACTCCTCATATACCCTCAGGAAAATTTTGGCAGTGATATCCATATTTTAAAAATAAAGGCTTCCCCTTGCTTTGGGTCCATTTATCCACCACATCCTCCAAGTTTATTACCGTTTATCTTGCTCAGGTAGCTTCTATTATTATTAAAGGTCGTTTGCTTTCTCGACAACATTTTGGCAAAGACCCTGATAATATTTTAATTCCATATACTAATGACCAAACCCAATTTTTACTACAGAGAGGGGATGAATGGGGTATTGCCCAATCAGGCCATTTGGGAACAATTGATAACCACGTCCCCAATGACACCCTTTTACATTTTGTCCAGATACATCCATTTATTTTTCCCAAAATTACTCAAAAGGCTCCCAGTTCCAAGCCCTTACTGTCTTTACAGACGGTTCCAGTAATGGCTGTGCGGTCTTTGTTGTCAATAACCAGCCTACAACCTTTGATACTGTCTATCATTCAGCACAGTTTGTGAAATTGTTTGCCATAACACAAGTTTTTATAACATTTTGTGATAATCCTGTTAATATTCATACAGACAGTGCCTACATTGCTCATTCTGTGCCCCTGCTGGAGATTTCACCCGCCATTAAAGCTTCTTCCAATGCGGCCTTTCTGTTTCACCAGCTTCAGCAGCTAATTCAGGCCAGACAACACCCATTTTTCTTAGGACACATCAGGGCACACTCTGATCTTTCCGACCCTCTAACACAGGTAATGCTCAAGCTGATGCAGCAACTCCTACCATCTTTCAAATTTTTGGTGGCTCCATTCAATAGGCCACGGAGCTAAACAATCTTCACCAACTAAATTCCCAGAGCCTTCGATTACTTTGTAAAATTACCAGGCAACAGAAACGAGAAATAGTAAAAGAATGCCCTGCTTGCGCTCTCTCCCTCCCCATTCAACACTTGGGAGTTAACCCCCGAGGATTACTGCCAAATCAGGTTTGGCAAATGGATGTTACTCATTTTCCTGAATTTGGAAAAACCAAATATATACACGTTTCTATCGATAACTTCAGCAGCTTTATTTTTGCATCACCACATTCTGGAGAGGCTACCAAAGATGTCCTTTCTCATCTTGTTTCAGCCTTTTCCATAATGGGTAAACAAATACATATTAAAACAGATAATTGTCCTCCATATACCAGTGCCAAGTTTAAACAGTTTTGTGCTACCTTGCAATTTTGTCATCCTACTGGAATTCAATACAAACCTCAGGGCCAAGGCATTGTGGAATGTTCCACCTTACCTTAAAGACTTGGCTATCCCGCCTTAAGGCTTCCGCCCTTGTATTTACCACTCACAGGAATTGCCTTAACCATGTATTATTTGCCCTTTCTTTTCTTACCCTAGACAGTGAAGGCCTTTCGGCTGCAGACACACACTGGCATCCCTTTTCCAATTCTGATCAGCCACCTGTTATGTGGCGAAATCCCCTTACAAATAAATGGAAATGCCCACATCCTGTCCTCATCTGGGAATGTGGCTCAGCTTGTGTTTTGGACCAAGAGCTAGCAGCCCCAAGATGGTTACCAGAATGCCTGGTTAAACAGGTTAATGACTTACCTCAAACCGGGGACGGAGGCCTTCTCCCTGAGTACAAATTTTCCCCTTTTTCGGATCCATCCAACAATCTGTGTGAGGATCCTGCTTAAGGCACTTCTGCTGAACAGGTTTGTGCACGGAGGCCTGGGCCCTCCACCTTCCAACATCATGGAGTACCTTCCCCCCCCCTCCCCCCGTGAAGGCAAGGGAGGATCTTGGACTCAGGCTCCCACTAGTTGGAACCAGACTGCTGACTGCATGACTAAGGTGGCTTACCTCCGTTCCGAGGTTGACCATAAATTCAGAGGAGTTCATCAGCCTAAATGGGTATGTGTTAACAAGCCAAAGATTATTCCCCCTAGTACAAGTAAAGCTCTCCAAAATTGTTCTGCAACCCGTACGCATACCCAGGCGATGCATGTCTCTTGTTTTGTGTCGGCCTCAATTTGTGTTAACAAGCAGGGAGAATGATTTTTTGAAGCCTCCCTAACTAAAACTCATGAAGCAGGGTGGACCACTATTCATTATACCCCCGTTCTCTTTGACCAGGGAGGAGAAGGCAAATACACCAAGCTACAGTCAGCTGGGTGCCAAGGCACTGTCGGAAAAACTTCCTACTGGCCCATTAAGGACCCTACAGGGGTCTCTGATGGTAGAGGACCCACTGATGCAGTCAAGCATCCTCAGATAATCAAACTTTTGAAACCCCAAATCCCTGAGCTCACATATCATCCCTTAATGTAGCCAAAATCCCAGTTCCCAGGTTTAGATACCAATACATTAGATATTTTGCAAACTACCTTCTCCTTCCTTAATAATTCCAACCCCACCCTTGCTGGTAATTGCTGGCTCTGCATGACAACAGGGGCAAGCATGCCTATGGCAGTTCCTATTAATTCTACTATGGACAATGATAATACATGCCAACCCGGATTTCCCTTTAAAGTACAGCCTATAGGCACTTTTACATTATGTCTTTTAGGCGTGATGCAGAATAATACCTATGATATGGATTTTGGAATTGCTTCCTTTGGAAATTGCTCAACAGAACAAAATTATTCCTCACCCATCCCATCTCTTTGTCCCCCCAATGGCACAGTTGTTATGTGTGGAGGAAATGTGGCCTTCCCCAGGCTTCCAGCGAATTGGAACAGTGGCTGTGTTCTTGCCTTATTACTCCCTGATATAACTATTGTCCCAGGAGACGAACCTCTAGCCTAGACACCTTAGTCAAAAGACAGAGGTGGGCGATACAGGCCTTATCACTTATTGCCAGCCTTGGAATAACAGCTGCTGTGGGCACAGGTACACTGGCTTAGGCACGGCAATACACCCTTACCATCGCCTGTCTCAACAACTTAAAATGATGTACAAACTCTATCAGAAACCATTAAAGATTTGTAGGACCAAATAGACTTCCTGGCAAAAGTGTTCCTTCAAAACAGACGAGGCTTAGATTTGCTGACTGCTAACCAGGGAGATATTTGATTGGCCTTAGGGGAACGATGCTGCTTTTATGCCAATAAATCAGTCATAGTATGCACTAAATTTAAGCAGCTTCAAGAAGATCTAGAAAAGAGATGAAGGGAACTATTTGAAAATCCCCTCTGGACAAAGCTTAATGGATTTCTACCCTACCTTCTTCCCCTATTAGGCCCTTTGTTGGGTTTACGTTTAATGGTGACCATAGGACCCTGCATTATAAACAGTGTGGTACAATTTATTAAAGAACACATTAATATTATGGCCTCTAAGCCCCTACAAATCCACTATCATCATCTGGAGATGGAAGACCACGCTGTCAACTTTTAAAAGGATGTTCTACCCTTCTGACAGGCTTATTTCTTAAGTTTACATCCCCACAAATCTCTCTTTCTTACATAAAACTATAAGTAACAGCTCTGACAAACCATCTTCTGCCCTTGCCATAAGGGTTTGTCTACATGGGCCCTTCGGCTTGGGGGAAGACGCACCCATGGAGTGAGGACGTTAGGCCACAATATCGGAGGGTGCAGGAAGGATTTCAAAAGGATGGATCCACGGATCCCCAAACACAAGACCTGTGAGTGACATGCTCTGGTGCATGGCGGTTGGCATGCTTCCGCTTCAAGGCCATCTCCTCCAAAAACATGCCAAGGCCACCACGAAATCTGCTAGTAAAGATGCTCGCTCGGATCAGGAGATATTCTAAGGCCTCCTAGAGAAACAGAGCCTCTAACCCCCCCCCCCTAAAAACATGGCCGGTAAGGTAGGTCAAATATTTTATATAAGAAAGGGGGAGATGTCAGGGGCTAAAAGGAAGTTCTCCTTCAAAGAATAGCCTGACACTTACAAGAAACAGCCCCCTGGGAGACATCCTGCCTGGGAGATATCCCACAACCATCTATCTCCCTGAGACATCCTGTCGCCATCTGTCTTCCTGAAATATCCTGAGGTTATCTAACCCTGTGAAGACATCCAGCAACTGCCGATAAGAGAGCTTTCCCATCAGCAGCATATAAACACCCTGTGAGAACAATAAAAGTTTGCAGCTTGATCAGAACTCCTGTCTGGGTGTCATCTGTCCTGTCTTTTGTCCCTTCATTCCTTCCCAACTATGTTCGATGCCCACGTTGATGTGTCCTGCCGGCCGGGACACCTGGCACTAACCCATACCCTACTAGAATATGACTACTAATCCTAACATGATGGAGAAAAATAACCCAAATAGAATAGAAATACAAGCAGTTCAGAGGAGGCATGGTGTATAGTTGGAGTTGCCTTTTGCATGATCTAGGGTAGGTGTTATAAATCTAGCTAATTTTTAAATGAAATAGTTCTCCATGTGTTTTTAAAGTTAAAAAATATGTGAATACCTGTCTCCCTTTCTCTGTAGCCTACTTGCCACATGTATTTTATATGCACATATAGAATCCTACGTGGTATCACACGTATATTCTTGTGAGGTGGCTGACTTAGCAGATTCAAATTGTGAGAAGAGATCACTTCTCCTAAACGCTGTTGGAACTGAAAATTCAACCTATGGGGGAGCCTCCTAGTAAAAAAAAAAAAAAAAAACATTATACATAAATCCATGCTAAGTAAAATTAATATTTTTGCATCAGTGGATGATATATATTTCATGAAGAATTTCGATTGGCATATATATTGCTACTTTTCATTGTCTGTGTTTGTGTTTTGTGTATATATATATATTCCACTTGGGGGCCTTCAGGGTTAAAAGTTATTTTGGCCCGGAGCTTGGTGAGCAGAACTCTGCCCATCAATGGGGCCGGGCATTCTGGGATTACTTGGAAGGAGTGATGGATTTTTCCTTTCCCCTGGTCCCAGGTCCTCTTAGTTGTCCAAGCCCGATATTTACTGCAATTAGCCCCTTGAATTAGAGACCTTTTATTTGATAGAGGGCAAAATGGAGCCTTAATGGCTGAGTATATTGCCCCTGTATCCACTTCAATGTTTACTGGGGTGCCCTCCACTTCAAAAGTTAACCTGAGCTCGGGGAGGGGATCTGATCCCCAACTTTCTTAGTCATCCTGCAGAGTCAGGATGGCTGGCTGGCGTGGCTGTCTCTTTCTAGGGCTCTCTTTGGCCCAGTGTCCTTTTTCTTTACAATAGGCACATTGATCTGAGGCCAGGGGTGGCCTCTAGTTTGGGCCCAGGTATCCCTTCCTGTCTCCATGTTTCTTATTTCTGGCCTATTTGTTGTTGTGACCAGGACCTGAGTCAATTCCTTAGTCTGTCTTTTGTTTCTTTTATCCACCCTTTGCTTCCTTATCTTCCTCAGTTTCTCTCGTATAGTATACGTTTTTGGCTTCTCTGACTAAATCTCTCAAAGTCATATCTTGTAATCCATCTAAGTGTTGTAACTTTCTTTAAATATCCATGGCAGCTTGCCCAATAAAGGCCATCATGACAGATGCCTTTTGAGCCTCTGCCTGAGTATCAAAAGGAGTATATCTCCTATATGCCTCCATAATTCTCTCTAGAAACATAGAGGGAGATACATCAGGCCCTTGAATAAACTCTATTACCTTGGCCAAATTAGTTGGTCGCCTAGCAGCCACTAAGATACCCGCTATTAGAGCCCGGAGATAAGTGGACAGATGCTCCCTACCTTAAAAGGTGTTGGGGTCCCAGTTTTGTCGATTCTAGGGAAAGCCGGGTTGAATATGTTGGGAAGTGGTGTCAGTCAACCATCTGGTCCGAGGATATTTTTTTCTAGCTTCCAAGAGGATTCTCTTTTGTTCCTCTGTCATGAAGAGAGTCCCTAGGTGTTGTTGGCAGTCATTCCAAGTAGGCTGGTGTGAAAACATCTATGAATCAACCACACCTGAGACACGAGTGGGGTCCTCTTAAAAGGGGGGATTGTTATTTTTCCAGTTATATAGGTCTGAAGAGGAGAAAGGCCAATACTGGTAGGCTTGCAATTTTTCCCCATGGCCATCATCAATCATTGGCACATAGGGACGGAGGGGGAGCATCACGGGAGTTCCAGGGTTTTCAATCTTTCATTGATGGTGAGTTCCTTTAGCCGGGCCAGGTTCCTCCAGGGGAGGAGGGGCTGTGTGTGCCGCGGGGGAGTTTTCTGGAGGGTGCTGGGCTGGCTTAGCTTCCTCCAATGGCGGAGAGGCTGAGTCAGCAGCAGGGGAATCACTTAGAGGGTGTTGGGGGTTGGGAGACCAGGGCAAGGGATAAGGAGAGGGATGAGAGTGCAGTAGAGTTAAATCTTGTGACTTAGGCAGAAAAGAGGGTGGAGGAGGAGGAGGAGCAGAGGGTTTGAGAGATCGTGGGGGAAGGATTAGGAGCGGGGGCAGGGGCAAAGAAAGGCTTCACCCATGGAGGAGATTTGCAGAGGTAATGCCGGGTTAAGATATATGGCTTTTGATCTGGATGGCTATGTGGCCCTTCCTGAAAGACAGTATCTCTGACTTTTTAAATTAGTGAGAAGTAGAAAAATCCTTCTAAGGGCCATCCGAATCCAAAGGTGGGCCACTCTGAGGCACAGAGAGTCTGCCAGGTCCAGCGGATTACTGAAAAAGAAAGATTCTGAGCCCTTAAGCCGAATTTGGTCCAGTGATCAAGGGTCAGGGACAGAGGCATTGAAGTGCTCTTTTCCATAATGAAAAATGCACAAACAGTAAAAGCAATGACACATGACACAGACAAGACAAGACAATAAAGACAGGAAATGGACGTCCAACACTGAGACGAGGACTGAGTAGCCGGCAATACCTGATGGGCTGGCAATACCGAATCTGAAACAAAATATCACTGAGTTGATGAGACTATTGTTCCTTGATTTTCAGAGTCCTCTGGGGTGTCCCTCAGGGTGGTGGCCTGTGGCTCTGTGACACATCTGTCAGCCACCGTGAGAGAGAGCTCACACTCTTCATTGACAGCCATTTTGCCAAGCTCTAACCTGAAACCTGACACCAGAAAGAGGCGCCTTACAAATCCCTTGAGGAGCCAGTTGGGGTCTCTCGTCCGCTGCTGCCAGAACTCGGTGGAACCTCCATATGTAAAGGTCGGATGAGTGTCAGGCGAAGAGACCTCTAAGAAACTGTCTCATGCAAAAGCAAAGGGTTTATTGGTGGCCAGCATGCTGGGGCTCAGAGCTCACTTCAATAGAGCAGAGAGTCCTGAGAACAGCTTAAACAGGGCTTATATACTTTCCTTGGGGAGGGCAGGGAGGGAAGTTAAGTATACAGAAAAACATGAAGAGACAACTACCTATTTTACTAACTTTTCACTAACGACTATACTTTGCCAGATTTCCTAATGTATCTATTGATATCTATTTTCCTACATATTTTTCCCAGTTCATCATTGTGGCTGACTCTTCACATGTGCTGACATTTACATTTACTCTATACCCGAAAAGCTATAGCTAAAGAACTTTTGGTGCAAATTCTATACTCACTCTCCTTTCTAAACTACCGACTATCTTCTTAATCTTACCGACTATCACTTTTTGACTGGAAGTTATCTTTGACAATCAATCATCCAAGGCACAAGGTCCAATGCAATTGTATATCGATGTACCTGAGACATCTGTGCAGAAAATAAATCAAAGCTAAGTATCACAATCAAGGTCCTAATACACTTCTGGGTTTTAAATCTTACATAGATTTCTGTTTTCATACTTACATTTTACCTATATATTCTTGTAATTATCGCAGGTCATCAATACCATTATTCATCCAGCTGAATGATTCCTAACCCAAATCAAACCTGTTATTAACCCTAACCATACACTGTTGCCTCAATCTAACTTTACAGAAGAGCGGGGACAGAGATGGTCTTACAATACAAAAATGTAGGATTCCTTCCAACTACTGAGAAACTCAAAGGTCCATGCAAAAATGATCCCTGCAGAAGTTGTAGGCAGCTATGTAGGAACTGAGAGAGCAAAAGTCATCTTTCATTGTAAAAAACTTGGTCAGGATGAAGGAATGTGTCTGAATCAGCCTCTGTCTTCTTAATTTAGAGAAGAAGGACCCAACCAGGCCTGTGTTGAGAGCTGTTCCTGGGTGCCTATGGTTGATATACCATTCTAAGTTGTGAAAGTGTCACAGGAAGTAGGAGCAGCCTCCATTTCATGGGACTCTTTGAAGCAACTGTTAGGACAACATGGTTGCCAAGGCAGTGACCTTATTCACTTTCTGAAGGAAGTGACCTCACCTCACAACCTTGGTGACAGAACTCTCTGAACTTGGGATCCAGGGAGCCAGTCACCAAAATCCAGTCCCAGTCCCACTCCCAGGGGTCTCACTTGCTTGGATTTACCAAGGACAGATTTAGTCTTTCTTGGTACCTACTGATGTGAGGATGGCCAAATGCCAGAAAGCTCTGAAAAGTCACCTTTACTGAGAAAGCAGGTATTGGATCACCGCTGGCTCCTCAGTAGTTCAAAATGTTGACCAAAGAGACCAGATCTGAGACAGGACAGGCCATTTTGTGGGAATAAAATATGGTCCACAATTAGAGAAACTCTGGATAGTCACAGACCTACTTCGGGGAAGGAGGTGCCTTTGTGGGTGTGGGTGTGAGTTTGTGGATTTGTCTCATGTTCTCAGAATAGGTAGGAAAGTCGGTATGTTTGGTTTGGTGTAGACTGTTTCGAGTAAGTCTTTTGACAAGGCGAGTGTTTCTATGTCTGTGTATCCCACGGTGTCCATGGTTGTAGACATTAGAAAAGAGAATGCATCAATTGATATGTCCTGTCTAGTTGAAAGCTTCCCAGCATTCATCCTGCCCAATTTATGAATGGATTTCAGCTTGCCTTATTGATGGGCAACACTTGCTATCTTTCAAAGTTTCTGCTTTCTTCCTGAATTCTGGCCACTCTCCAGAATAGGCTCATGGTTTTGTGTCCAATATATGTACCACTTCCAAGCCCTGTGACATCGCCATGTACTGGATAGCTGAAGGGAATGGCGAGCATCTCAGAAAACTCAGGTATCAGTGTGATCAGGAGAGTCTCAGTGGAGAAACCCTGCTTTGGGCCTTTTAATTACCAATTGTTCTGCTGCCCTGAATGTCTGAAAGGTCTTTGCCTCAGGCCACCCCTTTTTGAAGCCTGAAAAAAAACTGTTTTCACATGGAAATGAATGGGCATCACCTGAGGCTTTTTGCTTAATTCCTTTGGAAAGGATGTGTCTGAATCAGCCTTTTGGCCCTGTGTGAGGCTTAGGCTTAGATTCTCAGCACCTGATGGATCTAAAGAACGATCCCATGTGTGCATACAAAACCAAAATAGCCAAAAGAGCAGTCATTCTGGATGAAGTCTCTCCCCTTCCTTTGTGAGGTTCTAGACCTACATCAAGTTAGAATAGGAATGCATTGGGTCAAATAATTTCTTCAAAGCCCTGCAGAGGCTAGCCCATAGGAGCTTGGGTTTCCTCATGTCTCCAATTCAGACAAAGAATCTAAACCCCACAGTCAGTAGTCCTCAAATTGGAGAAGCAGAGAAGTATTAACAGCAGGCCTATGTGATCACACCAGGTTCACAGGAAGGGTGTCCAAGCCACCCTGTTTTTAGGCACATTAGGGGCAAGGGAGATTATTTTGGAGACTGTCTTGGTCTGCACCCCTCATAGAAACATTCAACCAGAGGTTATGAAGAGTGTTTATATGAAAGATCATGAGGGCCATGTGGGAGTGTGTTGGTTTTAATTGTGGTCATTTGTGTGGTGGTTGGAAGAGATGACTGGGTCCACCTTGACATGAACTCTGGTGTGATTCCCCTAAGAGACTGAGTTCTGGAACTGACCTCAGAGATGTATTGCCATGAATTGTGTTGGGATATTATGAGTTCACGCATGAGAGTCGTCCTTGGAAACTGAGATGTATGCCCAGGTTGTATTTCCACAAAGCACTGGGAATCACAGCCAAGATATCACATGATTTTATTCTGAAAGACTTGGCAGCCATAGTTGAGAGTCAAAACACACATGGACCTCACATTGTAGACCTCAATGGGCCTGGATTCACGTGACCATTTAGCCAATCTTTGGGAAGCCTTGCCTGTGAGAATTCTCCATAGCTTTCATTGACATGAGCTTCCTCAAAATTTAATGGTTCTGGATTGATTTGAAACGTACAGTGCCTCCAACTTCATCTTTCAAAAATGGCTAGATAAATACCAAGAAATTTTTGAAATTCCCATGACCAGGTGGCACTGGAGAACCTTTGGATGTCCTGTTGCTGATCATGAGTATACCAGACAGTGCCTTGATTGACTGAGTTTCATGAAAATGGTGTAGAACAGAGATGCCAATAAATTGGAGCCTGCTGAGTACTTGGCCTAGAGCAGTAGTGGGCAGGTGTGTGATAAAACATTTGTGGTGGGGCCATGTGGATCTGCCATTAGCTTCCAAATGTCTTGTGACTGACATGGTGCAGCAAGCAGTCCCTTCTATGTAAAGGCATCTTGTAATATTGAGAAGTTTCAGGGAAAGTTTCAGAATTAAGTTGCTATGGTCAGTGGGGAAAGCTATGTGGGATAGAAGCATGGTTGGTGCATTGTCCTGCAGAAACTGACCCACCACACGTGACAGAACTCCCTCCAGCACTGTGTCCCAGTTGACCTCTTTGTATTTTGTGAAGCAAATACCAAACTCCCAGTGAAGCCGCAAGAAACACCATGAAAACTTTAGGATCACAAAATGGCTTCACAGTCCACACGGGGAGACACTTAGACCCCAGGGGCCACAGTTTAGCTACAAACAGCAAATTCAGCACTGCTGCTCATGTTCAGTGGAAAATAATAAACCATGTCCTCCAGATCACATAGATGCAGACCCACCTTTATTGGTCTCACTAGAAACGAAGCTAAAGCACTTGACAACAACATATGTTTCAAGTGCCCAACCTCAGAGGCAGTTCCACAAGAAGTCTTTAGGCCAGAAGAGCTCCAGTTTGTGGAGTGTTTACCCTGTCCCTTACTTTTGGAAACTCCTTAGCATACTCTATTTCAAATATGTATTCACAGATTTTCTAACTCTTCTCCTCTAATTTTGTCTTACTTGGGGACTAGGTAATGTCAAGCCATTGTTCTGGATGACAGTGGGAACAATTTTTTGTAGCACATATTTGTATACACATTGGATTCATTTTATAATTTTCCAGTCAAAATAGTGAATCCCTCACACTAACCCCTATGCTACTAAACTCTGACTAGAATAATAACCCAAACAGAATTGAAATACAAGCAGTTCAGAGGAGGCATCGTGTATAGTTGGACTTGCCTTTTGCATTATATAGGGTAGGAGTTATGAATCTAGTCAATTATTTGGTTGAAAGAATTCTCCATGTTTTTTTAAAGTTAACAAATATGTGAATTCCTGTCTCTCTTTCTCTGTAGCCTATTTAGCACATGTAGTTTTATATGCACATATTTATTCATACCTGGTATCACACGTATATTTTTGGTGAGGTGGCTGACTTGGCATATAGAAATTGTGAGAAGATATCACTCCTTCTAAAAGCTGTTGGAACTGAGAATTCAACCTATGGGTGATCCTCCTATTTAAATAGCATTATACATAAATCCATGTTCAGTAAAATAAATATTTTTGAATCTGTGGATGATATGTATTTCATGATGAATTTCGATTGGCATATATAATGCTACTTTTTAATGTCTCTCTGTGTGTGTCTGTATATATATATATATATATATATATATATATATATATATATATATCCTCCAGATTTTTCAAAATATGAAATATATGTGTCTTATTATGCACTCCCAAATTTCATTCATATTCATGTATGTGGATTTATAATCTACTTTTCAAAAGATTATTCCCAGAAATATTCATCCACCTGAAATAACATTTTGGTTTACTAGTACTGAAAACTATCTTCAGTAAATGGTGCATAGAAATCCTAATATTTTGACATTGCAAGATGGCCATGAATAGAGTGCATCACACCCTTTGTACTGCGCAACTTCACATGTGAATAAGGAGTTAGAATGACGAAAAAGTATCTTGTTAGGATCTTACAGAAAAATGGGTGTGCCTGGAACCTAGAAGAATGATTTCCACCACCGAGGTCCTGTAATTGAGTCTCAAACAAGAGCCAACTATGCGACCGAAGATCTGGGGTGGCTGATCCGTGCGGCCCATGGCGTGGCTACAGACGGCGGGCCTCCACCGTGAAGCGACCAGCATGCAGGGAGAAACGTTGCTGCGGATTCTGTGGAATCCGGCTGGGTCACCCACCACTGAGCCTGGGGCTGAGTTCGGGATTTCAGATGGGGAAGAAAGTGTTACAGTTCTATCCCCCACAACCGAAACTCCACTGAGGAAACCAACGGCCACCATCTTGGAGAGCTGAAGTATCCACCACCACTCTCCGACAGATTGCAACAACAAAACAGGTGTGTGTTACTCAGCTTTTCTCCCATACAGCAGGTAATTCGCAAAAATTCTCTCTTAGGCTTTCCGGGGGAGGGATTACCAGAGAAAGCCTTCATAAAGACGGGGGGAAAACTAGTGGCACCTGACCTTCAACTTCCCCTCCCATCACCGGTGAAAACAAAACTTTTCTAGCCAGCGCAATGGGTGGGGCAAGCGGAAAAAATCCAAACAATAGAGTGCCAGTGTTCCCAATAGACACCCTCCACAACCAAGGAACGGCAGGCAAAGAGTACAGTTTGAGCTGCCAAGAGGCATCACTCAGGGGAAATCTGGTGTCGCAGGGGAAATCAGGACTCGCAGAGGAAACCAGGGGACCAGAGGACAGACACGCGTGACTAGGAGGCTGGAGAACGCCTGCCCACCAGCAACCAATCACCCGCTGGCTGCCTGCGCAATTGGGCAGCTAGAGATCACCCGCCCGCCGGTGACAGCCCATTCGCTGATTGCACGACTGGATGGCTGGAGACCGCCCACCCGCCAGCGACCGGGAGGTGAAACCAACCAGAGACAGTCCAGTCCCACCCCCCCATTCAAACACCCCGGCAAGGAGCCTGGGGCCCGCCATAGCAGACAGGTGACATCACTGGAGCTCAGCTGTCGGAATTCCTTCCAAGTGGAATCCACTTTTGCAGGCATAGTCTACAAACACAAAAGAGAGACAACAGAGATATATAAAACCAAAACAAATCTATTGAAGAAAGCAGAAACACAGCAATCAAATTGAGCTGAAAAGTAACGTGAACATCATGAAAAAACAAGGGAAAAAAAGGTGTGCAAAAAATGCAGGACAACTAAATTCTAAAGGAGGACCGTGAAGCATCAGAAATAGGGATAGGGAAAAAACTCAAGGCATACCTAACTCAGATGGAAAGGAATATTAGAGAAGACATGAGGCAGCAAGTCCAAGCAATAAAAGTATATTTTGAAAATCAAATAAACAAACAAATTCAAATGGCAAAGAATGAGCTTTACCAGGAGATAGAGACATTAAAAAGAAATATCAAACAGTAATCCTAGAAATGCAGGAAAGTATAAACCAAATTAAAAACTCAAACGAAGAGTATTACAAATAGACTAGATCAAGTAGAAGTTACAACGTCAGATAATGAAGACAAAGTTTATCAACTTGAAAAGAATAGAGTAAACACAGAAAAGATGCTTAAATCCCATGAGCAATCTATTCAAGAGATATGGGATGTCATAAAAAAAAAAACAAATTTGAGAGTCATCGGGATAGAAAAAGGCATAGAGATTCAAACCAAAGGAATGGACAACATATTAAATGAAATAATTCTAGAAAATTTCCCAGAGATGAAAGATGGAATGGATTGCCAAATCCTGGAAGCCTACAGGACCCCAAGCATTCAAAACCATAATAGACCAACTCCAAGACAAATATTTATGAAGATAGCCAGAACAAGGACATACAGAACAAAGAGAGAATATTAAAAGCTACGAGAGAAAGTAGGCAGGTTACATTCAGGGGTAAACCAATTAAGTTAACGACTGATTTTTTTCATCACAAACTTTGAAAGCAAGAAGATCCTGGAACAAAGTATTTCAAACGCTCAAAAATAATGGATTCCAACCAAGAATACTGTATCCAGCAAAATTAAGCTTCAGATTTGACAATGAAATTTAAGTCTTTCAGGATAAACAAAAGCTAAAAGAATTCACAGCCAGAACACCAGCAGTGCAAAGCATTTTGAGCAAAATACTACAAGAAGAGGATTTGAAAAGTAATGCCTGAAACTAGCAGCAGGAGGTATCTCAGTAAAGGGAGAGGAAAATAACCAAAAAGTAAAAACTAACCAAAATAAATAAATAAATGAATAAATAAATAAATAAATAAATAAACAAACAAACAAACATGACTGGAAGTAGAAATCATATTTCAATTGTAACCTTAAATGTTAATGGCCTAAACTCACCAATCAAGAGACATAGGTTAGTAACCTGAATCAAAAAAACAAATCCTACAGTCTAGGGATAAAGAAGGACACTATATACTGTTAAAAGGAAGCTTGCACCAACAATGCATAACCATTATCAATTTGTATGCACCAAACAATTGAGCTGCAACACTCATAAAACAAACTCGCCTCAAGTTCAAGAGTCAAATAAACTACAACACAATAATTATGGGTGACTTCAACACACCACTCTAGCCATTAGACAGATCCTCTAGACAAAAACTGAATAAAGAAACTATAGAATTCAACAGCAAAATCAGTAACCTAGACTTCACCGACATATATAGAATATATCAACCATCAAAAAGTGGATACACGTTCTTCTCAGCAGCACATGGATCCTACTCAAAGATAGACCATATATTATGCCATAGGGCAATTCTTAGTAAATATAAAGTCGTGGAGATAATACCATGCAGAATATCTGATCATAATGGAATGAATCTGGAAATCAATGATAGAAGAAGGAAAGAAAAATCCTACATCACATGGAAAATGAACAACATGCTACTGAATGATCAATGGTTTACAGAAGACATAAAGGAGGAGATAAAAAAATTCATAGAGACAAATGACAATACAGACACAACATACTGGAATCTATGGGACACAATGAAAGCAGTTTTAAGAGGGAAATTCATTTCTTGGAGTTCTTTCCTCAAAAAAAAAAAGAAAAATCAGCAAATAAATGAACTCACACTACGCCTCAAAAACCTAGAAATGGAAGAGCAAAACAACAGCAAATGTAGTAGAAGACAAGAAATAATTAAAATTAGAGCAGAAATCAACGAAATTGAAACAAAAAAAATTGAAAATATTGATAAAACTAAAAGTTGGTTCTTTGAAAAAATAAATAAGATCTGCAGGCCCTTAGCCATGCTAAGGAAGAGAAGAAAAGAGAGAGCAGGCCCTTAGCCATGCTAAGGAAGAGAAGAAAAGAGAGAACTCAAATTACTAACATACGGGATGAAAAAGGCAATATCACAACAGACACTACAGAAATAAGAAGATAATTAGAAAGTATATGGAAACCCTATGTTCCAATAAAATAGATGATAGTGAAGATATCAATAAATTCTTAAGTCATGCGATCTGCCCAGATTGAGTCAGGAAGACACACACAATTTAAACAGACCAATAACAAAGGAAGAAATAGAAGAAGCCATCAAAATACTACCAACCAAAAAAAGCCATGGACCGAATGGGTATACAGCAGAGATCTACAAAACCTTCAAAAAGGAATTAATACCAATACTTTCCAAGCTATTTCAAGAAATAGAAAAATAAGGAACTCTTCCAAATTCATTCTATGAGGCCAATATCACCCTGATCCCAAAACCAGACAAAGACACTTCAAAGAAAGAAAACTACAGACCAATATCTCTAATAAACTTGGATGCAAAAATTCTCAATAAAATCTTGGTGAATCAAATACAAAAGCATATCAAAAAAATTATGCACCATGATCATGTAGGATTCATCCCTGGGATGCAAGGCTGGTTCATTATACAGAAATCAATAAATGCTATTCACCACATCAATAGACTTAAAGACAACAACCGTATGATCGTATTGATAGATTCAGAAAAAAACATTCGACAAAGTTCAGCATCCCTTTATGTTGAAAACACTAGAAAAACTAGGGATAACAGGAACTTACCTCAAGATTGTAAAAGCTATATATGCTAAACCTCAGGCTGGCATCATCCTAAATTGAGAAAAGCTGAAGGCATTCCCTCTAAAATCTGGAACAAGAGGGATGCCCTCTATCACCACTTCTATTTAATTCAGTTCTTGAAATACTAGGCATAGCAATTAGACAGACAAAAGAAATTAAAGGCATAAAACTAGGAAAAGAAGAACTTAAATTATCGCTATTTGCGGATGACATGATAATATATTTAACAGACCCAAAAGGGTCTACAGAGGAACTGCTAGAGTTAATAAATAAATTCAGCAAAGTGGCAAGATATACAATCAACACGCATAAATCAAAGGCATTCCTGTATATCAGCAGCAAAACTTCTGAAATGGAAATGAGGAAAACCACTCCATTCAAAATATCCTCAAAGAAAATAAGATAATTGGAAAAACAATTATATAGTTGGGAATCAACCTAACAAAAGAGGTGAAAGATTTATAAATGAAAACTACAGAAACATAAAGAGATAGAAGATCTTAGAATATGGAAAAATATACCCAATTCATGGATAGGCAGAACTAGCATCATCAAAATGGCGATATTACCCAAATTCTCTACAGGTTTAAATTGATGCCAATCAAAATCCCAACGACATTTCTTGTAGAAAAGATAAAGCAATCATGAAATTCATATGGAAAAACAAAAGACCCAGAATAGCAACAGCAATTCTAAGCAGGATGTTTGAATCTGGAGGTATAGCGATACCAGACTTCAAACTGTACTACAAAGCAATAGTAACAAAAACAGCATGGTACTGGTACCAAAACAGGCAGGTGGACCAATGGTACAGAATAGAGGACACAGAAACCATTCCACAAAATTACAACTTTCTTATATTTGATAAAAGGGGCTAAAAACCTGCAATATACGAAGGACAAATGGTGCTAGAAAAATTGGAAATCGATATGCAACAAAATGACACTGAATCCCTTTCTCTCGCCAAGCAAGGAAGTTAACTCAAGATGGATCAAGGAGCTAGATATCAAATCAGAGACACTGCATCTGATACAAGAAAAAGTTGGCTACGATCTACATACTGTGGGATCGGGCTCCAAATTCCTTAATAGGACACCCATAGCCCAAGAGTTAATAACAAGAATAAAATAATGGGACTTACTTAAACTAAAAGTTTTTTTTTTTTTTCTCAGCAAGAGAAACAATAAGAGAGGTAAATAGAGAACCTACATCCTGGGAACAAATTTTTACCCCTCTCACTTCAGATAAAGCCCTAATATCCAAAATATACAAAGAACTCAAAAAATTAAAAAGTAAGGTAACAAATAACCCAATCAACAAATGGGCCAAGGACCTGAACAGACACTTCACAGAGGAGGACATACAATCAATCAACAAGTACATGAAAAAATGCTCACAATCTCTAGCAGTCAGAGAAATGCAAATCAAAACCACCCTAGGATACCATCTCACTCCAGTAAGATCGGCAGCCATTAGGAAGTCAAACAACAGTAAGTGTTGGCGAGGATGTGGGGAAAAGGGGACACTTGTACACTGCTGGTGGGACTGCAAATTGGTGCAGCCAATTTGGAAAGCAGTATGGAGATTCCTGGGAAAGCTGGGAATGGATCCACCATTTGACCAAGCTATCACACTTCTTGGACTATTCCCTGAGGATCTTAAAACAGCGTACTATTGGGATACTGCCACATCAATGATCATAGCGGGACAATTCACAACAGCTAGACTGTGGAACCAACTTAGATGCCCTTCAATAGATGAATGGATTAAAAAAAATGTGGAATCTACACACAATGGAGTATTACGCAGCACTAAAAAATTACAAAATCATAGAATTTGCAGTGAAATGTATGGCATTAGAGCAGAATATGCTAAGCAAAGCTAGCCAATCCTTAAAAAAACAAATGCCAAATGTCTTCTTTGATATAAAGAGAGCAACTAAGAACAGAAAGGGAGGAAGAGCATGAGGAAAAGATTAACATTATACAAAGACGTGTGGGGGGAGAGAAAGGGAGAGAGAAGAGAAAGCATATGGAAATGGTAGAATACCCTCAATGATACACAAAATTACACATAATAGGTTGTGAGGGGAAATGGGGCGGAAATAATGGAGAGAATTAAACAACAGCACATGAGGTAGAGAGGGAAGATGGGAGGGCAGGGGAGGGGGGATAGTAGGGGATAGGAAAGGTAGAAGAATACAACAGTCACTAATATGCCATTATGTAAAAATGTGAATGTGTAAGCAATGTGTTTCTGCAATTCTTATTTGGGGAAAAAATGGGAGTTCATAAACCAAATGAGAAAAATGTATCAAAGATGATATATCATGAGCTTTGTAATGTTTTGAACAACCAATAAAAATAAATAAATAAATAAAGGTTTTAAAATTGAGTGGGAAGAAATCAGCTAAAAAAGGGTTGAGATGCATTCATTTTGCTAAGCAGAAACTTTGTTTTGTGTAGTTGTAACTATCACAAATTTATTTTACCAGAAATTTGGCTTTTGAAAATGCACATAAAATGAGATTAAAGGATAATTCACCTACCTTCATGAAAAATTCATAGCATTTCCTATATTTTTCATATTTCATTTTTTTAGTTAATATTTTGTCATGGACCATGTCTAGCCTTAGGCTATTCTTCCAGAATACTACCTCATCTGACAAGTTCGTACAATGTATTGGATTTTTCTTTTCATCTTTTATTTAATTGTTTCTAGCTAATAATGTGTATTTCTTCTTATCTTTATTTGGACATACATACCCAACTATATCTTTGCATTTTATGTTTTACTGCGGAAGAGACTCATCAAAAGCTCTTTGTTATATGTATTAACAATCAAACATTCAGAGAAGGCAATTATTCTTAATTTTGCATGAAAATAACTTTGTACCATTTTTCTTATAAAGATTTAGAATTATTAATAATGTCCCTGCTGTAATAAGTAACTACTTACAAGAAGAATTAAACAATTGACTTTATATCAATTATGAATATGAAAAGTACTAAAATAAATATTTGGCAATTAATACACAATTGATAGAAATTGAAATCACGAGAAAGCCATTTAAATTGTCAGTGCATATGGTCCTTAAATAATAGGTTTTTTAAAAAAATTTTTCTCTAATTCATAAGATATATTATGCCATATTATAGCTTAATGTGATATAAAACCTTAAATTATCACAATGATAATAATAATCCATTGTTCCTTCCTCTACATTCTGTGGCATGCTAGTACTAAAATAAATTGTATTATAACACCAAAAAAAAAAGCCAAATCATAATATTTCTACAGTAACTGACACGAGTTTAACATCAATGCAAGTAGATTAGATTCCTATGGGACATGATGTGCATTTTGACGTTCATTTTTATTCAACACTGGAACATTACTATTTCTTCAGTTTATGCACATCAGAGGATATATAAATATTTCATCCACAATTTAGCAAATTTATACGCATTTGTTTAACTTCAAATCACTTCCTGCTTCAGAACCCATGTATTCCTCCATGTTTCTTGACTGCTCTTTTCATGAGACTTCTTTCCAAACACATTATTTTCGATTTCCTTTATCATATTTGAAGCAAAACACCCGTCATGATAAACCATAACCCTAATATTACCTTTAAATGTATAAGTGGTTGGAAAGAATGATTGTATATCAATATAAGATTTCTTACTTAGTTACAGATATCAATTCAATCCATTATTTAAAGTGGAACCAGTTATTTATTCACAGTATGGTCTATTCATGTATTATCTCTATATTCATAGACACAGGGTACACCTCTTTGTACCCCCAATACTAATTTATACATCTTCAAAATATTGCTCCCAGAAATGGTGGAACAAATACATGTAACCTGATCTACATATACATTTTATCACAGTAATATTCTGAACAGAAAAAGCAAAGTTCTCACTTATGATTGTACCATACCTAAATGGAAAGTGATCCTGGATTACTAAAAACATCCATGTCCAGGTTGCCTAATGATCTCAAATGAAAATCCTATTGGTGACTACATATTTGTTTCTTCCAAAGATTATATATTCAAACTCAACCCTTTGAATACGTCTAAAGCTGTCACTCACTTTACACTTTGAATGATTTTGTAATGTGTCTATTGATATCTGCTTTCCTACATATTTTCCCCAGTTCATCATTGTGACTCAATCTTCACATGTGCTATCACTAACATTCACTCTCTAACCGAAACCCTATTGCTAAAAAACTTTGGTCCAAATCCTATATTCACTCTTCTTCCTAAACCTACCTACTGTCTTCCTAATCCTATCGACTATCCCTTTTTGACTGGATGTTCTCTTCTACATTCAATCATCCAAGGTACAAGGTCCTATGCCATTGTATATCGATTTATCTGAGACATCTGTGCAGAACGTAATTCAATGCTAAGTATCCCAATCAAGAACCCAATGACCTTCTGGGCTTCAAATCTTACTTAGATTTCTCTTTTCGTTCATATATTTCACCTCTATATTCTTATAAATATCACAGGTTCCCAATACCATTGTTCATCGAGCAGAATGGTTCCTAATCAAAATTGAAAATGTTATTAACACTAACCATACACTGTTCCCTCAATCTAACTTTACAGAAAAGCAATGACAGTGTTGGTCTTACAATACAGGAATGTATGGGATCTTCCACCTGATGAGAACCTCAAAGGTATGTGCAGAAATGATTCCTGGAGAAGATGTAGGCAGCTATGAAGGACCTGAGAGAGCAAAAGTCATCTTCCATGGAAAACAACCTGGTAGGATGAAGTTTGGTGTCTAAATCAGCCTCTGTCTTCTTAATGTAGAGGAGACGGACCAAACCAGGCCTTTTGGAGAGCTGTTCCTGAGAGCCTATGGATTATATCCCATTCTAACTTATGAAAGGGTCACAGGAAGTAGGGGCAGCCTCCATCTAAAGGGACCATAACAAGCAACTGCTAAAACAAAGTGGTTGCCAAGGCAGTGACCTCATTCAGTTCCTGAAGGAAGTGACCTCACCTCACTTCCTTGGTGTTGGAACTCTCTGAACTTGGGATCCAGGAAGCCAGGCACCCCGAGCCAGTCCCAGTCCCAGTCCCAGTTGTCTCACTTGTTTGGATTTACCAAGGAGAGGGTCAGTCTTTCTTGGTACCTACTGATTTGAAGATGTCCAAATGCCAGAAGAGCTCTGAAGAGGGGCCTTTCCTGAGAAAGAAGGTAGTGGCTCACCACTGGTTCCTGTCAACTTCACAGAGTTGACCAAGGAGACCAGATCTGAGACAAGACAGGCCATTTCGGAGGAACATAGTATGGCCCAGCAGTCAGAGAACACTCCGAATAGTCACAGACCTACTTGGGGGAAGGAGGTGCCTTTGTGGGTGTGGTTGTGGGTTTGTGATTTGGTCTCATGTTCTGAGAATAAGTTTTTTCAGATATCAGCTCCGGAGCCCAGGAATTAATTCTCATTGGGGCTAAGGTTCCCCACCAGTGAGATTTGAAATTGGCGCTGGCTGCAGAGTTAACAAGGGCAGGGACTTTTAACGCCACTGCAGAAAAGAAGAAGGTACAAAGAAGAAGTCCTTAGGTGCCATGTTGGGGTTTTTCTCTGGGGTATGGCTGCCATTTATACTTTTCCTAACATTCCTCCCTTTTTGTTTTCTTAGAAAGTGGGGCATTGTTTGTCATTTCTGGCTGCTGCCTGCTGTGTGGGGGTGCTGTGGGGCCTAGAAAGGGAAGTGGACAAATGCTCGGGGGCCAGGTCTGGGGATATCATGGCAGCCAGAAATAAAAGCCAGTGGTATAGATAGCTACTTCAGTAGGGGTAAAGTCTATGAAAGTTCCCTGATGCCACAAGTTGTCGATGGCATGAAACCAGTCCTGGATGGAGGAGATTGTTGGTATCAGCTACTGGTCCTGTAACAGAGACTCTAGGAAATACTGGAAGCGTTGCCTGGTCATGGCGTCACCAGCACTTGAAGAAGATCAGAGCGAATAAAAACAGAATGAAGATAAAAATTAAAGCAAAGGTCAATTTTTGGCAGAAGTTCCATGTTGGGGGACTGACATAGAAGAGGCCAAGGGCCATGAGGAAGCTTAGAAGGTCATAAAGACTCATGAATCCAGGATGGCAGCTTGAGAGGTTCTCCAAGCTCGTTGCCTCCCGCTGTCTGATGTACGTTGCATTCCATCGTGCCTGGTAGTGAGCTTCATCACTGAGTGAACTGTTCTCTTGGAGATGTTAGGGGTTCATCGGTCATCAGAGGATGGTAGTGCCTAAGCAAAAGCTGGTTGAAATTTTGATTAGAATTTTTTTGCAGTTGGGTTTGAAGGAACTTCATTATGCATGGCAAGAGAGCAAAAAAAGGGAGCATCCCAATAAGGGGCCCCAAGATAGGTAGTAAGTACATGGCAAGATAGGATTGGAAGAACCCTGTTATGGGATTGGAGGAGCTAGGTTTGAGCAATTTGGTCAATAATTTCTGCAATTTAACAACATTTTTTTTCTATCAGCCCAGATTCATTAACATAAGAGCAACATTCCTCTCTGAGGAATAGGCATGTACCCACTTTTTCTGCAGTGAGAAGATCAATTGCCCTTTGGTTCTGTAAAGCCACTTGTGCCAATGAAGTAACCTGGCGCTGCAAGGAGCCCAGAGACTCAGCAGTGGTATCGAGTGCTTCCTGCAGTTTTTGTTGCAGGTCTTTGAATGCCCATAGAGCATGACCTATAGCTCCACCAGAGAATCCGAGACCCGCCACTGAGGTTGTTAAAGTGAGGCCTACCAGAACCGGCAGAAAGACTGCCCTACGAGTTCAGGAAGGTAGGGCCAACTGTCGGAATTCGGTGGGAGTATACAAAGACAGCTGAGGAACTACAGTAACCAAGAAACAGGTGCCAGAGACATTGATCGTTGAGGTACTTAAAGACCCATTACACCAGAGGAAATGTCCAGGTTGCATAAATGCAGGGCTCGATTGGGTGCTTAAGCTCAAGGAACAAATGGGTAAAGGATTCATTATTGGCAGGTGGAAACAGATGAAAGCAAATAAAGTATTGGTGAAATAACTTTCCCACATTGGGATACGTGTCACATGTAGGGGTTGTCCTTTCTTAGAGAAATTGTAGGTTTTTGCTGAAATATTTCCTGCCGCTAATGGGACTAAGTGAAGCACAGAGAAAGCACTGAGAAGGAGGCACAAAAAGAGGGGTGGAGTTTAATAATCGAAGAGATTGGTGTAACAAATTGAGCCATGTGTCAGGGGGACCTGAGGGGGTTGAAGGGTCTGAATCCTTTGTGGATGAGCTATGGATAAGATCTAAAAGTTTTGATTCTGACTCCTTAATGTGTTCAACTACCTGGATGGTTGCCTTAGGTGGCATAATCAGGGTGCGGCCAACTGTCATCCACCCTGTGGGTCTGGCTGAGGTTGTCCGAGCATAGACAGCAAACTCAACATAGTCCCAACGTTTGGCCTTGGGGTCAGGTATATCTAAAGTATACCATCCATTGTTATCAGATAAAGAGACTTTATCCCACTTTAGGTAACTAGAAGTCCACACTTTAGGGTAACAAAGTGAGTGGTAAGAATAGCTACCATGTTCATCATGGAACCTGCATGACCAATAGGGGCACCCATTATATATCTCAGGCCACCAATGACAATAGTCTTTTGTTTGATCAAAAAGGAAGCAAATGAAAAGCCAGTTCCAGCTACCAGGGACGAAGGTCCTTGAAGGTGACAATTTTAGGGAAATAGAGGTGCAGTTGTGGATGAAGCAAGTAGTTGCATCCACTGCACGGACCTTCTACATGCCATGTTCTGAGTATCGTTCCTGAAGAGTGAATAAATACATGGTAGGAGAGGAGGGTAAAGACCAGTCCCGATAGAGCACAGAAAATAAGCAGAGCACAAAAAACAAGCAGTTACAGAAGATTAGGGTGTTGAGAGAGCCCATTGTGACTTTTTTAAGAGGAATTGGGCTGCATGGAACACCGTGTGAGCCGCAACTTAAATGGGTGAGATGAGTGTGGAGAGCAGGAGTTAATGGGAGGTTCAGGAGGTGATTCTTGGAGTTCCTCTGGGTTGGTCCTGTCGTCAGCAGGTGGGGCCTCCTGGTGATATGGCTTCAACCTAGAAATGTGAATCCAGGGAGTTAGATGGTTGTCTGGTAAGGAGAGTTTGGCGGCAGTGGGGGTACAGAGAATGACAGGATAGGGGCCTTCCCATTTTGGGGCAAGAGTCCCTTTCTCCTCTGGGGTATTATAATATACTAGACTCCCAGGTGTTAAGGGAGGAGTGTTTGGAGAGGACACTGGGTCCGGATGAAGCCAGTCCTGATATTTCCAGAGTTCCGAGCGGAGATGATACAAAAGAGGCAAAGACAAATCTCGGGTGAGAGGTCCTTGTGAAATGACCAACCCAGAGGGTATAAGAGGTCTTCCATATATTATCTCAAAGGGAGACAGTAAAGATGGTTTTTAGGGAGAGCTCTGATTCGAAGCAAATCCAAGGGAAGGAGTTTGACCCAGTCTAAGTTTAATTCCATTGTCATTTTGGTAAGGACTTCCTTTAGAGTACAATTTACCCTTTCCACTTTCCCTGAAGCTTGTGGATAATATGGACAGTGGAAATGCCACTTGAAGGAGAGGGCTTGAGAGACCTTTTGTGTGATTCTAGAAATAAACTCAGGGCCATTGTCATATTGTAGAGAAGTGGGCATACCAAACCTGGGGATGATGTCTGTCAGTAAGATTAAAGCTACAGTGGAAGCCGTTTTATTGGAAGTGGGAAATGCCTCAATCCAACCAGAGAAAGTGTCCACAAAGACAAGGAGGTATTTAGTGCGCCATACTGTGAGCATGTTGGTGAAGTCTACCTGCCAGTCAGCAGTGGGAATGTGTCCCCGGGCTTGGTGGGAAGGAAAAGGTTTGGGCCTTAAAGGAGTATAAGTGTTGGTCCACTGACAGATCTGACAATTAGAGGCTATATTCTGTAGCATGGCTTTGTCAGAGAGGGTGAGCGAGAAGAAGCTCTGTAAAAAGAGGGTCAAAGACTGAGAATTGGAAAGGAATAGAGTATGAAGGAACTTGAAGAGATCCTTGTTCTTACTGGAAGAAGTAGGGGCTTCAGATGAGCTGTCTAAAGTGGCCATTATATGTCCCCCAGGGGGTCCATCATTGGAAGTGGTAGCAGCCATTTGTTCCGCCTGGTCAGCTTTGGCATTGCCCTCAGTGATAAGAGAGACGTCCTTCTAATTAGACCTACAATGGACAACTCCCACCTGGGTGGGTAAGTGGGAGGCCTTTATCAGATTGGTTATAAGAGCCGAATTAGTGATCACATTACCTTTGGTGGTAAGTAGGCCTCGCTCCTTTCATATTGCAGCATGGGATAAGATATGGAAGACATATTTTGAATCAGTATAAAGGGTTAGGGATTTTCCTTGTGCTAGAAGGCAGGCACGAGTGGCTACTATAAGTTCAGACTGCTGGTTGGTAGTTCCTGAAGGCAGAGCTTTGGCCTCTATAATCTCCGTGGCTGAAACTACAGTGTATCCAAAGTAATGAGTGCAATTCTGCCTAAAGGAACTGCCATCAGTAAACCAGATAAGGTCAGGCTTGGCTAGTAGTCTCTCAGAAATGGAAGAATGACAGGGGAGGAAATCATCTAAGGTTTCCAACCAATTATGAGTTGGTGTGTTAGACGTGGGAGTCATTGAGAGCAGTGAGGCAGGGTTCTGTGCAGAGCAGGGGAGGAAAGTAATGTTAGGGTTTTCCAGAAAGGAAGTGAGGAGTGACAGAACTCTGGATGGAGGAAGGGTTTGAAAGCCCTTATAAGCTAAAAGATCCTTCAAGTGATGTGGGGAGTGGATAGTTAAAGGGGCCCCAAAAGTAAGCTTAGAGGCTTCTTTGTGTAAAATTTGTTCAGCAGCCAGAGCTCTTAAGCAAGGGGCCCACTCACGGATGGTAGGGTCAATTTGCTTGGACAAATATGCCACAGGTGCAAATGTAGGCCCATAGTTTTGACCTAAGACCCCAAGTTCTTGCCTCCCTTTTTCATGGACATATACATGAAATGGTCTTGAAAGATCAGGAAGGTGAAGGGCAAGTGCCTTTAAGACAAGTTGCTGAAGCCTGCGCAAGTGGTAGTTTGGGGAGGAGGCAAGAGATTCACTAGGGGGTCCCTTTGCTAGTTCATACAGGATTTGTATAAACGAGAATAATTTGGGATCCAGGCCCTAAAATAACCTGCTAGTCCTAGGAATAATAGTATTTTGGCTTTTGTATGGGGCACTGGAAGATCAGAGAGGAGTTGCCTCCTATCCAGTGTTATTTCCTTTTTTCTGGGTGTAAGGCAAAAACCAAGAAAGGTGACAGAAGACTGGGAAACCTGGGCCTTGTGGGGAGACTTCCTATTTCCCTTGTCTGCTAGGAAATTAAGAAGCTGTGCAGTGTGGGATTGAGAGTGTTCCCAGAGGGACTACATAGAAGAAGGTCATTGACATATTGAAGGAGAGTAGAGTCAGGACAGGTCGGGTGAAAGGATGTGAGGTCCTGGGCAAGAACTTGGCCAAAGAGATGGGTGCTATCCCTGAATCCCTGTGGGAGGACAGTCCAGGTAAGCTGATGAGAATGGCGGGTGTGAGAGTCAGTGCAAGTAAAAGCAAAGATATCCTGAGATTCTGAGAACAAGGGAATAGAAAAGAATGCATGTTTCAAATTTAGAACCAAGAAGTGGGTAGTAGTGGCAGGGATCTGAGAGAGGAGGGTGTAAGGGTTGGACACTAGCGGGTGGATGGGGACCACAGAGGAGTAGACAAGGGGAAGGTCTAGAACCAGCCTGTAGGACACGTTAGGTTTCTTAACTGCCAGAATGGGGGTGTTGAAAAGAGAGTGTGTAGGCCTAAGATACCCCTTTAATTATAAATCCTGGATGATGGCTTCTAATCCGAGGAAGGCTGTGGTTGTGAGTGGATATCATGGTTGACTAATATATCTTGAAGGCTCCAGTAAGACAATATGAATAGGACTGCATTTAGCCATAAAGGGTGTAGTTGTGTCCCAAAACTCAGGGTTAACTGGTTTAGATAGTCGTGGGAGAGTGCATGGAGGAGGTGTATCTGCCCCTAGGAACATCATGAGGAAATGAGAGGTAGGAGAGGTGTGGGGTGATATGTGAATGGTGACTTTTAATAGTGAGAGTATGTCCCTTTCCAGAAGGGGAATGGGGCAATGGCTCATAACGAGAAAGGAGTGAGTGAAGGACAAAAGGGATTTTGAGGGAAAATATGTTTACCTCCTACCACGACAATAGGTGTTTTTGAGGGTGTGGTAGAACCCCAATACTCCCTCAAGACCGAAAAAGTGGCACCAGTATCCAAAAGGAAGGTAATGAAGCGTCCATCCACCAGGAAGGTGACCCTAGGTTCTTGATTCTTGATGGTAATAATCTGGAGGGAAGGCCCAGGGCTCCATCATTCCTCCTCTGCCAAGCCCAGGAGAGGCTGGGGTTGCCGGGTGGCTGACCAACCTCCCTTCCGGGTTGTTGGGCAGTCTTCCCCCCAGTGTCTCCTTTGATGGCATGTTGGGCAGGGGTTGTAGGGTGTTCTCGGCGAAGGACAATCCTTACCACATTTGAAGCAAGCTCCAGGGGGTGTCACATTGGGACGGCGTGGTGATGGCCTTCTCTGAATGACCTGGGCCAACATTTGGAATTTGGCATTTTCAGCTCTCTTCCTACGACATTCACTTTCATCCTCTCTACTATGAAAAACCTTTAAAGAGACAGCGAGGATTTCGGTCTGAGGAGTAGCAGGGCCCTGTTCAAGCTTTTTAAGCTTGGCTTTAATGTCAGAGTATTTTTGGGCCAGAACATATGTCATTAAGAGATGACGGCCATCAGGGGTTTCTGGGTCGAGTTATGTGCAGTGTTGAAGGGCCTTGGTTAGTCTATCCAGGAATTCTGAAGGTGTTTCCTCCTTCCTTTGAATGACCTCCTGCACCTTTTTAAAGTTAACAGCATTGTGGGTCGCCTTTTTCAGGCCCGCCAAGAGGCAGGATGTAAAAAGGTCATGAGTCTGTAAGCCTTCAGGGGTGTTGTAATCCCATAGGGTTCCTGCTCTGGGACAGCATGAGAGCCCGTGGGGTGGTCAGGATTGGTCCTATGATTTTCATCAGCATGGGCTTGGGCTAGCTCCCAGACCCATTGCCTTTCCTCGGGGAGAAGTGTATTGGCCAAGAGCATATATATGGCATGATGAGTGAGGCTATATGCTTGCAGGACCCATTGAAACTCCCGAATGTAAGTGGTGGGTTTAGTGGTGATTGAGCCTAACTTGCTCTCTAGCTGAGTAATGTCTGACCTGGAGAAGGGCACGTGGACTCTGATGACACCCTCGGGGCCAGCTACCTCACGAAGGGGTGCGATTGTCTTAGGGGTGGGAAGGAGTCCTTTAGACCTGGTAAAAGGAGGACTGAGAGAGGCAGGCGGAGGACAGGAAGGAGAGGGAGGGGAAGGGAGTGTCTCTTTGGAAGAGGAGGAAGTGGAGCAGGCAGAAGAGGATGGAGGGGAGGTTGATAAAATGGAAGGCTGAGGATCCATGGAATCAGGCAGAGGATGAGGAGGGTATTGCAGAAGAGAAGGGGCAGATGGGGCTGGGGAGAAGGTGGGGGTTCATCTGCTGGGTTGAATGAGGAAGAATCTGTGAAGTCAGAAGTAGAAGTAGGGAAAGAGAGGGGATTGCAAGCAAGGAGGACCTGACGGGGAGGGCAGGAGGAGCAGAGACAAGGTGCTGTGTGGGAAGGCTAATACCTTCAATGCAGGGAATCTCCCTACACTTTTCCAGACGCTGGCAGTAGTTAAAAAGGTCCCAGGGGAGGTTTGGATCTAAGGAGCCTTCTGGAGGCCAATGATTGCCATTATCCAGTGGATATGGAGGCCAATCTTGGGTACAGAATTTAATTAAAAGTTTGGGCTTGATGTCTGGTGTGAGGGAGAGTGTGGCCAGATTTTTTATTAAACATTTGAGAGGTGAGGCTTCAGGTACAGATGAAGAGGTGCCCATTGTCACAGGGAGAGATGGAAGAGAGAGAGAGAGAGAGAGAGAGAGAGAGAGAGAGAGAGAGAGAGAGAATAAGAGTAAGCGAGAGAGACAAAGAGAAAACCCGAGCTGGAACGGCTTCCAGGAAATTCAGGGCGAATGGGGGTCACGTGGGTGTCCCCAAAATGACCAGCTGTCGCGAGGAAATACAGAGGGTACTACCTGGTCGTCACCAGTGAAGTGCGATCTGGAAGACCCAATGGGTTTGGAGCCATGGGCAACCTGACGTCAGGAAAGTTTTCGAACGCAGCTGAAGAAGTCAGTAATGAAAACAGAACTCCAGCTCCAGCAGAATGCAGTTCTAGGACGGGAGTTCAGTTTTCCCTGAGCAGAGAGGCAGCTTCAGCCAGACACAGCAGCCCTGCAGGAAACAGCAAATCTAGCCGGCAGCAGCAGTGGCAGCAAAGTAGGAAAAACCACAGAGCCTCTAGTGTAAACTCAGAACCCTCATGCCCCAAAGGGAAACGGATCACTAGAGGGTCCACTGTGACCAGTAAAGGTCTTGATGGGAGGAATTCCCTCTCCCCTACCGGGCGTCTAGAGTGTGCTGGACGTTCAGGGTCACAAAACTAGCGGTAGCCCGAAGGAAGTTGGCGAGCCGGGGTCAGGGGAAGCTTACATACATCAGATCAGTGGTGAGTGCAGGAAGCTGGCGTCTGAAAAGAGCGGACCAGGACGGAGTGTCTGGGCGGAACGGGGGACGGGGCTCTTGTTGGAAAGAGCTCACCCGTATCCTCAAACGGGGCACCAAAATGAAAGAACTCCCCACTCAAAGGCACTTCGCTGGGAGAATTCCAATTTTATTGCAAAAAGCTGTGTGCTTATATAGAACTAAGGAGGAGATGAAAGGACTTAGATAAATGGCAGGCAACCCGTTTATTGGCAAGTTCTTTCAGATATCAGCTCCGGAGCCCAGGAGTTAGTTCTCATTGGGGCTAAGGTTCCCCGCCAGCGAGATTTGAAATTGGCACCAGTGGGAGAGTTCACCCGGCGGGAACTTTTCGCGCCACTTCAGAAAAGAAGAAGGTAGGAAGAAGAAGTCCTTAGGCGCCATGTTGGGGTTTTTCTCTGGGGTATGGCTGCCGTTTATACTTTTTCCAACAATGAGTATACCAGACAGTGCCTTGATTGACTGGTTTTCATTAAAATGGTGTTTAACAGAGATGCCAGAAAGTTGGATCCTGCTGAGTAGTGGGCCTAGAGCAATGGTGGGCAGGTGTGTGATAAAACATCTGTGGTGGGGCCATGTGGATCTGCCATTGGCTTCCAAATGGCTTGTCACTGACATGGTCAAACCAGCAGACCCTTATATGTAAAGGCATCTTGTTATATGGAGAGGTTTCAGGACGCTGTTCAAAATCAGGTTGCTATAGTCAAGGGGGCAAGCTATGTGGGATAGAAGCCTGGTTCTTGTATTCTCCAGCAGACCCTGACTCACCACACGTGACAGAACTCCCTCCCGTAGTGTGTTCCATTTAAACTCCTTGTATTTCGTGAAGCAAGTACCAAACTTCCAGTGCAGCAGCAAAAAACACCACGAAAATAGAGGATGACCATATGGCTTCACAGTCCACATGGGGAGACATTTAGCCCCCAGGGGCCACAGTTTACCTACAAAGGGAGAATTCAGCAATGCTGCCTCATGTTCATTGGGAAAAAAAGAAACAATGTCCACCAGGTCACATAGATGCAGACCCAGCTTTTATGGTCTCACTAGAAAGGAAGCTAAAGCTCCTGACAACAACATATATTTCAAGTGCCCAACCTCACAGAGAGTTTCCCAAGAAGTCTCTAGGCCAGCAGAATTCCATTTTTGTGGAGTGTTTACCCTGTTCCTTACTTTTGAAAACTCCTCTACCACTTCCAAGATTGTGAACTCCTGATTGTTTTCCATTCCAGATATGTATTCATGGAATTTCTAACTCTTTTCCTCTAATTGTTTCTTACTTGGGGCGAAGGTATTGTCAAGACATTGTTCTGGATAAGAGTGGGAAGATTTTTGTGTAGCACATATTTACATACACATTGGATACATTTTGCAATTTTTCATTCGAAATACTGAAACTCTGACACTAACCCATACCCTACTAGACTCTGACTACTAATCCTAATATGATGGAGAAAAATAACCCAAACAGAATAGAAATACAAGCAGTTCAGAGGAGGCATGGTGAATAGTTGGTCTTGCCTTTTCCATGATATAGGGTAGGAGTTATAAATCTTGTCAATTTTTTTCTTGAAATTGTTCTCCATGTGTTTTTAAAGTTAACACACATGTGAATTCCTGTCTCCCATTTTCTGTAGCCAATTCAGCACATGTATTTTTATATGCACATACAAAATCCTACCTGGAATACATGTACATTTTTGTGAGGTGGCTAACTTGGCAGATACAAAGTATGAGAAGAAATCACTCCTCCTAAATGCTTTTGGAACTGAAAATTCAAACTATGAGTGAGCTTTTTAGTTGAGCAACATTATACATAAATCCATGTTCAGTAAAATTAATATTTTTGGATCTGTGGATGATATATATTTCATGATGAATTTTGATTGGCATATATTTTCTACTTTCCAATGTATTTGTGTGTGTGTGTGTATATATATATATATATATATATATATATATATATATATATATATATACACTCTAGATTTTTCAAAATATGAAATACATGTGTCTTATTATACACTCCCTAAATTCACTAATGTTCATGTATGTGGTTTTATAATCAACTTTTCATAAGATTATTTTCAGAAACATTCATCCACCTGAAATACATATTTGTTTTCTAGTACTGAAAACTTACTTCAGTGAATGGTGCAAACAAATCCTTATATTTCTACAGTAACTGACCCACTTTAACATCAATGCTACTAGATTCCTATGGGACATGATGTGTATTTTGACGTTCAATTTTATTCAACACTGGTACATTTCTATTTCTTCAGTTTTTGTACATCATAAAATGTACATTTCATCCACAAGTTCACAAATTTAAAGACATTTGTAACACATTCAATCACTTCCTGCTTCAGAACACATATATTCCTACTTGTTTTTGACTGCTCATTTCATGAGACTTCTTTCCAAATACATTATTTTCGATTTCCATAATCAATTTTGAAGCAAAACTCACACAGAATTTATGATAAACTACAACCCTAATATTACCATTAGATGTATAACTGGTTGGAATGAATGTATGTATATCAATATAAGATTTGCTATGTATTTTGAGATATAAATTTATTCCAATTTGTAAAGTTGGAACAAGTTATATTATTTATTCACAGTATGGTCTATTCAATCATTCTCTCTATATTCATACACACATGGTACACCTATTTGTGCCCCCAATACTAATTTATACCTCTTCAAAATATTGCTCCCAGAAATGGTGCAAGAAATACTCATGTCACCAGATCTACATATACATTTTATCACAGTAATATTCTGGCAAGAAAATGCAAAGTCACACTTACGATTGTACCAAAGCCTAAATGGAATATGAGTATGGATTATAAAAATCACCCGTGTCCAGGTTGGCTAATGCTCTCAAATGTCAATCCTATTGGTGACTACATATGTGTTTCTTCCTAAGATTATATATTCAACTTCAAGCCTGCTGAAAATGTCTAATCCAATCAATCACTTTATCATTTGCCTGATTTCCTTTGTCTCTATTGATATCTGCTTTCCTACATATTTTCCCCAATTCATCATTGTGACCAACTCTTCACATGTGCTGACATTTACATTTTCTCTCTACCTGAAACCCTATTGCTAAAGAACTTTTTTTTCAAATCCTATACTCACTCTTTTTTTCTAATTCTACCAACTATCTTCCTAATCCTACCAACTATCCTTTTTAGACTGGATGTTCTCTTCGACATTCAATCATCCAAGTACAAGGTCCTATACCATTGTGTATAGATTTATCTGAGACACATGTGCAGAACATAATTCAAAGCTAAGTATCCCAATCAAGGATCCAATGCCCTTCTGGGCTTCAAATCTTACCTAGATTTCTGTTTTCATACATATATTTCACCTCTATATATACTTACAAATATCGCAGGTTCCCAATACCATTATTCATCCAGCAGAATGATTCCTAACCCAAATCAAACATGTTATTAACCCTAAACATACTCTTTGCCCTCCATCTAACTTTACAGAAGAGCAGGGACAGAGTTGGTCTTACAATACAGGAACATAAGAGACCTTCCACCTGCTGAGAACCTCAAAGGTCCATGCAGAAATGAACCCTGGGGAAGATAGAGGAAGCTATGAAGGACCTGAGAGAGCAAAAGTCATCTTCCACGACAAACAACCTGGTCAGGATGAATGGGTGTGTCTGAAGCAATCTCTCTCTTCTTAATGTAGAGAAGATGGACCAAACCAGGCCTGTGTGGAGAGCTGCTTCCGGGTGCTATGTTTGATATACCATTCTAACTTGTGAAAGTGTCACAGGAAGTAGGGGCAGCCTCCATCTATTGGGACACTTGGAAGCAAATGTTAGGAAAAAGTGATTGCCTAGGCAGTGACCTCATTCAGTTCCAGAAGGAAGTGACCTACATCACTTTCTTGGTGATGGAACTCTCTGAACTTGGGATCCAAAAAGCCAGGCACCCAGAGGCAGTCCCAGTCCCAGTCCCAGTGGTCTCACATGATTGGATTTACCAAGGACAGAGTCAGTCTTTCTTGGTAACTACTGATGTGAAGATGGCCAAATGCCAAGAGAGCTCTGAAGAGGGGCCTTTCCTGAGAAAGCAGGTAGTGGCTCACCACTGGCACCTGACAACTTCACATTGTTGGCAAGGAGACCAGATCTGAGATAGGATAGCCCATTTTGGGGGAACATAGTATGGCCCATCAGTCAGAGGACACTCCGGATAGTTACAGACCTACTTGGGGGAAGGCGGTGACTTTGTGGGTGTGCGTGTGAGTCTGTGGTTTTTTCTCATGATCTGGGAATAGGTAGGAAAGTCGCTTTGTTTGGTTTGGATTGGATCGTTTCTAGTAAGTCTTTTGATAAGGCGAGTGTTTTTATGTCTGTTTATCCCACTGTGTCTGTGGTTGTAGATATTAGAAAAAAGAATGCATCAATGGATGTTTCCTGTCTTGTAGAAAGCTTCACAGCATTCATCCTGCCCAATTTATATATGGACTGTGGCTTGCCTTATAGATGGGCAACAACTACTATCTTCCTGAGTTCCTGTTTTCTTCTTGAATTCGGGCCACTCTCCAGAATAGGCTCATGGTTTGGTGTCCACAATATGTACCACCTCCAGGCTCTGTGACATGGCCACGTACTGGATAGCTGAAGGGAATGGGATCATCTCAGAAAACTCAGATATCATTCGAGAAACCCTGCTTTGGGCCATTTGCTTACCTATTGTTCTGTTGCCCTGAATGTCAGAAACGTCTTTGTCTCAGTCCACCCCTTTGTGAAGCCTGAAAAAATGGTTTTCAATGGAAATTAATGGGCATCACCTGTAGCTCTTTGCTTAATTGCTTTGGAAAGGGATGTGTCTGCATCAGACTCGTGGCAATGTGTGAGGCTGTTGCATAGATTCTCAGAACCTGATGGATCTAAAGAAAGATTACATGTGTGCTTCTAAAACCAAAATGGCCAAAAAAGCAGTCATTGTGGACGAAGTCTCTCGCCTTCCTCTGTAAGGTTCCTGACCTCCATCAATTGAAAATAGGGATCCTTTGTGTCAAATGAGTTCTTCAAACCCTGCAGAAGATAGCCCATAGGTGCTTGGGTTTTCTCATGATTCCAATTCACATAAAGAATATACACCCGAGAGTCAGGAGGCCTCAAATTCGGGAAGCAGAGCAGTATTTATGGCAGGCCTATTTGATCACTCCTGGTTCTCAGGAAGGGTGTCCAGGCAACCCTGACTTTAGGCAAATGAGGGGCAAGGGAGGTTATTTTGTACACTGTCTTGGACTGATCCCCTCATGGAAACCTCGAACCACAGGTTATGATGAGTGTCTATATGGAAGAAGATGAGGGCCTTGTGGGAGTGCTTTGGTTTTAATTGTGGTCATTTGTGTGGCGGTTGGAAGTGATGACTGGGTCTACCTGGGCTTGAACTCTGGTGTGATTCCCCTTAAAGTCTGAGTTCTGGAACTGATCTCAGAGAAATATTGCCATGAACTGTGTTCAGATTTTAGGAGGCCACGCATGGGATTCGCCCTTGGAAACTGAGATCAAGGACAGGGTGGCTTTCCACAGAGCCTTGGAATCTCAGCTAGGATATCACATGATTTTATTCTGAAAGATTTGGCAGCCATAGTTGAGAATCAGAACACCCTTGGACGTCACATTGAAGACCTCAATGGGCCTGGCTTCATGCGACCTTTTGAAGACTCTATGGGAAGACTTGCCTGTGAGAGTTCTCCAGAGCTTTCATTGAAATGAGCTTCCTCACCATTTAATGGTTCCTGAATGAACTGAAACCCACAGTGTCTCCAACTTCATCCATGAAAAATGGCTAGATAAATACAATGAAATTTTTGAAATTCCAATAATCAGGTGGCACTAGAGAACCTTTGGATGTCTTGTTGCTGATCATTAGTGTACAAGAGAATGCCATGATTGACCGAGTTTCATGAAAATGGTGTAGAACAAAGATGCCAGTAAGTTGGAGCCTGCTGAGTAGTGGGCCTATTGCAGTGGTGGGCAGGTGTGTGATAATACATCTGTGGTGTGGCCATGAGGATTTGCCATTGCCTTCCAAATGGCTTGTGACTGACATTGTGCATCCAGCAGAACCTTCTATGTAAAGGCATCTTGTTACATGGAGAGGTTCCAGGGAAAAGTTCAGAGTCAGATTTCTATGTACAAGGGGGCAAGCTCTGTGAGATATAACCTGGTTGTTGCATTCTCCTGCAGACCCTGACCCACCACAAGTGACAGAACTCCCTCCAAAACTGGGTCCCAGTTGAACTCTTTGTATTTCATGAAGCAAATACCAAACTCCCAGTGCAGCAGCACGAAACACCACGAAAAGTGGAGGATGAAAAAATGGCTTCACAGTCCACACGGGGAGACACTTAGCACCCAGTGGCCACAGTTTACCTACAAAGAGAAAATTCAGCACTGCTGCCTTATGTTCATTAGAATACAAGAAACCATGTCCTCCAGGTCACATAGATTCAAACCCATCTTTGATGGTCTCACTAGAAAGGAAGCTAAAGCTCCTTACAACAACATATATTTCAAGTGCCCAACCTCAGAGGAAGTTCCTCAAGAAGTCTTTAGGCCGTCAGAGCTCCATGTTTTTGGAGTGTTAATTGTTAGACCACGACACATGAAAAGACCACTGACTCTAATTAAAATCATATTAAATTAATCTTATTATTTCTACCTTTCATGCTGCCTCCCCTCCCAAAACAGCCGGAACAAGACAGCAACCCCAGCTTTCCTACAGCCCAGCTTTATAGCCCAGAAAGTTACACAAAAGGGGTGTTACAGATAACAGAACTCTGACAAGCATCACACTAATGGTAGTTTAGGTTTTTTTTGCTGTCCCTACATCAGAATTCAGAGGACCATTAGAGCCTCAGAGAGGGATGTTGTCTGGCCAGAGAAGGCAAATATTTATGATGTGTCACTAAAGTTTCAGAGAGGGCTGCTATCTGGTCAGAGAGCCGGGCATGCGTGAGTTCAAGGCACGGGCAGGCATTTCAAGCAGGTTCAGAATTTGCAGTAATTTATGGTAAAGCCAAAATTACCTTTTCATGGCTTTGTGGCAAGATGGCTCTCAATTTTAATAAAAGATCAGGTTGGGTCTATCATTTCCCCCTTTTCTCTGTGTCCCTTTCAAATCTTTAATAGATTAGGGGAAGAGCACTGAGGCAATTTTAATCCCTCAGGTAAGATTCTCCAAATTTTTAGAACTTACCCAAAACCGATCTCCCTGATTTTACCAGACTTAATTAATTACTTATATTGATAGTCTACTTATCTTTCTCTCCATTGTTGTAAGAAGAGTGGCGTCAATCATTATTTCTTCTTCTGACCTGAGACAGGGTGAAGTGAGTGGGCATGGGGTGAGGGACATGAGTTGCCTTTTATAAGTCAGTTGGGGGACATGAGTTGCCTTTTAGAAGTCATTTCGGATTGAAGTCTGGTTGGGGAAGAACAGGTTGTAAAGTCATCTGGGGATGGGTTCTTCTATGAGAGAAACAAAAACCATGAGTACTGAATAAATGTTGCAGCAGCCGGAACATGTTAGTGTATAGAAGTTCCCTCACCAGTCTTTAATATCCCCAGTTATCAGGACTATCAAATTAATATTTAACTTTTAGTGTTACAGTTGTCCTTCCCCATAAGATACAGTTTAACAATGTAATGTCATCTGATCTTGTAAAATCCTTTTTCTAGTATGACCTCTGCGTCTAATAGAGAAACCTTTAATTCTGTTACTCAGGGCTGGATAATCGTACTAGCAAACACCAAGCCTACCTGTGTTGGTTAGGAATATCTGCAGGCCTTAAATTAAAAATTTCTGCCTCTGGCAGCTCTTCTTGATAGTCTCTTTTTATAAGTATCAGGCATTCCTGTCTGAGAATCCTTCTTTGTAGCCTCCAGTCTTACTTATTTTGGGAGGCTAAAATAAAGTGCATACCTTAAAATATTATTATTATTATTATTATTATTATTATTATTATTATTATTATTTAAAATGCCCAGGAATGGCTGAATTTTCGTCTTAACTGTCTTTCCAAAGTGTTTAAGATGAAGCAGTCAAACGGACTTTTGTTTCTATCTATTGTTAACAGTCAGCTGAGCTTTATGGGAGTCAATTCTGGAAAAATGAGAGCACATTTTCAATTCTGCTAGTGCCATTTGCGCTAGGTGGGTCCAGGTCTTGCTTGACCATTTATCTTCCCTCAGAAGCATCAGGGATATCTCCTTTCTCTGATGACTCTCCTCTTCATAACAAATGCACTGATTGGCTTTCTGTTCTCCAGTGGTCTCATTAATCTCCCTGATCAGGAGGTTATGTGGCTCAGAGTTGCAAAGCTCTTTAGAGAAGTCCCCTGTTCCCTGGATTCAGATTGACTCAGAGGGTAAGAGCCAAATATTGGTTTTCTTGGCCCTTTTCATTTAACTTTAATTTTAAATCCTAATCTTAAACATCCAGCAAATTAATTTTAACAGCCTTATATTAAGAGTACTGGACTTTAATGTCTATAACTTTATAATTATCTTTTTATTAATTGGGATCTGTATTATTCTGTCTGTATTGTAGGTGATGACTTATTATCTTGAATAAACCCATGTTGTGTTCTTAAAGCAACACATTTGTAAAACACTAACAGGGAATCTTTAGATAACTTATAAGAAAATTTCAACTAAAATTAACAAAAGTAAAAATACTTAGTTCGTGTAATAGCTACCCTAAATTTTTTGGCTGAGTATTACATTATATCCCCTGTTTGAGATCCTAGGAATCTTGACATTTTTTATGTTTTTAATATAACTTTAAAGAAATATTATCTGACGTACTTGTTTCATAGTCATTCTCACATATAGTAAGGTGGGACACACAGCCTTATCTCAGGTAAGGCAGGGCTCTTTATAAATCTTAAGCATTTTAGTTCTAAAGCTGATCTTTATTTTTTTTTTTTGTTTGGGGGTCTGGGAAGATATACTCCTTAAGAAACTAATAGTTCATACTCAGGATTGGTTTTTGGTAGGAAAAATTATGATAAGCATGGATTATTAGAATTACTTTATAATTTGGAAGGGTTTCTAGAAAACAGTATACCAGATCTGTAAGTTTCTATGTGAGGAGCCTCTAGGTCATTGTGGTGTTTGTGAACTTCCATTTTAGTGTACTGTGGCCAAGGTCAAAATGTACAGACAGTGAAGGTGTAACCCATCAACTTCATCTTCAGACACTTGCAAAATAGTTCCCAATTTCAGGTTTGGCTCTATGAGCAAGTGAATGTGCAGGTTGAGGGCTCAATCATTGGTTTTAAGAAGTATATGAACCTCTCATCAGATGATGCAGAAGAAATTGATTTAAAACAAAGTAAAGAACAGAACTGGGTCACTGTGTACCAAAAGGAGATAATATTACTCTGCTACCAAGTGTCTCTAACTAGAAATGATCAATGAAGTCATGAATTATTGAGAAGGCAGTTTTGTTTTTTTAGGTGTTTTTGTTTAGGAGTATAATCCTAAAGTATTTGTTTATATTGCTTTGATTACCCTTTTGTTATTACCAGATGACAATAATGGTATGGGGTTGTTTTTATTAAAAAGTAAAAATTAAAAGCAACATTGACAAAGTTTACATAAATTGTTTGTGGTCTCATGAACAATAGCTAACACCATATGATATCACATTTAAAACATGAATTAAAGAAAGCCTGAAAGTTTTCAACTTTTACATAGATTAGGCTCTCATTAACTTAAAAATACATTTAAATTGTTCCACAATGTAAAAAGTAACATAAAACTTTACATATCTTATTGATAACAGGGAAATAAATCTCCAATATATTTTTTTACCATACAACTTCAGAACACGAGCTTGATATAATGCTCTTTTAAAGTTTCTACCTTACAGACTTGCATACCTGTAAGATATGAAAACATTAATAGCATCACAATTACATTGATGTTTCTACATTAACCAAGTTTAGCTTTTAAAGAAATGGCAGTACAATGCTCTAAAATAACAGTTCTGATTTAATAAGTTTTTTAATTTTTATGGTTCCTTGCTCTAGAAAAAATAAAACTTAATAAACACAATGTTATGGGTAAACTTATGTTTCAAAAAATTTTTGTCTCATTAACACATGACTGATTTTTAAAACCTTATATAGAGTTTAGTAAAAACTTATACAGACCTTAGTAAATGAATCAGATTTCTAACAAAAGTACTCACGAATGAGTAATCCCATATCAAATTTACTTTACTTATTTATCAAAATATTAGAGAAATGTATTGAACAGTGTAAACCATTTTTATGTTGAAGAAAATGTTCTAGAACCAAGGCACATTAGACGTTTTGTAGATATTAATATTTTATTAGATTTTTGAACACCTAGAAAAATTTGTAAGCTTAAATTTAAAAACATTTATTTTTATCTGTTTATCCGATTTAAATTGAAACATTTAAACCACGTGAACTAAAGATCTTTGGATCCACTTTTTAAAATTTGTTTTTATGAGCACTTTTTTTAATGAGCGCTCCTTATATATGTTAATTTGTGTATCATATATATGATATACGGATATATGTCTATATAGACAGACAACACATAACAAAATTGTGCACACATAATAATAGTAAAGGCCTTGTAGTTTTTCACAGGTTAAATATCTATTGCAATGTTTCAAAAAGTCCACAGTTGGTCAAAGATAGAACTGATCAGAAAAACATTAACGTAGGTCTGTATGCTCAGAATCATGAGCTCAAAAATAATAAAGTATCTAAGGAAAACAATAAGAGTCCTAGAAAAAATGACTGGCCAGTAATTAGTAAATACCATACAATTTACTTTTTTTTTCCATTAGGCATCAAATCAGTCTCCTACTAAGCTTGCAGGCTTTTTTCATTTGCATTTCAACATGAGTCATGGCTGAGGTCTGGAAGGAGCAGGAAAAAAAAATGCTATTCTGAGCAGACACCTCAGGCCTAAGGCATATTAACCATAATTTTCCAGTTGGGGTGTTGAAAATTATGATACAAGTTCAAGATACAATTCACAAAATTTTATGTCTTTACATCTTATTTTGTCAACAGATACCATACTATGGTTTACTATCCTTGTCCAAATTAATGCACTGGTACACACAGTGACATTTTCTCTGGCTACCGAATTCAAAATTGGTTAAAAAAAAAAGTGAATGATTGGGAAGTTACTTGCCAACTTGGAAGTAGAGTTCTTCAGTTTTCCATCCTAAGTATTTAAGTTCTCTGGCATGAATTACCTGAAATCTTAAACTAAACAATGACCTAAACCCGACTTTTAACTGCAAGATTGTGCAATGCTTCAAAAATCCATTCAGATACCAGTTTTTTTATGATAAAACATCATCATTTAGACACACATTCAGCTAAGATCATTCCCAAGAAAAAATTTATAATATCAACACATTATTGCACATGTCTTAAAGGACCAGAAACAAAGACACAAGACAGACAGAAAGGAGGTAGAGACTATGGTTGTCAGACAGAATCCTTTAAACCAGAGCAGATAAGAGAAAAAATCTACTACACCAGTGGCACCCAGGGGGGGACCAGATGTTTTAACAGAGGGGCAACCTGAAATGTAAAATAAAGTGTCTATATGGTGACTTTACTGAATTTAGTGTCCCCTTTTTCTTTTTCTCTTTTTTAACAAGACAGAGGTGGCATAATACTTACAGTGCAAGGAAGGAAGGAGGGTATTCCCTGAATCAACAGAGCTTTGGCAGCTGCTGGGGGTCCCTCAGTCCCTCCTTTTACTTACAGGATTAGCTCCTCTGGTTCAGTTCCACCCCAAGCAAGCTCCATCTCCTAACATTTCAGTAGACAGCTCTCACAAAGTTCTGGGGCGGAGGGGGGGTACCAATATGTAACTTAAAGTTCGGTTCCTGACCTAGAAGCCAATTTATACCAATTAAATAATGAGGAATGGGTTCTGAGAAAAAGAAAAGGGGAGGCTAATTGCTTTGCTAACAAAGGAGAAACACAGGGGACTCTGCCAAATGTTGTGACTCTCTTGATCTGGAGGGACAAGGGGTTTTAAAGGAGTTTCACTTGTTAACCTGGGAGATACTCAGTTCTTAGGTCCCCAGCAGGCATTGCCCTCTGCAATGGTTGTGCTCCAGGCAGCCAGCTAGGGGCTTCTATCATCCTGCTAAACAAAGGGGGGTAAAGTTCATCGCAGTTCCTTAAAACACAGTTCAAACGGATGTCAGGCTTACTCTCTTCATTACCCATTTTCACGTCCAATATCCTTAAGTTTTTACAACCAAAATCACACAACAAAATGAACAAAAGCAAACAAACAAACAAAAAAAAATAGAACGGAGAACAAAACACACCACACACACACAAAAAGAAAAACAGAAACCCGGCGCCTAAACAGAAAAACAGTGGTACAGTGCAACATCTTGCTAAAGCTCCAGGGTAGGAGCGCGTGCGTGCCCGTCGGCACCTCTCTACACTTCCAGAGGAATTTCCTACAGAACAGAACAGAGGACAGAACGATTCTTGTTACTGTCCTGGATTGGAGTATATGTGAGCCTCCCCAGGCCACATCTCTGTCATCAGAAGAGATCTCCCTTAACCGGATATCAGATGTTATAAAGGCGCCACTTACCTATGGAGGCCTCCTCCATCAGGTGCTTGCTAATAGTTTTAGTGCAGAGGTTCACTGCAATGCTCCCGGGACTAAAGGCTCTCTTTCTAATATAGAGAAGATGGACCATACCAGGCCTGAGTGGAGAGCTGTTCCTTGGTGCCTATGGTTGATATACCATCCTAATTTGCAAAAGTGCCACAGAATGTAGGGTCAGCCTCCTTTTCATGGTACTCTTGGAAGCAACTGTTTGGACAAAGTGGTTGCCAAGGCAGTGACCTCATTCAGTTCCTGAAGGATGCGACCTCACCTCACTTCCTTGGTAATGGAACTCTCTGAACTTGGGATCCAGGAAGCCAGGCACACAGAGCCAATCCCAGTCCCAGTCCTAGTGGTCTCACTTGCTTCGATTTAGCAAGGACAGAGTCAGTCTTTCTTGGTACCTACTGATGTGAGGATGGCCAAATGCCAGGAAAACTCTGAAGAGGGGCCTTTTTTGAAAAAGCAGGTAGTGGCTCACAGCTGGCTCCTGACCACTTCACAGAGTTGGACAAGGAGACCAGATCTGAAACAGGACAGGCCATATCGGGGGAACACAGTATGACCCAGCAGTCAGAGGACACTCTGGAGAGTGAGAGACCTACTTGGGGGAAGGAGGTGACTTTGTGGGTGTGGATGTGTGTTTGTGGTTTTGTCTCATGTTCAGAGAATAGGTAGGAAAGTCGGTTTGTTTGGTTTGGAGTGAACTGTTTCTAGTAAGTTGTTGGACAAGGTGAGTGTTTCTATGTCTGTGTATCCCACTGTGTCCGTGGTTGTAGACATTAGAAAAGAGAATGCATCAATGGATGTTTCCTGTCTATTAGAAAGCTTCCCAGCATTCATCCTGCCCAATTAATGAATACTCTAGGGCTTGCCTTATCAATGGGCAACACCGGCTATCTTCCTAAGTTCCTGTTTTCTTCCTGAATTCTGGCCACTCTCCAGAATAGACTCATGCTTTTGTGTCCACGATATGTAGCACCTCCAAGCACCGTGACATGGACATGTACTGGATAGCTGAAGGAATTGGCAAGAATCTCAGAAAACTCAGATACCAGTGTGACCAGGATAGTCTCAGTGGAGAAACCCTGCAATTGGCCTTTTTATTACCTATTGTTCTGTTGCCCTGAATGTCAGGAAGGTCTTTGCCTCAGGCCACGCCTTCGAGATTCCTGAAGAAAAGAGTTTTCAAACGGAAATGAATGGGCATCACCTGTGGCTGTTTGCTTAATTCCTTTGGAAAGGGATGTGTCTGAATCAGCCCTTTGGCCCTGTGTGAGCCTAGAGCTTAGATTCTCAGCACCTGATGGATCGTAAGAAAGATCCCATGTGTGGATCCAAATCAAAATGGCCAAAAATCAGTCATTGTGGATGAAGTCTCTCGCATTCCTCCATTAGGTTCTTAACCTCCCTCAAGTGAGAATAGGGATCCAATGGGTCAAATGAGTTATTCAAAGCCCTGCAGATGCTAGCCCATAGGTTCTTGGGTTTTCTTATGAATCCAATTCAAATAAAGAATCTAAACCGACAGTCAGTAGGCCTCAAATTGGAGAACAGAGCTGTGTTAACGGCAGGCATATTTGATCACTCCTGGTTCACAGGAAGGGTTTCCAGGCCACCCTGACTTTTGGTAAATGAGGGGAAAGGGAGCTTACTTGGGACACTGTCTTGTGCTGCGCCTCTCATGGAATCCTCCTGCCAGAAGTTATGATGAGTGTCTATATGGAAGAAGATGAGTGTCATGTGAGAGTGTTTTGGTTTTAACTGCGGTCATTTGTGTGGAAGTTGGAAGAGATAACTGGGTCCAACTTGGCTTGCACTTTGGTGTGATTCCCCTTAGAGACTGTGTTTTGGAACTGACCTCCGAGAAGGTACAAGGTCCTATGACATTGTATATCCATATTTCTGGGACATCTCTACAGAACGTAATTCAATGCTAAGTATACCAATCAAGGGCCAAATGAACTTCTGGACTTCAAATCTTAACTAGATTTCTGTTTTCATATTTATATTCAAAGGTTAATAAAATAGATACTTGTCATTTCCTGTTTTTCTGTATGCTTAACAAAACACCATTGAAATCTTGAGAACTGTTTACTATTCTTGTTCCCAGAATGTGCTGTCCCAAACTGCCAAACTGCAGAATGTACTCCGTCAACCAGTTGCTCGCAAACTGACACTCGCCATTACCCATCAATAAATTTCTCTCCCTGCCCTCTCCAAGAAAAATATATAACCATTTCTTAAGCTGTTCTCAGGGCTCTCTGCTCTGTTCAAGTGATCTCCGAGCCCTTCATGCCGGACTCCCAATAAACCCTTTGCTGTTGCATGAGACAGTCTCTTAGTGGTCTCTGCAGCAGATGCTCGCCCAACCTTTACATCTGGTGGCCCTAGCAAGATCCGGAAGCTGCAGACAAAATACCCCCAACGGGCTCCTCTGGGGGTAAATAAGGCCCATCTTTCTCGTTTCAGGCTTCAGGTTAGGGTATGGCAAAACGGCTATTGGTAAAGAGCGTGAGCTCTCTCCCATGGTGGCTGACACACATGTCACAGAGCCACAGGCCATGTCCCTGGGGGATAGACTCGGAAAATCGTGGAACAATAGTCTCCTCGACTCAGTGATATTTTGTTTCTGATTCGATATTGCCAGCCCTTCAGGTTTTGCCGACTAGTCATTCCTGGTCTCAGTATTGGACGTCCATTGCCTGTCTTTATTGTCTTATCTTGTCTGTGTTGTGTGTCGTTCCTTTCGGTGTCTGTGTATATTTCATTATGGGACAGATCATTTCAATGCCTCTGTCCCTGACCCTTAATCACTGGACCAAAATCTGCTTAAGGGCTCAGAATCTTTCTTTTTCAGTAAAACGCCAGACCTGGCAGATTCTGTGTCTCAGAATGACCCACCATTGCAGTCGGATGGCTCCTAGAAGGATCTTTCAACTTCACACTTATTTGAAAAGTCCGAGATATTGTCTTTCAGCAGGTGCCACATAGACATCCAGATCAACAGCCATATATCTTAACTTGTCAGTACCTCTACAAATCTCCTCCTCCATGGGTCAAGCCTTTCCTTGTCCCTGCACCTGCTCCTACTCCTTCCCCCACGATTCTATCTCAACCTCTCTGCTCCTCCTCCTCCACTCTCTGTTCTCCCTGAGTCTCAAGACTCTACTGGACTCACCACCCCCTCCTTATCATCTGCCCTCGTCTCCCAACCCCTAACACCCTCTAAGTGATTCCCCTTCTGCTGACTCAGCCTCTCCACCATTCGAGGAAGCTAGGCTGGCCCAGCGTCATCCAGATGACTGTCCCGCGGCACACACAGCCCCTCCTTCCCTGGAGGAAGCTGGCCCGGCTAAAAGAACTCAGAGAACTCACCGACGTTTTCACACCTGCCTACTTGAGGTGACTGCCAACACCACCTAGCGACTCTCTTCATGACAGAGCAATGAGAGAAAAATCTCCTGGAATGTAGAAAAAAATATCCTCAGACCTGATGGGCGACCAACACAACTTCCCAACATAATCAAAACTGGCTTCTCCTTAAACCCACCCAACTGGGACCCCAACACCTTTGAAGATAGGGAGCATCTGTTCAATTATTGCCAGGCTCTAACAGCGGGTCTCCAAGTGGCCGCTGGGTGACCAACTAATTTGGCCATGGTAAGAGAAATTATTCAAAGGCCTGATGAATCTCCATTTATGTTTCTAGAGAGAATCATGGAGGCATATAAGAGATATACTCCTTTCGATCTTCAGGCAGCAGATTAAAAAGCATCTGTCACGATGGCCTTAATTGAGCAAGCTGCCATGGATATTAAAAAAAAAATTAAAAGAGAGATTTTGTCAAAGAAGCCAAGAAAGTATACTATAAGAGAGAAACAGGGAGAAAGAAAGGGAGCAAAGGGAGGATGAGAGAACCAAAAGACAGACTAAGGCATTGACTAAGGTCCTGATCACAACAAGAAAGAGGCCAGAAATTAAGACATAGGGTGACAGGAAGGGCCCATGCCAGAGGCCACCCCTGGCCTCAGATCAGTGTGCCTACTCTAAAGAAAAAGGATACTGGGCCATAGAGTTCCCTATAAAGAGACAGCCACGCCAGCTGGCCATTCTGACTCTGGAGGATGACTAAGAAAGTCAGGGCTCAGAACCCATCCCCTAGCTCAGGGTAACTTTTGAAGTGGAGGGGACTCCAGTAAACTTTGAAGTGAATACAGGAGCAGTATACTCAGCCCTTAAGGCCCCATTGGGCCCTCTATCAAATAAAAGGTCTCTAGTTCAAAGGGATGATGACAGTAAATATCAGGCTTAGACAACTAAGAGGACCATGGACCTGGGGAAAGGAAAAATCCATCACTCCTTCCTAGGAATCCCAGAATGCCTGGACCCATTGATGGGCAGAGATCTGCTCATCAAGCTCCGGGCCAAAATAACTTTTAATCATGAAGGCCCCCAAATGAAATTTCTAAATACTTCAGCAAAAACTCCTATAGTCACGGCTTTAACTATATTAGTAGAAGATGAACATCCACCATTCACATGCCCCAAGTCTGATCAAACAGGCAAGCTACCCCAAAAATGGATAACAGATTACCCAGATGCCTGGGCAAAAACTGCTGGGTTAGGCCTGGCCGTGAAACAATCTCCAATAACAGTGGAGTTAAAAACCTCAGTCTCCCCAGTCAATGTCAAATAATATCCTCTAAGCAAAAAAACTAAAGGTGGGATAAGGCCCCATATTCAGAAATATCTGGCATTAGGGGTCCTAAGGCCCTGTCAATCGGCCTGGAACACTCCCCTGCTACTAGAAAAAAAAAGCCAGGGACCGGGAACTATCGCCCCATTAAAGAGCTAAGAGAGATCAACAAAAGAGGGCAGGACATTCACCCCACGGTACCTAATCCGTACAATCTGCTTAGCACTCTGAACCCTGAGGGGAAATTATATACTGTTCTGAACTTAAAAGATGCTTTCTTTTGCTTGCCTCTGCATAAAGATAGTCAGTTGCTGTTTGCTTTCGGGTGGGTAGACCCAGAAACCAAAACGTCTGGTCAACTAACTTGGACTAGACTCCCACAGGGGTTCAAAAACTCCCCCACTCTCTTTGATGAAGCCCTCCACAGAGATCTCAACAAATTCAGAACTACGCACCCTGAATTTACCCAGCTTCAATACGTGGATGTCCTGCTACTGGCAGCCAACACCAAGGAAAACTGTGAGTCTGGGACCCAAGCACTATTATATGAGCTTGCTCAACTCGGGTATAGAGTTTCGACCAAAAAGGCCCAAATTTGCTAGCATGAAGTAATCTTCCTGGGCTATTCCCTTAGGGGCAGTAAACGATGGCTCACTGAGCCCAGAAAACAAACCATTATGTAGATACCACCCCCATCTTACAGCAGACAACTCAGAGAATTTCTTGGGACTGCTGGCTTTTGCAGGTTATGGATGCCTGGGTTTGCGTCCTTAGCTGCTCCATTATACCCGCTGTTAAAGGAAGATGCCCAATTCCAATGAAACCCTGAGGACCAGGAAGTTTTTGATAACATCTAAGGACACTGACACTGAACGCCTCAATTTCACTGAGCTCAGCCTGCAATTAGAGCAAGCCCTACACTACGTTAAAAATGTACATCAACTCACTCACCTTGGTTCAAAGAAACTGCAGGCATTACTGTAAGATTAAGAACAAAGTTTTCCACTAACCAACTCACAGTGAAAGGAAATAACTGAACGGGTAACAAAAGCCTGTCGGGTCCGTCAATTGGGTAATGCTTACCCTTCCAAGTTTCCTAGAGGAAAGCACCTATGAGGAACCAGACCAGGACAATTCTGGGAAGTGGACATTACTAAAATTAAGCCAGCAAGGTATGGATTTAAATATCTCCTAGTCTTTGTAGATACATTTTCAGGATGGATTGAAGCCTTACACACACACACACACACACACACACACACACACACACAAAAAAAAAAAAAAAAAAAAAAAAAAAAAAAAAAAAAAAAAAAAAAAAAAAAAAAAAAAACGGCGCAAATGGTTTTCAAGAAGATCCTGAAAGATATTTTTCCAAGATACGATCTGCCTAATGGACTGATAATGGACTGGTTTTCATGGCCCAGGTAAGTCAGGTGTTAACCAGGACCCTGTGGATTAATTGGAAGTTACATTATGCTTATATACCCCAGAACTCAGGACAGGTAGAAAAAATAAATAGAACCATTAAAGAGACCTTAACGGCCCCCTTAGGGACCTGGTGACTATCTCTCCACCCAGACATTTTTCAGCTCAGTATAGGTCTTTCCTATTGAGACATGCCTGATGAAGAGGATCTCACTAAAATTCCATTAAATCCCTTCCGTACCATAGATAATTGAAACAAACATTATGGATGCAGGGACACGCGAGCCAGATGCAGGTTGGCTAGCCTATATTACTATGTATGCCCGGCAGACTATCAAAGCGACAAACAGCCATGGCTGTGTGGGGGAAAAGCCGACTTCTTGTGTAAGTCATGGGGATGTGAGCATACAGGGACTGCCTGGTGGAACCCAAACTCCTCATCAAATTCAGTACACAGCATTGGCCATATTACCAATTAGACAACCAAAAACTATGGCCCCCAGAGGGTTCTCTAGATCCTCAAATTCTGCATGACATTTTTAACTTCGGCAAGTGCTCAAAAGGGGGAAATTCCCCTATGTGGAATCCTTTTTCCTCCTTCGCTCACATCCTGTACTATGCTTCCCCAATAGTTCCTCACCCTCAGCCTTCTGCTCTAGACTCTCTGCTTTCACTCCCACCTCAGCAACCTGATTTCTCCCCTCCAATTACTAGATCAAAAACCCAAACCTCCGCTGGATCTCAGAACATTGCCCCCTTGCTGAGGAAGCAGGTACCGAGGTACCCCTCCACCCACTCCTCTCTTTTCCTGTCAGTGTCTGCACTAGGTCCCACCAAGTCCTCTAGCAAGCTTAGCCAAAGCTCAAACCAGCTGAGAAGAGCCCTCAGACCCCTATCCAAGATGTAATGAAAATGACCTTTAAAGTTGATTTGTCATCACTGAAAACAGGTTTCTAAGAATTTAAAGTCCCTCACAGGCTTTTTGGAATACTCACTCCCGTCTTCCCCTCTGCTCTACCTGTTCTACTGCTCAAGTTTTTGTTCTAGGAAAATCCCAAACCCCTTTCCCATTATTCTTTGGCATCTCTCCTTCCTCATTCTCAGATCCACGGAGCTGCACTCAGCATCGCCTTCCCTGTCATCCCCCTCTGTACCAGGTCCACAGAAATGTCTTAAATGATGTTCTCCAGAAGTCTTTACCAAGGCTTACTTTAGGGCTTTCAGCAAAAGAGTCCCTCTGAAAAAGTTCAATGGAGATAAACTTCCACTCTTCATGTTGCCCTGTTCTACTTGGCCACTGGCTGGAAAAATCACCACCCCTAAGCTAGACATCGCCTTACCAGTTTTTCACAAAATATGTGAACAAGGACTCTGGCCTTGAGCTGGGGCTTCAGAGAGATTGCTACATTTCTAAGATAAAAAAGTTACCAACTGGGCTCCATGGTGACAGCTGGCAAGGAGGAAAAAAAAGAGACAAAAAAGCTCTTCCATTCCAAGGTGTAATTGAAAAGTTAACGTGCACAGAACAGAGGAAAAAAAACAGAAACAAAAACTGATTTGTGTGAATTTCTGCAGACTGTGAACTTCTGAGCCCCTTCCCTTACATGTTGGGTACAAATACTAAAACTACCAAAACTTGGGGTTCAGGGGATTAATTGATTACAACAGAAGCAATGCCCTCTCAATACGGATGCAAACAAATAAAACTCCTTTCCTGTCTTTGGTGCTATCTTAGGTGCCTTTCCTTGTCCGTCTCTACAACAGTATAATTCTATACACTTTAACATTATTTATGTTTTCATAAAGTGGTCAATAGTTGCGATTAATTATGTAATGATGCAGATGTTTTCCAGAGTGCTCTATCAGGACGCAGGTTCATTTAAAGATCAAATAGGGGGGGCATACAACCCGGTTCCACCGGGAACCTGTATCCCTCACTTTAGCCATCCTATTAGGAATAATAGTTGCTGAAGGGGTGGGCACAGGAACAACTGCCCTAGTCCATGAGACACAACAAAGACACAATTAGAAGCAGAAATAGACCAAAGCTTAAAGACATTAAAAACCGACATCACAGCTTTACAGGAATTTTAACCTCTCTCTCTCTGAAGTTGTTTACAGAGCAGGCGAGTGTTGGACCTCCTCTTCATGAGAGAAGGGTGCCTTTTTGCTTGCATTGAGGAAAGAATGATGTTTTTTATGCCGACAATACTGGACTTGTAAAAGAATCTATGAGTAAATTAAGAAAATTACTTGAAGAGTGTCAAAGAAAGACAGAGGCCCCCAAAGGGAGGTTTGAGTCTTGGTTCACATAGTCCACCTAGTTAACTACAATTTTATCCACCCAGGCTAGTCCATTAATAATTCTCATATTATTGTTAACTGTAGGACCCTGTTTGCTCAACCATGTAGTTTCTTTTCTCACCCAAATTGAACCTGTTATTAACCCTAACCATACACTGTTCTCTCAATCTAATTTTACAGAAGAGCGGGGACAGAGTTGGTCTTAAAATACAGGAATATAGAGGATCTTCCACCTGCTGAGAACCTCAAAGGTCCTTGAAGAAATGATCCCTGGAGAAGATGTAGTCAACTATGAAGGACCTGAGAGAGCAAAAGTCTTCCATGGCAAACAACCTGCTCATGATGAAGGGATGTGTCTGAATCAGCCACTCTCTTCTTAATGTAGAGAAGATGGACCAAAGCAGGGATGTGTTGAGAGCTGCTCCTGCGTGCCAATGGGTGACATACCATTCTAACTTGTGAAAGTGTCACAGAAAGTAGGGGCAGCCTCCTTCTCATGGGAACCTTGGAAGCAACTGTTAGGACAAAGTTGTTGTCAAGGCAGTGACCTCATTCAGTTCCTAAAGAAAGTGACCTCACCTAACTTCTATGGTGATGTAACTCTCTGAACTTGGAATCCAGGAAGCCTGGCACCCAGAGCCAGTCCCAGTCCCAGTCCCAGTTGTCAAACTTATTTTGATTTACCAAGGACAGACTCAGTCTTTCTTGGGACCTACTGATGTGAGGATGGCCAAATGCAAGAAAAGCTATGAAGAGGGGGCTTTCCTGAGAAAGCAGGCATTGGCTCACCACTGGATCCTAAAAACTTCACAGAGTTGGCCAAAAAGACCAGATTTGAGAAAGAACAGGCCATTTCCTGGAACATAGTATGGCCCACCAGTCAGAGGACTCTCCAGATAGTCACAGACCTACATGGGGGAAGGAGGTGCCTTTGTGATGTGGGTGTGAGTTTGTGGTTTTGTCTCATGTTCTGAGAATAGGTATGAAAGAAGGTTTGTTTTTTTTTGGAGTGAACGGTTTCTAGTAAGTCGTTTGACAACGCGAGTGTTTCTATGTCAGTGTATCCCACTGTGCCCGTGGTTGTAGACATTAGAAGAGAGAATGCATCAATGAATATGTCCTGTCAGCTAGAAAGCTTCCCATCATTCATCCTTCCCAATTTATTAATGTACTACAGCTTGCCTTATTGATGGCAACACTTACTATCTTTCTAAGGTCCTGTTTTCTTCCTGAATTCTGGCCACTCTCCAGAATAGGCTCATGGTTTTGTGTTTAAGATATGTACAACCACGAAGCTCTTTGAAATGACCATGTACTAGATAGCTAAAGGGAATGGCGAGCATCTCAGAAAACTCAGATATCAATGTTACCAGTAAAGTCTCAGTGGAGAAACCCTGCTTGGGGCCTTTTGATTACCTAATCTTCTGTTGCCCTGAATGTCAGGAAGGTCTTTTCCTCAGGCCACCACTTTGTGAAGCCTGAAGAAAACAGTTTTCAAATGGAAATGAATGGGTATTACCTGTGGTTCTTTGCTTAATTGCTTTGAAGAGGATGTGTCTGAATCAGCCTATTTGCCCTGTGTGAGGCTGTGGCTTAGATTCTCACCTTCTGATGAATATAAAGAAAGATCCCATGTGTACATCCAAGACCAAAATGGCCACAGAGCAGTCCTTGTGGATGAAGTCTCTCGCCTTCCTCTGTAACTTTCCTGAACTCCATCAAGTCAGAATAGGGATCCTTTGGGTCAAATGAGATCTTCAAAGCCCTGCAGAGGCTAGCCCATGGTTGCTTGGGTTTTCTCAAGACTCCAATTTACATAAAGAATCCAAACCCCACAGTCAGTTGACCTCAAATTGAAGAAGTGGAGCAGTATTAATTGGAGGCCTATTTGATCTCTCCTGGTTCACAAGAAGGGTGTCCATGCCACCCTGAATTAGGCAATTTAGGTGCAAGAGAGCTTATTTTGGACACGGACTTGAGCTGTGCCCCTCATGGAAAACTCTAGCCACAGGTTATTATGTGTGTCTATATGGAAGAAGATGAGCGCCACGTTGGAGTGTTTTTGTTTAAATTGTGGTCATTTGGGTGGCGGTTAGAAGAGATGACTTGGTTCACATGTGCTTGAACTCTGGTGTGATTTCCTTAGAGACTGAGTTCTGCAACTGAACTCAGAGAAGTATTGCCATGAATAGTGTTGAGATTTTAGGAAGCCAGGCATGAGTGTTGCCCTTGGAAACTGAGTTCTAGGCCCAGGGTGGCTTTCCACAGAGCACTGGGCCTCTCAGCCAGGATACCACATGATTTTATTCTGAAAGACTTGGCACCCATCGTTGAGAGTCAAAACTCATATGGACCTCACATTGTAGAGCTAAATGAGCTAAACATCATGTGATCTTTTCACCATTCTTTGGGAAGCCTTACCTGTGAGTATTCTCAAGAGCTTTCATTGAAATGAGCTTCCTAACCATTTAATGGTTCCTGAATGAATTGAAACTCACAGTGCCTCCAACTTCATCTTTGAAAAATTGCTAGATAAATGCCATGAAATTTTTGAAATTCCCATCACCAGGTGGCACTGGAGAACCTTTGGATGACCTGTTGCTGGTCATGAATATTTCAGTGTCTTGTTTTACTGGGTTTCATGTAAATGGTGTAGAACAGAGATGTCAGTAAGTTGGACTCTGTTGAGTAGTGGGCCTAGAGCAGTGTTGGGCAGGTATGTGATAAAACATCTGTGATGGGGCCATGTGGATCTGCCATTGGCTTCCAAATGGCTTGTGACTGACATGGCACAGCCAGCAGAACCTTCTGTGTAAAGGCAACTTGTTATATGGAGCGATTTCAGGATATTGTTCAGAATCAGGTTGCTATGGTCAAGGGGTCAAGCTATGTGGGATAGAAGCCTGGTTCTTGTATCATCCTGCAGACCCTGATCCACCACACGTGACAGAACTCCCTCTTGCACTTTGTTGCAGTTGAACTCCTTGTATTTCGTGAAGCAAATACCAAACTCCCAGTGCAGCAGGAAGAAACACCACGAAATGGAGGATGACCATATGGCTTCACAGTCCACACTTGGAGACACTAAGCCCCAGTGGCCACAGTTTACCTACAAAGAGAGAATTCAGCACTGCTGCCTCGTGTTCATTGTAAAATAAGAAACTTTGTCCTCCTGGTCACATAGATGCAGACCCAGCTTTGAGGGTCTCACTACAAAGGAAGCTTAACTCGTGACAACAACCTATATTTCAGTGCCCAACCTCAGTGGCAGTTTCTCAAAAAGTTTTAGGCAAGCAGAGCTCCATGTTTGTGGAGTGTGTACCCTGTCCTTATTTTTGGAAACTCCTATTCCACCTCCAAGTTTGTGCACTCTTGAGCATTTTCCATTCCAAAAATGTAATCACAGATTTTGTAACTCTTCTGCTCTAATTGTGTCTTACTTGGGGCAAAGGTAATGTCAAGGCATGGTTCTGGATGAGACTGGGAAGATTTGTTGTAGCACATATTTGCATACACATTGGATTAATTTTCCTATTTTCCATTCGAAATTCTGAATCCCTGACACTAACCCATATTCTACTAGACTCTGACTACTAATCCTAATATGATGGAGAAAAATAACCCAAACAGTACATAAGTACATGCAGTTCAGAGTTCGACTTGCCATTTGCATGATAAAGGGTAGGTGTTATAAATTTAGTCAATTTTTAATTGAAATAGTTCTCCATGTGTTTTCAAAGTTAACAAATATGTGAATTACTGTCTCCCATTCTCTGGAGCCTATTCAGCACATGTATTTTTATATGCACAAATAGAATCCTGCGTGATATCACACGTACATTCTTGTGAGTTACATGACTTAGCAGATACAAAGTGTGAGAAGTGACCACTCCTCCTAAACCCTGTTGGAACTGAAAATTCAACCTATGGGTGAGCTTCCCAGTAGAACAACATTATACATAAACCCATGTTCAGTAAAATGAATGTTTTTGCATCTTTATGATATATATTTCATGATGAATTTCGATTGGCATATATATTGCTACTTATTAATGTCTCTGTTCGTGTGTGTGTGTGTGTGTGTGTATATATATATATATATATATATATATATATATATATATATATATATATATTCTCCAGATTTTTAAAAATATGAAATATATGTGTCTTATATACAATCCCTAAATTCATTCATGTTCATGTATGTGGATTAATAATCAACTTTTCACAAGATTATTCTTAGAAATATTCATCCACCCGAAATACATATTTGTTTCCTAGTACTGAAAACTAACTTCAGTGAAAGGTGCATACAAATCCTAATATGTCTACATTAACTGACCCAGTTTAACATCAATGCATGTAGGTTACTATGGAACATGATGTGTATTTTGACGTTAATTTTTATTCCACACTGGTACATTACTATTCCTTCAGTTTATGTACATCATAGAATATATATTTTATTCACTAGTTAACAAATTTATAGGCATTTGTTTCACTTTCAATCACTTCCTGCTCCAGAACACATGAATTTCTCTACGTTTCTTCAGTGGTCTATTCATGAGACTTTTTTTCCAAATACATTTTTTTCGATTTCCATAATCAATTTTGAAACAAAACTCACAAACCCTTCATGATAAACCATAACCCTAAGATGATCATTAGATATATAACTGGTTGGAATGAATGATTGTATATCAATATAACATTTCTTATATATTTTCAGATATCTATTCAATCCATTATTTAAAGTGGATCCAGTTATATTATTTATTCACAGTATGGTCTATTCATGCATTATGTGTATATTCATAGAAACAGGGTACACATCTTTGTACGACTATACTAATTTATAAGTCTTCAAAATATTGCTCCAAGAAATGGTGGAAGAAATACTCATGTCACCTGATCTACATACACATTTTATCACAGAAATATTCTGGACACCAAAAGCAAAGGTCACACTTACAATTGTACCAAAGCCTAAATAGAAAGTGAGCATGGATTACTAAAAACATCCATGTCCAGGTTGCCTAATGCTCTCAAATATCAATCCTATTGGTGACTACATATTTGTTTCTTCCTAAGATTATCTATTCAACCTCAAACCTGTTGAAAATGTCTAACCCTATCACACAATTTATACTTTGCTTGATTTCCTAATGTCTCTATTGATATCTGCTTTCCTACATGATTTCCCCAGTTCATCATTGTGACTGACTCTTCACATGTACTGACATTTACATACACTCTCTACCCGAAACCCTATTGCTAAAGAACTTTTGGTCCAAATCCTATACTCACTCTTCTTTCTAAACCTACAGACTACCTTCCTAATCCTACCGACTATCGCTTTTTGACTGGATGTTCTTTTCAACATTCAATCATCCAAAGTACAAGGTCCGATGCCAGTGTATATTGATTTATTTGAGACATCTGTGCAGCACATAACTCAAAGCTAAGTATCCCACTCAAGTCCCCAGTGCCCTTCTGGACTTCAAATCTTACCTAGATTTCTGCTTTCATAGTTATATTTCACATATATACTCTTATAAATATCACAGGTTGCCAATGCCATTATTCATCCCGCAGAATGATTCGTAACCCAAATCAAACCTATTATTAACCTTAACTATACACTGTTCCTTCAATATAACGTACAGAAGAGCAGGGACAGAGTGGGTCTTACAATATAGGAATGTAGATGATCTTCCACCTGCTGAGAACCTAAAAGATCCATGGAGAAATGATCCTTGGAGAATATATAGGCAGCTATGTAGGACCTGAGAGAGCAATAGTCATCTTCCATGGCAAACAACCTGGTCAGGGTGAATTGATGTGTCTGAATCAGCCTCTGTCTTCTTAAAGTAGAGAAGATGGACCAATCCAGGCCTGTGTGGAGAGCTGTTCCTGGGTGCCTATGGTTGATATACCATTCTAACTTCTGAATGTGTCACAGGATGTTGGGGCAGCCTCCATCTCATGGGAACCTTTGAAGCAACTGTTAGGACAAAGTGGTTACCGAGGCAGTGACCATATTCAGTTCCTGAAAGAAGTGACCTCACTTCACTTCCTTGGTGATGTAATTCTCTGAACTTGGGATCCAGGAAGCCAGGCACCCAGAGTCAGTCTCACTCTGAGTCCCAGTGGGCTAACTTGTTTGCTTTTCCCAAAGACATAGTCAGTCTTTCTTGGTACCTACTGATGTGAGGATGGCCAAATTCCAGCAGAGCTCTGAAGAGGGGCCTTTCCTGAGAAAGTAGGTAGTGGCGAACCACTGGCTCCTGACAACTTCACAGAATTGGCCAAGGAGACCAGAACTGAAACAGGACAGGACATTTTTGGGGAACATAATATGGCCCACCAGTCAGAAGACACTCCGGATAATCACAGACCTACTTGGGGGAAAGAATTGCCTTTGCCATTGTAGGTGTGAGTTTGTGTTTTTTTCTGATGTTCTGAGAATAGCTAGGAAAGGTGGTTTGTTTGGTTTGGAGTGTACTATTTCTAGTAAGTCGTTTGACATGGTGAGTGTTTCTATGTCTGTGTATTCCACTGTATCCGTTGTTGTAGACATTAGAAAAGACAATGCATCAATGGATGTGTTGTCTCTAGTTGAAAGCTTCCCCGCATTCTTACTGCCCAATTGATGAATGGACTGCAGCTTGCCTTATGGATGGGCAACATCTACTATCTTCTTAAGTTCCTGTTTTCTTCGTGTTTTCCAGCCACTCTCCAGAATAGGCTCATGGTTTTGAGTCCCAGATATGTAACACCACAAGGCTCTGTGACATGGCCATGTACTGGATAGCTTAAGGGAATGGGAGCATCTCAGAAAAATCAGATATCAGTGTGACCAGTAAAGTCTCAGTGGAGAAACCCTTCTTTGGGCCATTTGCTTACTTCTGTTTCTATTACCCTGAATGTCAGGAAAGTCTTTGCCTCAGGCCACCCTGTTGTGTAGCCTTAAGACGACTGTTTTCATATGGAAATGAATGGACATCACCTGTGGCTCTTTGCTTAATTGCTTTGGAATGGAATGTGTCTGATTCAGCCTCTTGTCCTTGAATGAGGTTGTGGCTTAGATTCTCAGCACCTGATGGATCTAAAGAAAGATCCCATGTGATTTCAAAACCAAAATGACAAAAAGAGAAGTCATTGTGGATGAATATTTTTGCCTTCTTGTTTTATGTTCCTGACCTCCATCAAGTGAGAATAGGGATCCTTTGGGTCAAATGAGTCTTTGAAATCCCTGCAGAGGCTAGCCCATATGTGCTTGGGTTTTCTCATGACTCCAAATCACATCAAGAATTTATAGGCTTCAGCCAGTAGGCCTCAAATTGGAGAAGCGGAACACTTTAACAGCAGCAATATTTGATCACTCCTGGTTCACAGGAATAGTGTTCAGGCCACCATGTTTTTAGGCAAATGAGGGGCAAGTGAGCTTATTTTGGACACTACCTTGTGCTCATTGAAACCTCCAGCTAGAGGTTATGATGAGTGTCTACAAGGAAGAAGATTATGGCCCTGTGGGAGTGATTTCATTTTAATTTTGGTCATTTTTGTGGCAGTTGAAAGGGATGACTGGGTCCACCTGGGCTTGAACTCTGGTATGATTTACCCTTAGAGACTGAGTTCTGGAACTGACCTCAGAGAAGTATTGCCATGAATTGTGTTGGGATTTTAGGAGGCCACGCATGAGACTCACTCTTGGAAACTGAGATCTAGGCCCAGGGTGGCTTTCCACAGAGGCCTGGGAATCTCAGCCAGAATATCACATGATTTTATTCTGAAAGACTTGGTAGCCATAGTTGAGAGTCAAAACACACATGGACCTCACATTGTAGACGTCAATTGGCTTGGCTTCATGTGACCTGTTGGCAACTCTTTGAGAAGCCTTGACTTTAGAGTTCTCCAGAGCATTCATTGAAATGAGCTTTCTCAACACTTAACGGTTCCTGAATGAATTGAAACCCACAGTGCCTCTAACTTCATCCTTGAAAACTTGCTAGATAAATACCATAAAATTTTGGAAATTCCCATGACCAGGTGGCACTGCAGAAACGTTGGATGTCCTGTTGCTGATCATGTGTATACCAGAAAGTGCCTTGTTTGACTGGGTTTCATGAAAATGGTGTAGAATACGAGATGCCAGGAATTTGGAGCCTGCTGAGTAGTGGGCCTAGAGCAGTGGTGGGGAGGTGTGTGATGAAACATCATGGTGGGGCCATGTGGATCGGCTATCGGCTTACAAATGGCTTGTGACTGATATGGCGCAGCCCCCACTCCCTTGTATGTAAAGGCATCTTGTTATATGGAGAGGTTTCAGGGCAATGTTCATAATCAGGTTGCTATGGTTATTGGGACAAGCTATGTGGGATAGAAGCCTGGTTGGTACATTCTCCTGCAGATGCTAACCCACCCCACGTGACAGAACACCCTCCAGCACTGTATCCCAGATGAACTTCTTATATTGTGTGAAGCAAGTACCAAATTCCCAGTGTAGCAGCAAGAAACACCACGAAAATTGGAGGATGATCAAATGTCTTCACTGTCCCCACCGGGAGACACTTAGCCTCCAGTGGACACAGTTTACCTACAAAGAGAAAATTGAGCACTGCTTCCTCATGTTCATTGAAATATAAGAAATCATGTCTTCCAGGTCACATAGATGCAGACCCAGCTTTTATGGTCTCACGACAAAGGAAGCCAAAGCTCATGACAACAACATATATTTCAAGTGCCCAACCTCAGAAGCCGTATTCCAAGAAGTCTTAGGCCAGCAGAGCTCTTTGTTTGTGGAGTGTTTACCCTGTCCTTTACTTTTGGAAACGCCTCTACCACCTCCAAGGTTGTGAACTCCCGAGCATATTCCATTAAATATATGTATTCATAGATTTTCACACTTTTCTACTATAATTGTGTCTTACTTGGGTGAAGGTAATGTCAAGGCATTGTTCTGGATGTGAGTGGGAAGATTTTTGTGTAGCACATATTTACACACACACTGGATTCATTTTTCAATTTTTATTTTGAAATACTGAATCCCTGACACTAACCCATACCCTACTAGACTCTGAATTATGATCCTAATATGATGGTGAAAAATAACCCAAAAAGAATAGAATACAAGCAGTTCAGAGGAGGCATGGTGTATAGTTGGAATTGCCTTTTGCATTATATTTTGTAGGAGTTATAAATCTAGTCAATTTTTTGTTGAAATAGTTCTACATGTGTTTTTAAAATTAACAAATATATGAATCCCTGTCTCCCTTTCTCTGTAGCCTATTCAGCACATGTATTTTTATATGCACATATAGTATCCTACCTGATATCACTCGTATACACTTGTGAGGTGGCTGAATTTGCAGATGCAAATTGAGAGAAGAGATCACTCCTCCTAAACGCTGTTGGAACTGAAAATTCAACCTATGGGTGAGCTTCCTAGTTGAATAACACTATTCATAATTTCATGTTCAGTAAAATTAATATTTTTCAGTCTGTTGATTATATATATTTCATGATAAATTTCTATTAGCATATATATCACTACTTTTTTTATTGGTTGCTCAAAACATTACAAAGCTCTTGACATATCATATTTCATACATTAGATTCAAGTGGGTTATGAACTCCCATTTTTACTCCAAATACAGATTGCAGAATCACATCAGTTAAACATCCATATTTTTACATAATGCCCTATTAGTTAATGTTGTATTCTGCTACCTCTCCTATACTCTACTATCCCCCCTCCCTTCTCTTCCCATCTTTTCTCTCTACCATACCTACTCTAATTCATTTCTCTCGTTGTTTATTTTCCCACAACCTCTTATATGTAATTTTGTGTAACAATAAGGGTCTCTCTCCATTACCATGCAATTTCCCTCTTCTCTCCCTTTCCCTCCCACCTCATGTTTCTGCTTAATGTTAATCTTTTCTTCATGCTCTCCTCCCTGCTCTGTTCTTAGTTGCTCTCATTATATCAAAGAAGATATTTGGTATTTGTTTTTTAGGGATTGGCTAGCTTCACTAAGCATAATCTTCTCTATTGCCATGCATTTCCCTGCGAATTCCATGATTTTGTCATATTTTAGTGCTGCGTAATCCTCCATAGTATACAAAGGTCACATTTTTTTATCCATTCATCTATTGAAGGGCATCTGGTTTGGTTCCACAGTGTAGCAAATGTGAATTGTGCTGCTATGAAAATCGATGTGGCAGTATCACTGTAGTACGCTCTTTTAAGGTCTTCAGGGAATAGTCCAAGAAGGGCAATAGCTGGATCAAATGGTGCTTCCATTCCAAGCTTTCACAGGAGACTCCATACTCCTTTCCAAATTGGCTGCACCAGTTTCAGTCCCACGAGCAATGTACAAGAGTACCCTTTTCCTCACATCCTCGCCAGCACTTGTTGTTGTTTGACTTCATTATGGCTGCCAATCTCACTGGATTGAGATGGTATTTTAGGGTGGTTTTTATTTGCGTTTCTCTTACTGCTAGAAATGGAGAGCATTTTTTCATGTACTTGTTAATTGATTCTATGTCCTCCTCTGAGAAGTTTCTGTTCAGGTCCTTGGCCCATTGGGTTATTGGTTATATTATTGTCTAATTTTCTGAGTTCTTTGTATACTTTGTATACTCTAGATATTAGGGCTCCATGTGAATGGTGAGGACTAAAAATTTGTTCCCATGATGTAGGCTCCATATTTACCTCTCTTATTGTTTCTCTTTCTGAGAAAAAAAAAATTCAGTTTAAGTAAGTCCCATTTCTTGATTCTTGTTATTAACTCTTGTTCTATGGGTGTCCTATTAAGGAATTTGGAGCCTGAAGACACAATATGTAGATCTGAGCCAACTTTTTCTTCTATCAGACGCAGAGACTCTGATTTGAATCTAGCTCCTTGATCCACTTTGAGTTAACTTTTGTGCAGGGCGAGAGGAGGGGATTCAGTTTCATTTTGTTGCATATGGATTTACAGTTTACCCAACACCATTTGATGAAGATGCCATCCTTCCTCCATTGCAGGCCATTAGCTCTTTTATCAAATATAAGATAGTTGTAGCTTTTGGGATTAGTCGCTGTGTCCTCCATTCTGTACCATTGGTCCACCCGCCTGTTTTGGTACCAGTACCATGCTGTTTTTATTATAATTGCTCTGTAATATAGTTTGAAATCTGGTATTGCTATACTGCCTGATTCACACTTCCTGCTTAGAATTGCTTTTGCTATTCTGGGTCTTTTATTTTTCCATTTGAATTTCATAATTGCTTTATCTATTTCTACAAAAAATTCCTTTGGGATTTTGATTGGCATTGCATTAAACCTGTAGAGAACTTTTGGTAATATAGCCATATTGATGATGTTAGTTCTTCCTATCCATGAACGGGGTATATTTTTCCATCTTCTAAGATCTTATTCTATTTCTCTTTTTAGGGTTCTGTAGTTTGCATTATATAAATCTTTCACCTCTTTTGTTTGGTTGATTCCCAAGTATTTAATTATTTTGAGGAAATTGGGAATGCAGTGTTTTGACTCATTTTTGTTTCAGAAGTTTTGTCGCTAATATACAGAAATGCCTTCGATTTATGCATGTTGATTTTCTATCCTGCCACATTGCTGCATTCATTTATTAGTTCTAGTAGTTTTTTCTGTAGACCCTTTTGGGTCTTCTATGTATAGAATCATGTCATCTGCAAATAGTGATAAGTTAAGTTCTTCTTTTCCTATTTTTATGCATTTAATGTCTTTCATCTCTCTAATTGCTCTGGCCAGTTTTTCGAGAACTATATTGAATAGAAGTGGTGATAGAGGACATCCCTGTCTTGTTCCAGATTTTAAAGGGAATGCCTTCAATTTTTCTCCATTCAGAATGATGCTAACCTGAGGCTTAACATAGATAGCTTTTACAATGTCGAGGTAAGTTCCTGTTATCCCTAGTTTTTAAAATGTTTTGAACATAAAGGAATGCTCTACTTTGTTGAATGTTTTTTCTGCGTCTATCGAGATGATCATATGGTTCTTATCTTTAAGTCCAATGATGTTGTGAATAACATTTATTAATTTCCATATATTGAACCAGCCTTGCATCCCAGGGATGAATCCTAGTTGATCATGGTGCACAATTTTTTTGATGTGCCTTTGTATCCAATTCGCCAGAATTTTAATGAGGATTTTTGCATCTAGGTTCATCAGAGATATTTGTCTGTAGTTTTCATTCTTTGAGGTGTCTTTGTCTGGTTTCAGAATCAGGGTGATGTTGTCCTCATAGAACGAATTTGGCAGAGCTCCCAGTTTTTCTATTTCCTGAATAACTTGAAAAGTAATGGTATTAATTCTTCTTTAAAGGTTTTGTAAAACTCTGCTGTATACCCATCCGGTCCTGGGCTTTTCTTGGTTGGTAGTCTTTTGATTGCTTCTTCTACTTCATCCATTGATATTGGTCTGTTTAAATTGTGTGTTCCCTTATGACTCAGTGTGGGCAAATCATATGACTTAAGAAATTTATCAATGTCTTCAAAATTTTTTATTTTATTGGAATACAGGTTTCCAAATAATTTCTAATTTTCTTCTGTATTTATGTTGCATCTGTTGTGATATTGCCTTTTTCATCCCGTATGTTAGTAATTTGAGTTCTCTCTCTTCTTCTCTTCATTAGCATGGCTAAGGGTCTGTCGATCTTAATTATCTTTTTGAAGAACCAACTTTTAGTTTTGTTAATTTTTTCAATAGTTTCTTTTGTTTCAATTTCGCTCTGATTTTAATTATTTCTTGCCTTCTGCTACATTTGCTGTTGTTTTGCTCTTCCTTTTCTAGGGCTTTGAGATAAATTGTGAGCTCATTTATTTGTTGTTTTTTTTTTTCTTTCTTTTTTTGAGGAATGACCTCCAGGAGATGAATTTACCTCTTAAAACTTCTTTCATTTTGTCCCATAGAATCTGATATGTTGTGTCTGTATTTTCATTTATCTCTAAGAATTTTTTGATTTCCTCCTTTATGTCTTCTGTAACCCATTGATCATTCAGTAACATATTGTTCATTTTGCATGTAATGTATGATTTTTTCTTTTTTCTTTTATCATTGGTTTCCAATTTCATTCCATTATGATCACAAAAAATTTATGGTATTATCTCCACCCCTTTATATTTACTGAGGGTTGCCCTATGGCAAAACATATGGTCTATTTTTGAGAAGGATCCCTGTGCTGCTGAGAAAAAAGTATATCCACTTGATGATGGTTGATATATTCTATATATGTCACTTAAGTCTAGGGTATTGATTGTGATATTGAGTTCTATAGTTTCTTTATTCAACTTTTGTTTGGAGGATCTGTCCAATGGTGAGAGACGTGAGTTGAAGTCACCCATAATTATTGTACTGTGGTCTATTTGATTCTTGAACTTGAGGAGAATTTGTTTAATGAACGTCGCAGCACCATTATTTGCTGCGTGAATATTGATAATTGTTATGTCTTGTCAGTGAATGGTTTCTTTTAACAGTATATAATGTCCTTCCTTATCCCTTTTGATTAAATTAGTCTTGAGGTCGATTTTATTCTATAGGAGGATGGCCACCCCTGCTTGGTTACGAGGACTGTGTGCATGGTATAAATTTTCCCAATCTTTCACCTTCAGCTTGTGTATGTCTTTTCCATTCAGATGTGTCCCCTGGAGGCAACTTATTGTTGGATTTGTTTTTTTTTAATTCAAGTTACAAGCCTATGTCACTTTATTGGAGAGTTTAAGCCATTAACGTTTAGAGTTACTATTAATATATGGTTTGTACTGCCACCCATATTTGCTTATATCTTTTTTTTAAATTAGTTTGTTTCTCCATGATTAGCTTTTCCCGCCCTCTGTCATTACTGAGGCACTTCCCACTGATGGTTTACATTGTTGATTTTCATTTCTTCCTCGTGTAGTGTTTTGCTCAAGATGCTTTCCAATGCTGGTTTTCTGGCTGCATATTCTTTTAGCTTTTGTTTATCATGAAATATTTTTATTTTGTTGTCTTACATTAAGCTTAATTTTGCTGGATACATAATTCTTGGTTGGCATCCATTGTCTTTCAGTGTTTGAAGTACGTTGTTCCAGGATCTTCTCACTTCCAGCATCTGTGATAAAAAAAAACCATTGTTAACCTTTTTGTTTTACCCCTGATTGTAATCTGCCTCCTTTCTCTGGTAGGTTTTAATATTTTCTCTTTGTTTTGTATATTGGATATCTTCATAACAATGTGTCTTGGCATTGGTCTACTGTGATTTTGTGTGCTCAGTGTCCTGTAAGCATCTACAATTTGTTTATCTGTTTCCATTTGTATTTTTGGAAAGTTTTCTCTAATTATTTCATTCAGCAGGTTACTCATTCCCTTGGTTTGAATCTCTGTACCTTCCTCTTTCGGGATGACTCATAAGTTTGTTTTTTTAATGTTATCCCATATCTCTTGGATGTTTTCTCATAATTTTTTACAGCATTTCTTTCTTGGATAGAGTTTTTTCAAGATGATATATTTTGTCTTCATTATCTGACATTCTGACTTCTACTTGCTCCACTCTGTTAGTGATACTCTCAATTGAGTTTTTAATTTGGTTTATCATTTCCTTCATTTTTAGAATTATTGTTTGATTTTTCTAATAATCTCTATCTCCTGATAAAGATGCTTAATTTCTTATTTTATCTGTTTATGTAATTCATTTTCAATGCGTTCTTTCACTGTTTGTTTTTGTTGTCTCGTATCCTCTTTAATGTTCCATTACATCTGTCTAAGGTATTCCTTGAGTTCTTTATATGACCATTTTTCTGATGACTCCAGATGCTCTTGAATATTTAGGCTGTCTTCATTGTTTGTACTTTTTTTCTTCCTTGCTTTTTTATGCTGCTCATGTTACTTCTTGTTCTGTTTGACTACTGAGTTACTGCTTACTCTTATAAATTTATTTGATGCTTGGAAGGAAAGATATTAGAAGGGAAGGGAAGAAGTCACTAAAGAGAATGAGAGTATCCAGGTAGAATTCAAGGAAGGGGTATAATAAAATTGAAAAGAAATGAAAAGACAAAAGAAAAAAATAGAAAATAAAGAAAGAAAATTTTAAGTAATAATGATAATTAAAAAATGAAAATTAAAATTTAAAATAATAATAATAATAATGAAATAAAAAATTAAAAAAATAAAAAACATTAAAAAAGTTAAAGAACAACAACAAAAATGAAAATGAAAGAAAAAGAAAAACATACAAATAATATAATAATAATAATACATGCAGTACTAGAGTTCAATTAACTTCTCTTCCAGTAGGTGGAGCTGTGTGCACTGGGCCAAGCTTCTCCTCTAAATAAGTGGGAACAAATCACTGTGCAGCAGCTCTTCCTCCCAGACTCAGCGGGTCTCCAATCCTGAGTGCCTAGGGCCTTCTCTTGTGCTTCCTCAAGCCAGGCCCCGCTCACCTTTGACGCTCACCACAATACTGGTTACACACCAGGCCTCTGCTCCTGGTAGCCCTGTTTTAATGAACGCCTGGGCACACTCTCCCTGTTTGCCTCCCTCAGACCCTAAGTTTGTAGAGCTTTGTCCTGAGAACCACCAGCGAATTTTCCTGTCTTCCGGGAGCCATGCCCCTGGTAGGTGGTGTTAGAGACCTCAATTGTCAGCACTGGTGGGAGTGCTAGCCGGGAATTCCACGCCGCAAGTCCCGAGCCAATCCTGTTTCCCTAGGTCTGGCTATCGTGCTCCTGGGAGAGCTGGGAGGGGCCCTTGAGGTTTCCCCGTGGTGTTGAGAGAGATGGCAATGGGATTACACACTTGTCGCGTTGGATTCAATGAAGTTATCTCCTCCGCCTGTAATGTCAGTTCTATGCCATGGTGGTATCCCATTAAAATGGTGACCGTTTGTTCCCTTTGCTGGGTGACAAATGCAATGGGTGGGTCCTGACTATCTCTCCCAAGCCCCATTTCAATCCTGTGGCCACTGCCTATGAAGGCTCAGTTGTCTTTTAACTCTGTCAATTCAGAAAGCCCAACCAGTTATTTCAGCAGGAATGTTAGTGCTGAGTCACAAAAACCAGACGAATCTAAGCTTGAATGCAGCCAATCCGGGCTCTGTGTGTGTTCTGAGGGGCCCAGACTGTTCGCCCCAGATTCACAACAGGTCAACATTGCCTAGTGATTCTGAGCAAACAGCATTTAGACAGTTTATGACTTCCTATGCCCGTGCAGCTGAAGAGATCAGAGACTTGATTTCTCCATGCCTGCCTTCATAATGGATCTCCTGTATTGCTACTTTTTAATATCTGTGCATGTGCGTGTTTGTATATATATATATACACTCTTCAGATTTTTCAAAATATGAAATATATGTGTCTTATTATACACTCCCTAAATTCATTCATATTCATATCTGTGGATTTATAATCAACTTTCCACAAGATTATTCTCATAATAATCATCCACCTGCAATACATATTGTTTCCTAGTACTGAAAACTAAATTCAGTGAATGGTGCATACAAACCCTATTATTTCTACATTTACTTAGCCAGTTTAAAATCAATGCAAGTAGATTCCTAGGGGACATGATGTGTATTTTGACTTTCATTTTTATTCAACACTTGTACGTTACTATGTCTTCAGTTTATCCACATCATAGGATATATATTTCAGTCACAAATTAGAAAATTTATAGGCATTTGTTTCACGATCAATCACTTCCTGATTCAGAACACATGCATTCCTCCATGTTTCTTGACTGGTCTTTTCATGAGACTTCTTTCCAAACACATTACTTTCGTTTAACATCATCACTTATAAAGCAAAACTCAAACACCATTCATCATAAATCATAATCCTAATATTACCATTAGATATATAACTGGTTGGAATGAATGATTGTATATCAATATAAGATTTCTTATATATTTTCACATGTCATTTCAATCCATTATTTAAAGTGGAATCAGTTATGTTATTTATTCATAGTATGGTCTATTCATGCATTATCTCTATATTCATAGACAGAGGTTACACCTCTTTGTGCCCCTAATACTAATGTATGCGTCTTCAAATTATTGCTCCCAGAAATGGTGAAAGAAATACTCATGTCACCTGATCTACATATACATTTTATCACAGTAATATTCTGAACAACAAACAAATAAAATATCACACTTATGATTGTACCAAAGCCTAAAAGGAAAGTGAATGTTGATAACTAATAGCATCCATGTCCAGGTTGCCTAATGCTCTCAAATGTCATTCCCATTCATGACGACATATTTGTTTTTTCCTATGATTATATATTCAAACTCAAGCCTGTTGAAAACGTCTAATCCTATCCGTCACTTTATACTTTGCCTGAATTAGTAATGTCTCTATTGACACCTGCTTTCCTACATATTTTCCCCAGTTCATCATTTTGGCTTACTCTTCACATGTGCTGACATTTACATTCACTCTCTAAACAAAACCCTATTGCTAAAGAAGCTTTTTTTCCAAATCATATACTCACTCTTCTTCCTAAACCTACTGACTATCTCCCTAATCCTACCAACTATCCCTTTTTGACTGGATGTTCTCTTCTACATTCAATCATCCAAGGTACAAGGTCCTATGCCATTGTATTTCGATTTAACTGAGACAATTGTACAGAACATTATTCAACACTAAGTATCCAAACCAAGGGCCCAATGCCATTCTGGGCTTCAAATCTTTCTTAGATTCCCGTTTTTATACATATATTTCACCTATATATTCTTATAAATATCACAGGTTCCCAATCCCATTATTCATCCTGCAGAATGATTCCTAACCCAAATCGAAAATATTATTAACCCTAACCATACACTAACTTTGCAGGAGAGCAGGAACAGTGTGGGTATTAAACTACAGGAATCTAGGGGATCTTCACCTGCTGAGAAACTCAAATGTTCATGCAGAAATAATCCCTGGTGAAGATGAAGGCAGCTATGAAGTACCTCAGAAAGCAAAAGTCAACTTCCATGGCAATCATCCTGGTCAGGATGAAGGGTTGTGTCTGAATCATTCTCTCTCTTCTTAATGTATAGAACATGGACCAAACCAGTCCTGTGTGGAAGCTTTTCCCGGGTGCTTATGGTTGATATAACATTCTAACTAGAGAAAGTGCCACATGAAAATCGGGGCAGCCTCCACCTCATGGTACTTTTGGAAGCAACAAAGTGGTTGCCAAGGCAGTGACATCATTCAGATCCTGAAGAAAGTGATCTCACCTCACTTCCTTGGTGATGGAACTCTCTGAACTTGGGATCCAGGAAGCCAGGCACCCAGAGACAGTCCCTGTTCTAGTCCCAGTGGTCTCACATGTTTGGAATTACCAAGGACAGAGTCAGTCTTTCTTGGTACCTACAGATGTGAGGATGTCCAAATGCCAGGAAACCTCTGAAGAGGGGCTTTCCCTGAGAAAGCAGGTAGTGGATCATTTTCTGAGAATAGGTAGGAAAGGCGGTTTGTTTGGTATGGTGTGGAATATTTCTATTAAGTCCTTTGACAAGGTGAGTGTTTCTATGTGTGTGTATCCCACTGAGTCCATTGTTGTAGACATTAGAAAAGACAATGCATCAATGGATGTGTCCTGTCTAGTAGAAAGCTTCCCAGCATTCATCCTGCCCAATTCATGAGTGGACTCTGGCTTGCCTTATGGATGGGCAACACCTACAAGCTTCCTAATTTCCTGTTTTCTGTCTCAATTCAGCCCACTCTCCAGAATAGTATCATGGTTTTGTGTCCAAGATTTGTACCACCTCCAAGATCTGTGACATGGCTATGTACTGGATAGCTGAAGGAAATGGCTAGCATCTCAGAAATCTCAGATATCTGTTGACAAGGAAAGTCTCAGTGGAGAAACCCTGCTTTGGTCCTTTTGCTTAACTATTGTTCTGTTGAATGTCAGGAAGTTTTTTGCCTCAAGCCACCACTTTGTGAACCCTGAAGAAAACAGTTTTCAAATGGAAATGAATGGGCATCACCTGTGGCTCTTTGCTTAATTGCTTAGGATTGGGATATGTCTGAATCAGCCTGTTGGCCCTGTGTGACGCTGTGGATTAGATTCTCATCACCTGATGGATCTAAAGATAGATCCCATGCGTGCATCCAAAACCAAAATGGCAAAAAGATCAGATATTGTTGATGAACTCTCTTGCCTTCCTCTGGTAGGTTCCAGATATCCATCAAGTGAGAATAGGGATTCTTTGGGTCAAATGAGTTCTTCAAAGCCCTGCAGAGGCTAGGCCATAGGTGCTTGATTATCATGACTCCAATTCACTTAAAGAATCTAAACCCCAAAGCTAGAAGGCCTCAAGTTGGAGAAGCCAAGCAATATTAAAGGTAGGCCTATTTGATTACTCCTGGTTCACAGGAAGAGAGTCCAGGCCACCCTTACTTTAGGCGAATGCGGTGCAAGGAGCTTATTTTGGACACTGTCGTGGGCTGCATCCCTTATGGAAACCTCCAGCCAGAGGATATAATGAGTGTCTATATGGAAGAAGATGAGGGCCATGTGAGAGTGTTTTGGTTTTAATTGTGGACATTTGTCTGGCGGTTGGAAGAGATCACTGGGTCCACCTAGGCTTGCACTCTGGTGTGATTCCCCTTAGAGACTGAGTTCTTTTACTGATCTCAGAGAATTATTGCCAGGAATTGTGTTGGAATTTTAGATGGCCATGCATGAGAGTTGCCCTTGGAAAGTGACATCTAGGCCCTAGTTGACTTTCCACAGAGCACAGGGAATCTCAGCCAGGATAACACATGATATTATTCTTAAAGACTTGGCAGCCATATTTGAGAGTCAAAACACACATGGACCATACTTTGTAGACCTCAATGGGCCTGGCTTAATCTGACTTTTGGCCACTTTTGGAAGCCTTGCCTGTAAGAATTCTCCAGAGTTTTCATTTAATGGTTTCTGAGTGAATTGAAATCCACAGTGCCTCCAACTTCATCCTTGAAAATTGGCTATATCAATATCATGAAATTTTTGAAATTCCCATGACCGGGTAGCACTGGAGAACATTTGGATGTCCTCTTGCTGATCATGAGTATACAGGACAGTGCCTTGATTGACTGGGTTTTATGAAAATGGTGTAGAACAGAGATTCCAGTAAGTTGGATCTTGCTGAGTAGTTGTTCTAGAGCAGTGGTTGGCAGGTGTGTGATAAAACATCTGTGGTGGGGGCATGTGGATCTGCCATTGGCTTCCAAATGGATTGTGACTGACATTTTGCAGTCAGTAGAACCTTATATGTAAAAGCATTTTGTTATATGGAGAGGTTTCAGGGCAATGTTCAGAATCAGGATGCTATGGTCAATAGGGCAAGTTATGTGGGATAGAAGCCTGGTTGGTGCATTCTCCTGCAGAACTCGACACACCACACTTGACAGAACTCACTTCAGCACTGTGTCCCAGGTGAACCCTTGTATTTAATGAAGCAAATACCAAACTCCCAGTGCAGCAGCAAGAAACACCACGAAAGTGGAGGATGACCAAATGAATTTACAGTCCACACGGGGAGACACCTAGAATCCAGTGGCCACAGTATACCTACAAATAGAAAATTCAGCACTGCTGCCTCATGTTTATTGGAAAATAAGAAACCATGTCATCCAGGTCACATAGATGCAGAACCAGATTTGATGGTCTCACTACATATGAAGCTAATGCTTCTGACAACAGCATATATTTCATTGCCCAACCTCACAGGCAGTTTCTTCAGATGTTAGGCTGGCAGAAATTCATGTTTTTGGAGTGATTACCCTGTCCCTTACTTTTGGAAACTCCTCTACCAACTCCAAATTTGTGAACTTCTGAGCATTTTCCATTCCACATATGTATTCACAGATTTTCTAAATGTTCTCCTCTAATTGTGTCTTATGTACGGCGAAGGTAATGTCAAGGCATTATTCTGAATGAGAGTGGGAAGATTTTTGTGTAGCACATATTTGCATACACATTGGATACATTTTCCCATTTTCCATTCGAAATACTGAATCCCTGACACTAACACATGCCCTACTAGACTTTGACTTCTTATCCTAATTTGATGGAGAATAATAACCCAAACAGAATACAAATACAAGAGGTTCACAGGAGGCATGGTGTATAATTGGACTTGCCTTTCATATGATAAATTGTAGGTGTTATAAATCTAGCGAATTTTAATTGAAATAGTTCTCCATGTGTTTTCAAAGTTAACAAATATGTGAATAACTGTCTCCCTTTCTCTGTAGCCTATTCATCACATGTATTTTTATAAGCACATACAGAATTCTACCTGGTATCAGTCGTACATTTGGTGAGGTGGCTGGCTTGGCAGATACAAATTGTGAGAAGAGATCACTCCTACTTAACGCTGTTGGAACTGAAAATTCAACATATGGGTGAGCTTTTTATTTAAACAACATGAATCCATGTACATTTAAATGAATATTTTTGGATCTGTGGATGATATATATTTCATGGTGAATTTCAATTCACATACATAATGCTACTTTTTAATGTCTGTGTGTGTGTGTGTCTGTGTGTATATATATATATATATATATATATATATATATATATATATATATATATATTCACTCTCCAGATTTTTCAAAATATTTAGTATATTTTTCTTTTTATACCCTCCCTAAATTCATTCATATTCATGTATGTGGATTTATAATCAACTTTTCACAAGATTATTCTCAGAAATATTCCTCCACCTGAAATACATATTTTTTTCCTTCTACTGAAAACTAACTTTGGGGGATCACATGATGGCGGCGAATGGAGTGCATTACCCCCATGTACCACGTCACTGTGCGGGAAAATGACGAGTTAGAACGGCTAAAACCTATCTTGTTAGGAATTTCCAGCAAATTTGGGGTGCTCCAAAACCTAGTGGACATATATCCATCTCACGAGGATCAGCTACGGGGGCTCAAACGCGAGTGATTTTTCCGCACGGATGGTCATGCTGCTTATTCAGCAAATTGCCCTGCAGCTAGAGTGTGTGGCGCGCACTGGGAAAAGACGAAATAGCATCGCAAATATACAGTGGTGCGGATTCTATGGGCTCCTGCCCGCTATGCAATTACTGTGCTCAGTGCTGAATTCTGGGATTGAGACGGGGATGGATGTGGTCCAATTCCGTTCTCCATACCGGTCAGACCACAGAGGAAGCCAGCGTCCACCATCTTGAAGAGCTGACGTCACCATCCCTGTTTTCGACTGATCGCAGCTCATTCAGCTATAGAACAGGTAATTTCAGGATTCCATTCACCTTTGCTTCGCAGACAAATTACTCAGGCTCAGTGCTAAAGAACCCGCAGAAACTGCGTCTTGGAGCCAGCTCCTATTAGAACATACACTGAGCCCAGAGCGGCCAAATTTGGCCTCCCTGAACTGATCTGGCCCAGGGCTCAAGAACCCGTGGAAACTGCTTCCCGGTCCGGGTCTTGCTGAATAATGTGGAGGTAAATATCAACCGAGCCTTCATAGGCAGTGGCAACAGGATTGAGACGAGGCTTGTGAGGGCAAGTCAGGACTCACCCATTGCTTTGGTCACCCAGCAAAGGGAACGAAATGCTGCCTTTTGCATGGGATACCAACATGGCAGAGATCTGATGTCATCAGAAAGCAGCGGAGGAGATAACTTCATTAATACCAGCGGTGACAGAAACAGTTGGTCTCCTGGTAAACAAAGTGAGTCAGAAATACTCGAGTCTCTCTCACTTTGTCATCAAGCCAGAGGGGCAGAGCAGAGCCGCTGCCCATGCCTGGAACAGGCCCAGCGACACACCTGCATGATACTCACTTCACTCCAATTGGAATAGAGGCAGAGGAGAGCCACCACAGGTGCCCAGAACAGGCCTAGCGACCAGCAGGCATGGTAGTCACGTCACCTCAATTGGAGTAATTGCAGAGCAGAGCCTTCTCCAGCACCTAGTACAATCCAAGTGGCCCACCGGCATGGTAGTCACATAACCACAATAGGAGTAGGCGCAGAGCAGAGTCTTTGCCCATGGTGCCCGGAACAGGCCCAGCAACCTGCCGCATTCGTAGTCACGACACCCCAATTGGAGTAGCGGCAGAGCAGAGCCACCACCCGCGCCCTCAAGGTAGACAAATCTGCACCCGACCAGCAGAAGAGGCCCAGCGGCCTGCCAGCGCGGCAGACACTTCACCCCATTTGGAGTAGGGGCAGAGCAGATCCATCGCCCATGCCCGTAAGGTAGGCAGACCTGCGACCGACGGCAGAACAGGCCCACCCACCCGCCGGCATGGTAGTCACGTCACCCCAATTGGAGTAGTGGCAGAGCAGAGCCGCCGCCCGTGCCTCTAAGGTAGGCAGACCTGAGACCCACTGGCAGAACACCCCAGGGGTCCATGGGTGTGGTACACACGTCACACCAATTAGAGGAGGGGCTTAGCAGAGCCGCTTCCCGCGCCTGCAGGGTAGGCAGACCTGCGACCGATCAGGAGAACAGGCCCAGCGGCCCATCAGCATGGTAGATAGATCACCCCAATTGGAAGAGCACAACAGCCACACCCCGCACCTGCAAGGAAGACTTTTCAAATATACAAGAGCAATATAAATATATAGGGGGAAAATTTCAAAATCACAACAGTTTCACCAAGCAGAAAGAAACGCGAGCCGTATGAAAAGACAAAGAAAAAAGGACCACAAGCAATGCAGGTCAACACAACTTTAGAAGAGGTAATAGCTGCAGCAGATGGAATGTCAGATAAAAACTCAGGATATACATGCTTCAGATAATCTGGAGTCTCAAGGAAGACATTAGACAGCAAAATCAGACAATGAAAGATCACTTCGACAATGAATTACACAAACAAATCCAAGAAGCAAAAGATCAATTATACAGGGAGATAGAAGTTGTAAAAAATGACAAACAGAAATCCTAGAAATGCAGGAAGCAATAAAACAACTTAAAAACTCAATTGAGAACACTACCATCAGAGTAGAACACTTAGAAGATAGAACATCAGACAATGAAGACAAAGTATTTCAACTTGAAAAGAACATAGACAGCTCAGCAAGACTGTTAAGAAACCATGAACAGAACATCCGTGAAATATGGGATAACATAAAGAGACCAAACTTAAGAGTCATTGGGATACAGGAAGGTATAGAGGTCCAAACCAAAAGAATGAGCAATGTATTTAATGAAATAATACGAGAAAACTTCCCAGACTTGAAGAATGAGACAGACTCCCAAGTCCTAGAAGCCAACAGGACGCCGAATGTGCAAAATCATAAGAGATCCACACCTAGACGCATTATAATGAAGATACCCAACGTACAGAATAAAGAGAGAATTTTAAAAGCTACAATTGAAAGGAAGCAGATTACATTTAGGGGTAAAGCAATCAGGATAACAGCTGATATTTCAACACAGACTCTGAAAGCTAGAAGATCCTTGAAATATATGTTTTTGTCAGGAGCTTTAGCTTCATTTCTAGTGAAAGCATCAAAGCTGTGTCTGCATCTATGTAACCTGGAGAACATGGTTTCTTATTTTCCAAAAGACATGAGGCGGAAGTGCTGAATTCACTCTTTGTAGGTAAACTGTGGCCACTGAAGGCTAAGTGTCTCCCCGTGTGGACTGTGAAGCCATTTGTTCATCCTCCACTTTTCATGGTGTTTCTTGCCGCTGCACTGGGATTTTGGTATTTGTTTCACTAAATAAAATGAGTTCAACTGAGACCCAGTGCTGGAGGGAGTTCTGTCATGTATGGTGGGTCAGGGTCTGCAGGAGAATTCACCAACCAGGATTCTATCCCACATAGATTGCCCCCTTGATCATAGCAACCTGATTCTGAACATTGCCCTGAAAATCTTCATATAAAAAGATGCCTTTACATGGAGAGGTTTCAGACATATAAGGTTCTGCTGGATGCATCATGTCAGTCTCAAGCCCTTTGGAAGTAATGGCAGATCCACATGGCCCCACAAGAGATGTTTTATCACACACCTGCACACCACCTGCACACACACCACTATTCAGTAGGCTACAAGTTACTGGCATTTCTGTTCTACACCATTTTCATGAAACCCAGACAATCAAGGCACTATCTGGTACACTCATGATGAGCAAAAGGACATCAAATGTTCTCCAGTGCCACCTGGTCATTGGAATGGCAAAAAATTCATGGTATTTATGTAGCCACTTTTCAAGGATGAAGTTGGAAGCACTGTGGGTTTCAATTCATTCAGGAACCATTAAATGGTGAGGAAGCTCATTTCAATAAAAGATCTGGAGAACTCTCACAGGCAATTTTTCCCAAGGAGTGAGCTAGATCTCAGTTTAGAAGGGCGAATCTCATTAGTGGCCTATTCCACTGCCACACAAATGACCGCAATTGAAACCAAAACACTCCCACATGACCCTCATCTTCTGCCATAGAGACACTCATCATAACCTCTTGCTGCAGGTTTTCATGAGGGATGCAGCCCAAACAGTGTCCAAAATAAGCTCACTTACCCCTCAATTGCCTAAAGTCAGGGTGGCCTGGACACCCTTCCTGTGAACCAGGAGTGATCAAATAGGCCTGCCCTTAATACTGCTCTGCTTCTCCATTTTGACTGTACTGATTGTTGAGTATAAATTCTTTGTGTGAATTGGAGTCATGAGAAAATCCAAGCACCTATGCATTAGCCTCTTCAGGGCTTTGAAAAACTCATTTGACCCAAATGATATCTATTCTCACTTGATAGAGGTCAGGACTTACAGAGGAAGGCAAGAGACTTCATCCACATTGACTGCTCTTATGGCCATTTTGGTTTTGGATTCAGAGATGGGATCTTTCTGTAGATCTGTCAGGTGCCGAGAATCTAAGCCCCAGCCTCACATAGGGCCAAGGGGCTGATTCAGACACATCCCTTTTGAAGCAATTAAGCAAACAGCCACAGGTGATGCCCATTCATTTTCATTTGAAAACTGTTTTCTTCAGGCTTTACAAAGGGGTTGCCTGAGGCAAAGAAATTCCTGACATTCAGGGCAACAGAACAAAAGGTTAGCAAAAGGCAGAAAGCAGGGTTTCTCCACTGAGACTTTACTGGTCACACTGATATCTGAGTTTTCTGAGATGCTCCCATTGCCTTCAGCTATCCAGTACATGGCCATGTAACAAAGCTTGGAGGCGGTACATATCTTGGACACCAAACCATGAGACTATTCCGGAGAGTGGCCAGAATTCAGGAAGAAAACTGGAGCTTAGGAAGATAGTAGGTGTTGTCCCTTCATAAGGCAAGCTGCAGTCCATTCATCAATTGCGCAGGATGAATGCTGGGTAGCTTTCTACTAGACAGGGCACTTCCATTGATGCATTCTCTTTTCAAATGTCAACAACCACGGACACAGTGGGATACACTTTTAGAAACCCTCGCCATGTCAAACGACTTTCTAGAAACAATCCACTCAAAAACAAACAATCCACCATCCCTACCTATTCTCAGAACATGAGACAAAACCACAAACTCACACCCACACCCACAAAGCACCTCCTTCCCAGAAGTAGGTCTTTGATTATCCGGAGTTTCCTCTGACTGGTGGGCCATACCATGTTCCCCCGAAATGGCCTGTACTTTCTCAGATTTGGTGTCTTTGCCAGAACAACTACCTGCTTTCTCAGGAAACACCTGTCTTCATAGCTTTCCTGGCATTTGGCCATCCTCACATCAGTTGGTATCAATAAAGACTGACTCTGTCCTTGGTAAATCCAATCAAGTGTGCCAACTGGGACTGGCACTGGCTCTGGGGGCCTAGCTTCCTGGTTCCCAAGTTAAGAGAGTTCCACTACAAAGGAAGTGAGGTGAGGTCACTTTTTTTCAGGAACTGAATGAGGTCACTGCCTTGGCAACTACTTTGCCCTAACAGTTGCTTCCAAGGGTCCCATGAGATGGATGTTGCCCCAATTCCTGTGACATTTTTACAAGTTAGAATGGTATATCAACCATAGTCACCCAGGAACAGCTCTCCACACAGGCTTGGTTTGGTCCATCTTCTCTACATTAAGAAGAGAGAGGCTGATTCAGACACAACCCTTCATCCTGACCAGGCTGTTTGCCATGGAAGATGACCTTTGCTCTCTCAGGTCCTTCATACCTGCCTACATGTTTTCCAGGGATAATTTCTGCATGGACCATTGAGGTTCTAAGTAGGTGGAAGATCCCCTCCATCCCTGCATTGTAAGACCAACTCTGTTCCAGCTCTTCTGTAATGTTATATTGAGGGAACAGTGTATGGTTATGCTTAATAACCAGTTCGATTTGGGTTAGGAATCATTCTACGGGATGTATAATGGTATTGGGTAACTGCAATACTTACAAGAATATATAGGTGAAATATAAGTATGAAAACAGAAATCCAGGTAAGATTTGAAGTCCAGAAAGTCATTGGGTCCTTGATTGGATTACTTAGCTTGAATTACGTTCTGCACAGGTATCTCAGATAAATTGATATACAATGGCATAGGAACTTGTACCTTGGATGATTGAATGTAGAAGAGAACATCCCCTCAAACAGAGATAGTCAGTAGGATCAGGAAGATAGTCGGTAAGTATCGGAAGAACAATGAGTATAGGATTTGGACCAAAAGTTATTTAGCAATAGGGTTTCGGTTAGAGAGTGAATTTCAATAACAGCACATGTAAAGGGTCTCTAACAATGATGAAGTGGGGAAAATATGTAGGAATGCAGATATCAATAGAGACATTAGGAAATCAGGCAAAGTATAAAGTGAGTGATAGGATTAGATATTTTCAACAGGGTTGAGGTTGAACATATAATCTTAGGAAGAAACAAATATGTAGTCACCAATCGGATTGACATTTGAGAGCATAAGGCACCCTGAACATGGATGTTTTTAGTAATCCATGTTCACTTTCTATTTAGGATTTTGTAGAATCATAAGTGTGACCTTTGAATTTTGTGTCTAGAATATTACTGTGATGAAATGTATATGTAGATCAGGTGACATGAGTATTTCTTCCACCATTTCTGGAAGCAATATTTTGAAGATGTATAAATTTGTATTGGGGCTACAAAAAGGTGCACCCTGTGTCTATGAATACAGAGGAAATGCATGAATAGACCATACTGTGAATAAATAATAAAACTGGTTTCAACTTGAAATAATAGATTGAAATAAATTTGAAAACAAATAAGAAATCTTATATTAATATACAATCATTCATTCCAACCCATTATACATCTAATGGAAATATGAGGATTTTGGTTTATCATGAAAAGTGTGTGACTTTGCTTCAAATTGATTATGAAAATCGAAAATAATTTGTTTGGAAAGAAGTCTCATGAAAAGACCAGTCAAGAAACCTGGAGGAATACATGTGTTCTGAAGCAGGAAGCGATTGAAAGTGAAACAAATGCCTATAAATTTGCGAAATTTTTGATGAAATATATGTCCTATGATGTCCATAAACTTAAGAAAGAGTAATGTACCAGTGTGTAATAAAAACGAACGTCAAAATACACAACACGTCCAATAGAATTCTACATGCATTGATGTTAAACTGGTTCAGTTACTGTAGAAATATTAGGATTTGAAGGCACCAATCACTGTAGTTAGTTTTCAGTACTAGGAAACAAATATGTACTTCAGGTGGATGAATATTTCTGAGAATAATCTTGTGAAAATTTTATTATAAATCCACATACATGAACATGAATGAATTTTGGGACTCTAAATAAGACACAAATATTTCATATTTTGAAAAATATGGAGACTATATATATATATATATATATATATTTACACACACACACACACACACAAAACACACACACAGACTTTAAAATGTAGTAATATATGCCAATCGAAATCCATCATGAAATATATATCATCCACAAATGCAAAAATATATATTTTACAGAATATGGATTTATGTATAATTTTGTTCAACTAGGAAGCTCACCCATAGGTTGAATATTCAGTTCCAAAGCGTTTAGGAGGAGTGATCTCTTCTCACAATTTGTATTTGCTGAGGAAGCCACCTCACAAAAATGTAGGTGTGATACCAGGTAGCTTTCAGTATGTGCATATAAAAATACATATGTTGAATAGGCTACAGAGAAAGGGAGTCAGTAATACACATATTTTGAACTTTAAAAACACATGGAGAACTATTTAATTAAAAATTGACTAGATTTATAACACATAAACTTTATCATGTAAAAGGCAAGTCCAAATATACATCATGCCTCCTTTGAACTGCTTGTATTTATATTCTGTTTGTGTTATTTTTCTCCATCATATTAGGATTAGTAGCCAGAGTCAAGTAGGGTATGGGATAGTGTCAGGGATTCTGTATTTTGAATGGAAAATTGGAAATTGTATCAAATGTGTGCAAATATGTGCAACCCAAAACTTCCCACTCTGATCCAGAACAATGCCTTGACATTACCTTCGCTCCAAGGAAGACACAATTAGAGGAGAAGAGTTAGAAAATTTGTGAATACATGTCTGGAATGGAAAATGCTCAGGAGTTCACAAACTTCGAGATGGTAGAGGAGTTTCCAAAAGCAAGGGACATGGTAAACACAACACCAACATGGAGCTCTTCTGGCCTAAAGACTGTTTGAGAAACTGCATGTGAGATTGGGCACTTGAAATATAAGTTGTTGTCAGAAGTTTTAGCTTTCTTTCTAGTGAGACCATCAAAGATGGGTCTGCATCTATGTGACCTGGACGACATGTTTTCTTATTTTCCAATGAACATGGGGCAGCAGTGCTGAATTCTCTCTTTGTAGGTAAACTGTGGCCACTGGGTGCTTAGTGTCTCCCCGTGTCGCTGTGAAGACATTTGGTCATCCTCCACTTTTCGTGGTGTTTCTTGCTGCTGCACAGTGAGTTTGATATTTGCTTTACAAAATACAAGGAGTTCAACTGGGACACAGTGCTGCAGGGAGTTCTGTCACTTGTGGTGGGTTAGAGTCTGCAGGAGAATGCACCATCCAGGCTTCTATCACTCATTGCTTGCTACATTGCCCCCTTTTCCATTGCAACCCAATTCTGAACATTGCCCTGAAACCTCTCTATATAACAAGGTGCCTTTACATAAATGGGTCTGCTGGCTGCTGCAAGTCAATCACATGCTATTTGGAAGTCAATGGCAGATCCACATGGCCCCACCACAGATGTTTTGTCACACACCTGCCCACAACTGCTCAACGCGCACTACTCAGAAGGTTCCAACTTACTGGCATCTCTGTTCTATTCCATTTTCATGAAACCCAGTAAATTAAGGCCCAGTCTTGTACACTCATGATGAGCATCAGGAGATCTAACTGTTCTCCAGTGCCACCTGGTCATGGGAATTTTAAAAATTTCATGGTATTTATCTAGCCATTTTTCAAAGAGGAATTTGGAGCCACAGTGGGTTTCAATTCATTCATGAACCATTAAATGTTGTGGAAGCTCATTTCAATGAAAGATCTGGAGAACTCTCACAGGCAATGCTTCCCAAAAAGTGGCCTAAAGGTCACATGAGGCCAGGCCCATTGAGGTCTACAATGTGAGGTCCATGGGTGTTTTGACTCTCAAATATGCCTGCCAAGTCTTTCAGAATAAAATCTGGGTATATCCTGGCTGACATTCTCAGTGCTTTGTGGAAAGCCACCCTGGGCTTAGATCTCAGTTTCAAAGGGCAAGTCTAATGCGTGGCCTCCTAAAATCCCAACACAATTCATGTGAATACTTCTCTGAGGTCAGTTCCAGAACTCAGTCTCTAAGGTGAATCAAACCCGAGTTAAAGCCCAGGTGGACCCAGTCTTATCTTCCAACAGCCAAATAAATGACCACAATTAAATCCAAAACACTCCCACATTGCCCTCATCTTCTTCCATATAGACACTCATCATTACCTCTGGCTGGAGGTTTCCATGAGGGGTAAAGCACAAGACAGAGTCTGAAATAATCTAACTTGCCCTCATTTGCCTAAAGTCAGTGTGACCTGGACACCCTTCCTGTAAACAAGGAGTGATTTAATAGGCCTGCCACTAATACTGCTCTGCTTCTCCAATTTGAGGCCTACTGACTGTCATGTATAGATTCTTTATGTGATTTGGATTCATTAGAAAACCCAAGCACATATGGGCTAGCCTCTGCAGGGCTTTGAAGAACTCGATTAATTCAAAGGATCCCCAAATTCACTTGTTGGAGGTCAGGAACCTAACAGAGAAAGGCAATAAACTTCATCTACAATGACTGATTTTTTAGACATTTTGGTTTTGGATGAACACATGGGATCTTTCTTAAGATCCATTAGGCGCTGAATATCTAAGACACAGCCTCACACACGGCCAAGAGGCTGATTCACACACATATCTCTCAAAGCATTTTAGCAAACAGCCACAGGTGATGCCCATTCATTTCCATTTGAAAACTGTTTTCTTCAGGATTCACAAAGGGGTGGCCTGAGGCAAAGACCTTCCTGACATTCAGGGCAACAGAGGAATAGGGAAGCAAAAGGCCCAAAGCCGGTTTTCTCCACTGAGACTTTCCTTGTCACACTGATATCTGAGTTTTCTGAGATGCTCCCTTTCCTTTCAGCTATAGAATACATTGGCCATGTCACAGAGGTTGGAGGTGGTACATAACTTGGACAAAAAACCATGAGCCTACTCTGGAGAGTGGCCAGATTCAGAAAGAAAACAGGAACTTAGGAAGATAGTACGTGTTGCCCATTGATAAGGCAAGTCACAGTCCATTCATAAATTAGGCAGGATAAATGCTGGAATTCTTTCTACTAGACAGGACACATCCATAGATGAATTCTCTTTTCTAATGAATACAACCACGGACACAGAGAGTTACACAGATATAGAAACACTCACATTGTCAAAGGAATTACTAGACACAGTCCACTCCAAACCCAACAAACTGCCTTTCCTACTTATTCTCAGAACATGAGAAAAAACCACAAACTCACTCCCACACCCACAAAGACACCTCCTTCCCCCAAGTAATTCTGTGACTATCCTGAGTGTCGTCTGACTGGTAGGCCATACTATGTACCCCCAAATGGCCTGTCCTGTCTCAGATATGGTCTCCTTGGCCAAATCTGTGACGTTGTCAGGAGCCAGAAATGGGAAAGTACCTTTTTCTCAGGAAAGGCCCCTCTACAAAGCTCTCCTGGCATTTGGCCATCCTCACATCAGTAGGTTCCAGGAAACACTGATTCTGTCCTTGGTAAATCCAAACAAGTGACCTCAATGGGACTGGGACTGGGACTGGCTCTGGTTGCCTGGCTTCTGCACACAAGTTCAGAGAGTTCCATCACCAAGGAAGAGAGGTGAGATCACTTACTTCAGGTAGTGAATGAGGACACTGCCTTGGCAATCACTTTGTCCTAACAGTTGCTTCCAAGGTTCCCATGAGATAGAGGCTGCCCCTACTTCCTGTGACACTTTCACAAGTTAGAATGGTGAATCAACCATAGGCACCCAGGAACAGCTCTCCACACAGGCCTGGTTTGGTCCATTTTCTCTACATTGAGAACAGAGAGGCTCATTAAGATACAACCCTTCATCCTGACCAGGTTGTTTGCAATGGAAGATGAGTTTTGCCCTTTAAGGTCCTTCATAGCTGCCTATATCTTCTCCAGGGATCACATCTGCATGGACCTTTGAGTTTTTCAGCATATGGAATATCCCCTACATTCCTGTATTGTAAGACCAACACTGTCCCTGGTCTTTTGTTAAGTGAGATTGTGGGAACAGTGTATGTTTAGGGTTTAATAACATGTTTGATTTGGGTTAGGAATCATTCTGCTGGATGAATAATGGTACTGGGAACCTGTGATATTTATTAAAACATAGACATAAAATATAAGTATGAAAACAGAAATCTAGGTAAGATTTGAAGCTCAGAAGGGCATTGAGCTGTTGATTGTGATACTTAGCTTTGAATTATGTTCCGCATATATGTCTCAGATAAATCGATAATCAATGGCATAGGACCTTGTACCTTGGATGATTGAATGGAAAAGAGAACTTCCACTCAAACAGGGAAACTCAGTAAGATTAGGAAGATAGTCAGTAGCTTTCAGAAGAAGAGTGAGTACAGGATTTGGACCAAAAATTCTTTATCAATAGGGTTTCGCTTAGAGAGTGAAAGTAAATATCATCACATGTGAAGAGCCACTCACATGGTGAACTGGGGAAAATATTTAGGAAAACAGACATCAATAGAGACATTAGGAAATCAGGCAAAGTATAGAGTGAGTGATAGGATTAGACATTATTAACTGCATTTAGGTTGAATATATAATTTTAGGAAGAAACAAATACGTAGTCACCAATAGGATTGATATTTGAGACTATTAGGCAAACTGGACCTGGATGTTTTTAGGAATCCATGTTCAGTTTCCATTTAGGCTTTGGTACAATCATAAGTGTGACTTTTGCTTTTTGTGTCCAGAATATTACTGTGATACAATGTATATGTAGATAAGGTGACCTGAGTATTTCTTCCACCATTTCTGGGAGCAATATTTTGAAGATGTATAAATTAGTATTCGGGGAACAAACAGGTGCACTCTTTGTCTTTGAATATGGAGAATATGCATGTATAGACCATACTGTGAATAAATAATATAACTGGTTCCAACTTCAAATAATGGATTGAATTGAAATGTGAAAATATACAGGAAATCTTATATTGATATGCAACCATTCATTTCAACCCGTTTTACATCTAATGGTAATATGAGGATTATGGTTTATCATGAAGAGTGTGTGAGTTTTGCTTAAAATTGATTATGGAAATTGAAAATATTTTTTTTGGAAAAAAGTCTCATAAAAAGACCAGTCAAGAAACCTGGAGAAATACATGTGTTCTGAAGCAGGAAGTGACTGAAAGAGAAACAAATGCTTATAAATTTGTGAAATTGTAGATGAAATACATATCCTCTGATGTGCATTCACTGAAGGAATAGTAATGTACCAGTGTTGAGTAAAAATGAACGTCAAAATAAACATCATGTCCCATAGGAATCTTCTTGCATTGATGTTAAACTGAGTCAGTTAATGTAGAAATATTAGGATTTGAATGCACCATTCACTGAATTTAGTTTTCAGTCCTAAGAAACAAATATGTATTTCAGGTGGATGAATATTTCTGAGAATAATCTTGTGAAAATTTGATTATAATTCCACATACATGAACATGAATGAATTTGAAAATTTGATTATAATTCCACATACATGAACATGAATGAATTTTGGGACTGTACATAAGACACATCTATTTCATATTTTGAAATATATGGAGAGTGTGCATATATATATATATATATATATATATATATATATATACAAGAGTGTGTATACACACACACACACACACAAAACAGACATTAAAAAGTAGCAATATATATGCCAATTGAAATTCTTCATGAAATATATATCATCCACAGATCCAAAAATCTTCATTTTACTGAGCGTGGATTTATGTGTAATATTGTTTAACTAGGAAGCTCACCCATAGCTTAAATTTTCAGTTACAACATCGTTTAGAAGGAGTGATCTCTTCTCATAATTTGTATCTGCCAAGTCAGCAACCTCACAAAAATGTACGTGTGATACCAGGTAGGATTCTATATGTGCATATAAAAATACATGTGCTGAATATGCTACAGAGAAAGGGAGACAGGAATTCACATATTTGTCAACTTTAAAAACACATTGAGAGAGGGAGGGGCAGATCTGCCAATCGCTCCTTCAAGGTAGGCGGACCTGCGACCCACCGGCTGAACAGGACCAGTGGCCCGCCACCGTGGAAAACACATCGCCCTGGTTGGGGGAGGGGCAATGCCGCCGGGCCTGCAAGGTAGGCAGACCTGTGACCCACAGCAGGACAGGCCCAGCAATCTGCGGAGGGGCAGAGACGCCCTCTGCGCCTGCAAGGTAGGTGGACCTGCAACCACCGACAGACCAGGCCTATGGCCCGCCAGCATGGTAGACACATCGTCCCGGTTGGGGGAGGGGCGGAGCAGCCACAGGCGCCTGCAAGGTAGACAGACCTGCAAGGGACAGACAAAACAGACCCAGTGGCCCGCGGATGGTCAAAGCTGCCGCCCACGCCTGCAAAGTAGCCCGACTTGCGACCCACTGGCAGAACAGGCCCAGTGCCTGCAGAGGGGCAGAGTTGCTGCTCGCACCTTCAAGGTAGGCAGACCAGCTACCGACTTACAGAACAGGCCCAGCAGCCTGCTGGTGTGGTAGGCACATTGTCCCAATTGTAGGAGGGGCAGAGCCACCACCCGTGCCTGCGAGGGAGATTTTGAAACTATACAAGAGCAATATAAATATATAGGGGAAAAATTCAATAACACAACAGTTTCACCAAGCAGAAAGGAATATGAACAGTATGAAAAGACAAGGAAAGAAAGGACCATAAGCAATGCAGGTAAAGTCAACGTTAGAAGAGGTAATATCTGCAGAAGATGGAATGTCAGATAAAGAACTCAGGATATACATGCTTCAGATGATCTGGAGTCTCAAGGAAGACATTAGAGAGCAAAATCAGACAATGAAAGATCACCTTGATAATGAATTACATAAAAAAAAATCCAAGAAGCATAAGATCAACTATACAGGGACATAAAGATTATAAAATCAAACAAACAGAAATCCTAGGAATGCAGGAATCAATAAACCAACTTAAAAACTCAATTGAGAATACTACCAGCAGAGTAGAACACTTAGAAGATAGAACATCAGACAATGAAGACCAATTATTTCAACTTGAAAAGAACACAGACAGCTCAGCAAGACTTTTAAGAAACCATGAGCAGAACATCCAAGAAATATGGGATAACATAAAAAGACCAAACTTAAGAGTCATTGGGATACAGGAAGGTATAGAGGTCCAAACAAAAGGAATGAGCAATATATTCAATGAAATAAAGGAGAAAACTTCCCAGACTTGTAGAATGAGACAGAATCGCAAATCCTAGAAGCTTACAGGATGCCAAATGTGCAAAATCATAAGAGATCCACACCTAGACATATTATAATGAAGATGCCCAACATACAGAAAAAGGAGAGAATTTTAAAAGCTACAAGATAAAGGAAGCAGATTACATTTAGTGGTAAACCAATCAGGATAACAGCTGATCTTTCAACACAGATTCTGAAAGCTAGAAGATCCTGCAATAACATTTTTCAAACACTGAAAGAAAATGGGTTCCATCCAAGAATTGTGTATCCAGCGAAATTAAGCTTCAGGATAGAAGATGAAATTAAAACTTTCCACGATAAACAAAAGTTAAAAGAATTTGCAGCTAGAAAACGATTTCTTAAAAACATCCTTGGCAAAACATCACAGGAAGGGGAAATGGAAAATAACAATGAAAACCAACAGTGGGAGGTAGAGGAGTAAAGGGGGGAAAATAATCAAGGAGGAAAACAAACCATGTTTAGTAACATAAATATACAAATATGGCTGGAAGAACAACCCATATCTCAATAATAACCCTAAATGTTAATGGCTTAATCTCACCAATTAAGAGACACAGGCTAGTAGAATGGATCATAAAACAAGACCCAACAATATGCTGCCTACTGGAGACACATTTGTTAGGAAAAGATATACATAGACTGAAGGTGAAAAGTTGGGAAAAATCATATCACTCATATGGACTTCGGAAACAAGCAGAAGTGTCCATACTCATATCAAATAAAATAGATTTCAAGAGAAAGTTAATCAAAAGGGATAAAGAGGGACACTACATACTGCTCAAGGAAACCATACACCAACAAGACAAAACAATCATAAATATATATGCCCCAAACATTGGTGCAGCTATGTTCATCAAACAAATTCTTCTCAAGTTCAAGATTCTAATAAACCAATATACAATACTCATGGGAGACTCAAACACACCTCTCTCACTACTGGACTGATCTTCCAAACAAAAGTTGAATAATGAAACTATAGAACTCAATAACACAATTAATAACCCAGACTTATGATATATATATATATATAGAATATACCACCCAACATCAAGCAGTTACACTTTTTTCTCAGCAGCACATGGATACTTCTCAAAAAATAAATCATATATTATGTCACAGAGCTACTCTTAGACAATATAAAGGAGTAGATATAATACCAGGCATCTTATCTGATCATAAGGAAATGAAACTGAAAATCAACAATGAAAGAAAGAAGGAAAAATCATGTATCACATGGAGAATGAAAAATAGGTTACTGAATGATCAATGGGTTATAGAAGACATCAAGGAGGAAATTAAAAAATTCTTAGAGATAAATGAAAACACAGACATTACATATCAGAATCTATGGGACACATTGAAAGCAGTTCTAAGAACAAAATTCATTGCTTGGATTTCATTCCTTAAAAAAAGGAAAAAAAAAAAAGACAAATAAATGATCTCATACTTCATCTCAGAATCCAAGAAAAAGAAGAGCAAAACAACAGCAAAAGAAGTAGAAGCCAAGAAATAATTAAAATCAGAGCTGAAATTAATGAAATCGAAACAAAGAAACAATTGAAAAAATTGACCAAACTAAAAGATGGTTCTTTGAAAAAATAAATAAAATCGACCGACCCTTAGCCAAGCTAACAAAGAAAAGAATAGGGAGAATTCAGTATCACAACAGATAGTTCAGAAATACAGAAGATAATCTGAAATTATTTTGAATTCTTATTCTTCAATAAAATAGAAGATAGTGAAGGCATCGATAAATTTCTCAAGTCATATAATCTGCCCAGATTGAGTCAGGAGGATATAGGCAACCTAAACAGACCCATAACAATTGAGGAAATAGAATAAACCATCAAAAGACTACCAACTAAGAAAAGCCCAGGACCGGATGGGTATACAGCAGAGTTTTACAAAACCTTTAAAGAGGAACTAATACCATTACTTTTCAAGCTATTTCAGGAAAAATGCAAAAATCCTCAATGAAATTGTGGCGAATCGGATACAAAAACATATTAAAAAAATTGTGCACCATGATCAAGTAGAATTCATCCCTGGGATGCAAGGCTGGTTCAATATACAGAAATCAATAAATGTTATTCATCACATCAATAGACTTAAAAATAAGAACCATTTGATCATCTCGATAGATGCAGAAAAAGCATTCGACAATGTACAGCATCCCTTTATGTTCAAAACTCTGGAAAAACTAGGGATAACAGGAACATACCTCAATAATGTAAAAGCAATCTATGCTAAGCCTCAGGCTAGCATCATTCTGAATGGAGAAAAATTGAAGGCATTCCCTCTAAAATCTGGAAGAAGATAGGGATGCCCTCTCTCACTACTTCTGTTCAACATACTTCTCGAAACACTGGCCAGAGCAATTAGAGAGATTAAAGAAATCAAAGGCATAAAAATAGGAAAAGAAGAACGTAAATTATCACTATTTGAAGATGACATGATTCTATACTTAGCAGACCCAAAAAGGTATACAAAGAAACTATTAGAGCTAATAAATGAATTCACCAAAGTGGCAGGATATAAAATCAATACGCATAAATCAAAGGCATTCCTGTATATCAGCAACAAATCCTCTGAAATAGAAATGAGGACAACCACTCCATTCAAAATATCCACACACACACACACACAAAAAAAATACTTGGGAATCAACCTAACAAAAGAGGTGAAAGACTTATAAAATGAAAACTACAGAACCCTAAAGAGAGAAATAGAAGAAGATCTTAGAAGATGGAAAAATATACTATGTTCATGGATAGGCAGAACTAACATCATCAAAATGGCAATATAACCAAAATTCTCTATATGTTAAATGCAATGTCAATCGGGTCTAAAAGCATGCAATGGAGGAAGGATAGCATCTTCAACAAATGGTTCTGGGAAAACTGGAAATTCATATGCAACAAAATGAAACTGAATCCATTTCTCTCGTCATGCACAAAAGTTAACTCAAAATGGATTAAGGAGCTTGATAGCAAATCAGAGACACTGCATCTGATACAAGAAAAAGTTGGCTATGATCTACATACTGTGGGGTTGGGCTCCTAATTCCTCAATAGGACACCCATAGCACACGAGTTAATAACTAGAATTAACAAATGGGACTTACTCAAACTAAAAAGTTTTTTCTCATCAAAAGAAAAAATAAGAGAGGTAAATAAGTAGTCTACATCCTGGGAACAAATCTTTACTCCTCACACTTCAGATAGAGCCCTAATATCCAGAGTATACAAAGAACTCAAAAAATTAAACAATAAGAAAACGAATAACCCAATCAACAAATGGTCCAAGGACCTGAACAGACACTTCTCAGATGAGGACATACAATCAATCAATAAGTACATGAAAAAATGCTCACCATCTCTTGCAGTCAGAAAAATGGAAAACAAACCCACCCTAAGATACCATCTCACTCCAGTATGATTGGCAGCCATTATGAAGTCAAACAACAAGTGCTGGCGAGGATGTGGGGAAAAGGGTACACCTGTACATTGCTGGTGGGACTGCAAATTGGTGCAGCCAATTTGAAAGAAGTATGGAGATTTCTTGGAAGCTAGGAATGGAACCACCATTTGACCCAGCTATTCCCCTTCTCAGTGTATTCCGTAAGACCTAAAAAGTGCATGCTGCATTGACACTGCTACATTGATGTTCATAGCAGCACAATTCAAAATAGCAAGAGTGTGGAACCAACTTAGATGCCCTTCAATAGACGAAGGAAAAAAATGTGGCATTTATACACAATGGAATAATACTCTGCATTAAAAAATGTCAAAATCATAGAATTTGCCGGGAAATAGATGGCATTAGAACAGATTATGCTAAGTGAAGCTAGCCAATCCCTAAAAAAAAAAACAAATGCCAATAGTTTTATTTGATATAAAGAGAGTAACTAAGAACAGAGTTGGGAGGAAGAGCATGAGAAGAAAATTAACATTAAACGGGGGTGAGAGGTGGAAGAGAAAAGGAAAGAGAAGGAAAATTGCATGGAAATGGAAGGAGACCCTCATGGTTATACAAAATTACATACAAGAGGAAGTTAGGGGAAAGGGGGGAAAAAACCAAGGGGGAGAAATGAATTACAGTAGATGGAGTAGAGAGAGAAGATGGGAGGGGAGGGGATGGGGGATAGTAGAGGATAGGAAAGACAGCCGACTACAACAGACACTACTATTGCAATACGTAAAACAGTGGATGTGTAACAGATGTGATGCTGAAACCTGTATATGGGGTAAAAATGGGAGTTCATAACCCACTTGAATCAAAGTGTGAAATATGATATGTCAAGCAATAGGTAAAGTTTTGAACAACCAACAATAAAAATTAAAGGAAAAAAACACATAGAGAACTATTTCAATGAAAAATGGACTAGATATATAACACCTACCCTTTATCATGCAAAAGGCAAGTCCAACTATACACCATGCTTCCTCTGAACGGCTTGTATTTCTATTCTGTTTGTGTTATTATTCTCCATCATAGTAGGATTAGTAGTCAGAGTCTAGTAGGGTATGGGTTAGTGTCAGGGATTCAGTATTTTGAATGGAAAAAAGGAAAATGAATCCAATGTGCATGCAAATATGGGCTACACAATAAATTTCCCACTCTCATCCAGAACAATGGCTTCACATTACCTTCGCCCCAAATAAGACGCAATTAGAGGAGAAGAGTTGGAAAATCTGTGAATATATATCTGGAATGGAAAATTCAAAGGAGTTCACAACCTTGGATGTGGTAGAGGAGTTTCCAAATGTAAGGGACAAGGTAAACACTCCACATACTTGTAGCTCTTCTGGCCTAAAGTCTTCTTGAGAAACTGCCTCTGATGTTGGGAACTCAAAATATATGTTGTTGTCAGGAGCTTTAGCTTTCTTTCTAGTGAGACCATCAGAGCTGGGTCTACATCTATGTGACCTGGAGGACGTGGTTTCTTATTTTCCAATGAACACTAGGCTACAGTACTGAATTCTCTCTTTGTAAGTAAACTGTGACCACTGGGGTCTAAGAGTCTCCCCGTGTGGACTGTGAAGGCATTTGGTCATTCTCCACTTTTCGTGGTGTTTCTTGCTGCTACACTGGGAGATTGGTATTTTCTACACGAAATACAAGGAGTTGAACTGGGACACAGTGCTGAAGGGAGTTCTGTCATGTGTAGTGGGTCATGGACTGCAGGAGAATGCACCAACCAGGCTTCTACCCCACATAGATTGTCCCCTTGTCCATAGCAACTTGATTATGAACATTGCCCTAAAAATTCTCCATATACCAATATGCCTTTACATATAAGGGTTTCCTGGCTGCACCACGTCAGTCACATGCCATTTGGAAGCAATGGCAGATCCACATGGCCCCACCACGGATGTTTTATCACAAACCTGCACACCAAAGCTTGCGCCTACAATTGAGGAGTATCCAACTTACTGGCATCTCTGTTCTACACCATTTTAATGAAACTCAGTCAATAAAGGCACTCATGATCAGCAATAGGGCATACAAAGGTTCTCCAGTGCCACCTGGTCATAGGAATTTCAAAAATTTTATGGTATTTATCTAGCCATTTTTTAAGGTGGAAGTTGGAGGCACTGTGGGTTTCAATTCATTTAGGAACCATTAAATTGTGAGGAAGCTCATTTCAATGAAATCTCTGGAGGACACTCAAAGGCAAGTCTTCCCAAAGAGTCGCCAAAAGGTCACATGAAGCCAGGCCCATTGAGGTCTACAGTGTGAGGTCTATGTGTGTTTTCACTATGGCTGCCAAGTCTTTCAGAATAAAATCTTGTGATATCCTGGGTGAGATTCCCAGTGCTCTGTGGAAAGCCAGCCTGGGCCTAGGTCTCAGTTTCCAAGAGCGAGTCTCATGTGTGGCCTCCTAAAAACTCAAAACAATTCATGCCAATACTTCTCTGAGTTCAGTTCCATAACTCAGTCTCTAAGGGGAATCACACCAGATTTCAAGTCCTGGTTGACCTACTCATCTCTTCCAACCCCAACACAAATGACCAAAATTAAACCAAAACATTCCCACATGACCCTCATCTTATTGCATATAGACACTCATCTTAACCTCTGGCTGGAAGTTTCCATGAAGGACACAGCCCAAGACAGTGTCCAAAATAGGCTTCCTTGCCCCTTATTTTCCTAATGTCAGGGTGGCCTGAACACCCTTCCTGTAACCCAGGAGTGATCAAATAGGCCTGCTGTAATACTGCTCTGCTTCTCCAATTTGAGGCCTACTGACAGTGGGGTTTAGAATCTTTATGTGAATTGGAGTCATAAGAAAACACAAACACCACTGGGCTAGCATGTGCAGGGCTTTGAAGAAATCATTTGACCCAAATGATCCCTATTCTCACTTGATGGAGTTCAGGAACCTTACAGTGGAAGGCAAGAGACTTTATCCTCAATGACTCCTCTTTTGGGCATTTTGGTTTTGGATTCACACATGGGATCTTTCTTTATATCAATCAGGTGCTAAGAATCTAAGCCACAGCCTCACACAGGGCCAAGAGGCTGATTCAGACACACCCCTTTCTAAAGCAATTAGGCAAAGAGCCACAGGTGAGGCCCATTCATTTCCATTTGAAAAGTGTTTTGTTCCGGCTTCACGAAGGTGTGGCCTGAGGCAAAGAAATTCCTGACATACAGGGGAATAGAACAAAAGGTAAGCAAAAGGCCCAAAGCACGGTTTTTCCACTGAGACTTTACTGGTCACACTGATATCTGAGTTTTCTTAGTTGCTCGCCATTCCCTTCAGCTATCCAGTACATGGCCATGTCACAGAGCTTGAAGGTGGTACTTCTCTTGGACACAAAACCATGAGCCTATTCTGGAGAGTGGCCAATATTTAAAAATAAAACCAGAACTTAGGAAAATAGCAGGTGTTGCCCATCGATAAGGGAAGCCGCAGTGCATTCATATATTCGGCTGGATGAATGCTGGGAAGCTTTCTACCAGACAGGACACATCCATTCATGCATTCTCTTTTCTAATGTCTACAACCAAGGACACAATGGGATACACAGACATAGAAACACTTGCTTTATCAAATCACTTATTAGAAACAGTTCACTCCAAACCAAACAAACCGCCATTCCTACCTATTCTGAGAACATGAGACAAAAGCACAAACACACACCCACACCCACAAAGCACCTTCTTCCCCCAAGTAGGTCTCTGACTATCCGGAGTGTCCTCTGACTATTGGGCCAAACTATGTTCCCCCGAAATTGCCTGTCCTGTTTCAGATCTGGTTTCCTTGGCCAACTCTGTAAAGTTGTCAGGAGGCAGCGGTGATCCACTACCTGCTTTCTCAGGAAAGGCCACTCTTCAGAGCTTTCCTGGCTTTTGGCAATCCTCATATCAGTAGGTACCAACAAAGACTGATTCTGTCCTTGGTAAATCCAAAGAAGTGAGACCACTGCTACTGGGACTGGAATGGGATTTGGGTGCCTGGATTCTTTGATCCCAAATTCAGAGAGTTCTATCACCAAGGATGTGAGGTGAGGTCTGAGGTCACTTCCTTTAGGAACTGAATGAGCTCACACCATTTGCAACCACTTTGTCCTAACAGTTGCTTCCAAGGGTCCCCTGAAATGAAGGCTGCCCCTGCTTCCTGTTACAGTTTCACGAGTTTGAATGGTATATTAACCATAGGCAACCGGGAACAGCTCTCCACACAGCCTGGTTTGGTTCTTCTTCTCTACATTAAGAAGAAAGAGGCTGATTCAGACATATCCCTTCATCCTGACCAGGTTGTTTGCAAGAGAAGATGACTTTTGCTCACTCAGTTCCTTCATAGCTGCCTACAACTTCTCCAGGGATCATTTTTACATGTACCTTTGAGTTTCTTAGCAATAGGAAGTTCCCCTACATTCCTATATTGTAAGACCTACTCTGTCCCTGCTCTTCTGTAAAGTTATATTGAGGGAACAGTGTATGGTTAGGGTTAATAACAGGTTCAATTTGCATTAGGAATCATTCTGCTGGATGAATAATGGTATTGGAAACCTGCGATATTTACAACAATATATAGGTGAAACATAAGTATGAAAACAGAAATCTATTTAAGATTTGAAGCCCAGAAGAGCATTGGGACCTTGATTGTGATACTGAGCTTTGATTTATTTTCTGCACAGATGTCTCAGATACATCAATATACAATGGCAAAGTTCCATGTATTTTGGATGATTGATTGTCAAAGAGAACTTCCAGTCAAAAAGGGATAATCAGTAGGATTAGGAAGATAGTCGGTAGGTTTAGAAAGGAGAGTGAGCATAGGATTTGGACCAAAAGTTCTTTAGCTATAGGGTTTCGGGTATAGAGTGAATGTAAATGTCACCACATGTGAAGAGTCAGTCACAATGATGAACTGGGGAAAATATGTAGGAAAGCAGATATCAATAGAGACATTAGGAAATCTGGCAAAGTGTACTCGGTAGCGAAAGGTTAATATAATAGGTACTTATCACTTCCTGTTTTCTGTATGCTTAATAAAACACTGTTGAAATCTTGAGAACTGTTTGCTAATCTTGTTCCCAGAATGTTCTGTCCTCAACTGCCAAACTGCAGAAAGTACTTCCTCACCCAGTTGCCCACAAACAGCTTACTCGCCCGGACCCATCAATAAACATCCTGCCCTGCCCTCTCAAAGGAAAGTATATAAGCTCTGCTTAAGCTGTTCTCAGGGCTCTCTGCTCTATTCAAGTGAACTCTGAGCCCCAGCATGCTGGACCCATAATAAACCCTTTGCTTTTGCATGAGACAGTCTCTTGGTGGTTTCTTCCCCGGACGCTCACCCGACCTTTACATATGGAGGTTCCACTGAGATCCAGCAGCGGCAGATGAGAGACCCCAACGGGCTCCTCTCGGGGTATGTAAGGCGCCTCTTTCTGGTTTCAGGTTTCAGGTTAGGGCTTGGCAAAATGGCTGTTGATGAAGAGTGTGAGCTCTCTCCGACGATGGCTGACAGACATGTCATAGAGCCACAGGCCACGTCACTGGGGGACTCCCCAGAGAACTCGGGAAATCGAGGAACAATAGTCTCCTCAACTCAGTGATATTTTGTTTCAGATTCGGCATATCCAGCCCATCAGGTTTTGCCGGCTACTCAGTCCTGGTCTCAGTGTTGGACGTCCATTGCCTGTCTTTATTGTTTTGTCTTGTCTGTGTCGTGTGTCGTTGCTTTTACTGATTGTTTATCTTTCATAATGGGATAGAGCACTTCAATGCCTCTTTCCCTGACCCTTGATCATTGCACCAAAGTCCGCTTAAGGACTCAGAATCTTTCTTTTTCAGTAAAACGCTGGACCTGGCAGACTCTCTGTGCCTCAGAATGGCCCACCTTTGGATTCAGATAGCCCCTAGAAGGATCTTTCTACTTCCCACTAATTTAAAAAGTCAGAGATATTGACTTTCAGCCAGCGCCACATAGACATCAGGATCAAGAGACATATATCTTAACTTTTCAGGAAATCTGCAATTCTCCTCCTCCATGTGTGAAGCTTTTCCTTGCCCCTGCCCCCACTCCTACTCCTTCCCTCATGCTCTCTCAAACCTTCTGCTCCTCCTCCTCCTTCAACCTCTGTTCTCCCTGAGTCACAAGATTTGACTCTACTGGACTCTCGTCCTACTACTTATTCCCTGCCCTCTTCCCCCAACCCCCAACACCCTCTAAGTAATTCCCCTGCTGCTGACTCAGCCTGTCCGCCATTGGAGGAAGCTAAGCGAGCCCAGCGCACTCCAAATAACTCCCCTGCAGCAAACACACCCCCTCCTCCCCTGGAGGATGCTGGCCCGGCTAAAGGAATTTGCCGGCGTTGAATGATTGAAATCCCTGGAACTCCCGTGATGCTCCCTCTCCATTTCTAAGGAACAATGATTGATGACAACCATGGGGGAAAAGTGCAAGCCTACCAGTTTTTACCTTTCTCCTCTTCAGACCTAAATAACTGGAAAAATAACAATCCCCCTTTTACTGAGGACCCCACCTGGGTCTCAGGTGTGGTTGAATCATTGATGTTTTCACACCAGCCTACTTGGGATGACTGCCAACAACTCCTAGGGACTCTCTTCATGACAGAGGAACAAAAGAGAATCTTCCTGGATTCTAGAAAAAAATATTCTCGGACCAGATGGGTGACCGACAAAACTTCCCAACATATGCAAAGCCGCCTTTCCCTTGCACAGACCCAACTGGGACCCCAAAACCTGTGAAGGTAATGAGCATCCTTCCTCTTATTGCCGGGCTCTAATAGTGGGTATCTTAGTGGCCGCTAGGCGATCAACTATTTTGGCCAAGGTAAGAGAGATTATTCAAGGGACTGATGAATGTCCCTCCATGTTCCTACAGGGAATTATGGAGGCATATAAGAGATTTACTCCTTTCGATCCTCAGGCAGAGAATCAAAAGGCATCTGTCATGGTGGCCTTTATTGGGCAAGCTGTTCTGGATATTAAAAGACAGTTACAATGCTTAGATGGATTACAAGATATGACTTTGAGAGGTTTATTCAGAGAAGCCAAGAAGGTATACTAAGAGAGAAACTGAGGAAGAGTATGGAGCAAAGGGAGGATAAAAGAAACAAAAGACAGACTAAGGCATTGACTAAGGTCCTGGTCACAACAACAAATAGACCAGAAATTAAGAAACATGGAGACAGGAAGGGACACCGGGGACCACACTAGAGGCCACCCCTGGCCTCAATTCAATATGCCTACTCTAAAAAAAAAGGACACTGGGCTAAAGAGTGCCCTAGAAAGAGACAGCCAGGCCAGCTGGACATTCTGACTCTGTAGGATTACTAAGAAAGTCGGGGCTCAGATCCTCTCCTTGAGCTCAGGTTAACTTTTGAAGTGGAGGGGACCCCAGTATACATTGAAGTGGATACAGGGGCAATATATTCTGCCTTTAAGGCCCCATTGGAACCTCTATCAAATAAAAGGTCTCTAATTCAAGGGGCTAATGGCAGTAAATATCAGGCTTGGACAACTAAGAGGACCATGGACCAGGGGAAAGGAAAAATCCATCACTCCTTCCTAGTAATCCCAGAATGCATGGCCCCATTGATTGGCAGAGATCTGCTCACAAAGCTCTGGGCCAAAATAACTTTTAACCCTGAAGGCCCCCAAGTGGAATTTCTAAATCCTTCAGTAAAAACTCCTATAATCACGGCTCTAACTATGTCAGTAGAAAATGTACATCAAATCACTCACCTTGGTTCAAAGAAACTGCATTCATTTTTGAAGGATCAAAAACAGTTTTCCACTAACCGACTCACAGTGAAAGGAAACAACTGAATGGATAACAAAAGATTGTTGGGGCCATCAATTGGTTAATTCTTACCCTTCCAAGCTTCCTGCAGGAAAGCACCTACGAGGAACCAGACCAGGACAATTCTGGGAAGTGGACTTTACTGAAATTAAGCCAGCAAGGAATGGACTTAAATATCTCCTAGTCTTTGTAGATACATTTTCAGGATGGATTGAAGCTTTCCCCCCCAAAAAAAAGAAAAGAAAAAAAATGAAACAGCGCAAATGGTGGTCAAGAAGATTCTGGAAGATATTTTTCCAAGGTATGGCCTGCCTAAAGTAATAGGGTCTGATAATGGACCGCCGTTCGTGGCCCAGGTAACTCAGAGGTTAGCAAGGACCCTGGGGATTAATTGGAAATTACATTGTGTTTACAGACCCCCGAGTTCAGGACAGGTAGAAAGAATGAATAGAACCATTAAAGAGACCATAACGAAATTAAGCTTAGAGACCGGCATAAAAGATTGCACTATGCTCCTGCTTTATGTACTGTTTCATGCAAGAAATACTCAATCTATTTCTTTGTGTAACCTCACACCCTGTGAAATTCTCTATGGTGTCCCTCCTCCAGTAAGGGTCCTACCCCAACTCTAAGACCTAACGATTCCTTCCACACCCCCTTGCTTAACAGACTTAAAGCTCTTGAAAGAACTCAGAGACACCTGTGAAAACAGATGGCCACTGCCTACCAACCTGGGGATGAGGGGACTCTACAGCGATATCAAATAGAGACTTCATCTATGTAAGACGACATCTGGTGTCATCCCTGGAACTCCCCTGAAAAGGACCATACCAGGTGCTACTTATAACACCTACAGGGTAAAGGTAGTCAAAATCACTTCCTGGATCCCTACCTCTCATCTCAAGCCTGTGCCCTGTCCAGACTCTGGCTGGAAACTGGAAAAGACTGGAAACCCTTTCAAATTGTGGATTCGCTGTGTGGATAAGGCTATAGACTCTCCCCTTGACCACCAGTAGTCCTAACCCTCATAAGCCTGTTCAGCAGGATGTCTGATCACAAATCCTCCTGGAAAGGAAGTATGGTCTATCTTGCATACAGCCCGCTTAGGGACCTGGTGGCCATCTCTCCAGCCAGACATTTGTCAGCTGCGTATAGGTCTTCCCTATTGGGATATCCCTAATGAAGAGGATCCCACTAAAATTCCATTAAATTCCTTCCATACCATAGATAATGGAAACAAACATTATTGATGTAGGGACACGCGAGCCAGATGCTGGTTGGCTAGCCTAGATTACTATGTTTGCCCAGTGTACTATCAAAGCCACAAACAGTCAAGGCTGTGTGCTGGAAACGCCAACATCTTCTGTAAGTCATGGGGATGTGAGCATACAGGGACTGCCACATGGAACCCAAACTCCTCATCAAATTCTGTACACAGCATTGGCCATATTACCAATTAGACAACCAAAACTGATGGCCCCCTGAGGGGTCTCTAGATCTTCAAATTCTGTGTGACCTTTTTAACTTCTGCAAGTGCTCAAAAGGGTGAAAGGAGATTCCTCTATGTGGAGGCCTTTTCTCTCCTTTGCTCACATCGTGAACTATGCTTCTCCAATACATGCTCACCCTCAGCCTTCTGCTCTAGACTCTCTGTTGTCACTCCCACATGATCAACTTGATTTCTCCCCTCCAATTACTATATTAAAAACCCAAACCTCCACCGTTTCTCAGACCATTGCCCCCTTGCTGAGGTAGCAGGTACTGAGGTAACCCTCCACTCACTCACTCCTCTCTTCTCCTGTCAGTGCCCACACTAGGTCCCACCATGTCCTCTTACCAGCTAACCCAAAGCTCAAACCAGCTGAGAAGAGCCCTCAGACCCCTATCCAAGATGTAATGAAAATGGCCTTTAAAGTTGCTTTGTCATCACTGAAAACAGGTTACTAAGAATTTAAAGTCCCTTACAGGCTTTTTGGGATACTCACTCCCATCTCCCTCTCTGTTCTACCCGTTCTACTACTCATGTTTTTGGTGCTAGGAAGATCTCAAAACCCTTTTCCATTATTCTTTTACATCTCTCCTTCCTCATTCTCAGATCCAAAGAGCTGCGCTCAGCCCTGCATTTCCCGTCTTCCCCCTCTGTACCAGGCCCACAGGAAAGTCTTAACTGACCTTATCCAGAAGTTTTCACCATGGCTAACTTTAGGACTTTCAGCAAAAGAGTCCCTATAAAAGAGTTCAGTGTAGATAAACTTCCTCTTTTTGTGTTGCCCTGGTCTACCTGGCAACTGGCTGAAAAAAAATCAGCACTCCTGAGCTAGACACACCCTTACTAGTTTTTCACAACATATGTGATCAAGGCCTCTGGCCTTGAGCTGGGGCTTCATAGAGATGGCTATATTTGTAAGATGGATAAGTTGCAAACTGGGCTCCGTGGAAACAGCTGGCAGAGGGAAAAAAGGGGAAAAAAAAGCTCTCCCGCACACAGGTGTCCTTGAAAATTTAACTTGCCCAGAACTGAGGAAAAATCAGAAACAAAAACTGCTCTTTGTGAACTTCTGCAGACTGTGAACTTCAGAGCCCCTTCCCTTACATGTTGGGTACAAAATTCTGAAACTACCTAAACTTGGGTTTCAGGGGATTAATTGATTACAACAGAAGCAATGCCCTCTGAATCTGGTTGCAACCAAATATGACTGTTTCCTTGTCTTTGGTGCTATCTTAGGTGCCTTGTCTTGTCCGTCCCTACAACAATATAATTCTATATACTTAAACGTTGTTTATGTTTTTATGAAATGGTCAACAGAAGTGATTAATTGTGTAATGGTGCAGATGTTTCCCAGAGTGCTCTATTATGATGCAGGTTCATTTGAAGATCAAATAGAGGGGCATACAACCCGGTTCAGGTGGGAACATATACCTCTCACCTTAGCCATTCTATTATGAATAGGAGTTGCTGCCCGGGTTCGCACAGGAACCACTGCCCTGGTCCATGGGACACAACAAATGACCCAATTAGAAGCAGCAATAGATCAAAACTTAAAGATATTAGAAAATTCCATCACAGCTTTGCAGGAATCTTTTACCTCTCTCTTTGAAGTTTGCTGGGAGCCATCAGCCAAGTAGGTATGACAAATTCCTTGCCAGCTTACTCCCATGCTGTCTAGTGAAAGGACTTCTGAAAGGTGACCTTGCTCAAGGACCAGGGCAGGATCCGTGTTTAGGGTGTTCCCCCTTTAGAATAGGGCGGTTTAGCATAATAGGAGATTAGGGTGTTCCCCCTTTAGAATAGGGCAGTTTAGCATAATAGGAGATTAGGGTGTTCCCCCTTTAGAATAGGGCGTATCCTGCTGCTGAGTTCCTCTTGAGTGCTTAGGGTCAGACAGTATATTCTGGGAGACAGAAGCCCATGCAGAGTGGATTTGGGAGAGAGTGGATTTGGGCAGAGAACGTAGATTCCCCCAGAGCGTGTTTGTAGACGGCCGGTGTGAGTTCGGGAATAAAGAATTGCTGTTTGAATCTACAAGCTGTGTGGAGACTCGTGATTTGTGCCCAGCCAAAGACTGCGGCAGAAGTTGTTTTACAGAAAAGTCGAGGGTTGGACCTCCATTTCATGAGAGAAGGGAGCCTTTGTGCTGCATTGAGGAAAGAATGTTTTTTTTTTTTTTTTTTTTATGTCGACCATACTGGAGTTGTAACAAACTCTATGAGTAAATTAAAAAGATGCCTTGAAGAGCATCAAAGAGAGATAGAGACCCAAAATTGGTGGTTTGAGTCTTGGTTTACACAGTCCCCCTGGTTAACTACATTTTAATCAACCCTGGCCGGTCCAATAATAATCCTCATTTTATTGCTTACTATAAAACCCTGTTTCTCAACCATGTAATTTCTTTTCTCCAAGCTCAAATTGGACAAGTTAAACTTATGTTAATACCCCACTAGCATACATAAAATGTGACACCCCCCAACAATCACTTTTATGATTAAAAGTAGCCAGAAGAAGAAGTGGGGAATGAAATGTTAATAAAATATGTACTTGTCACTTCCTGTTTTTCTGTACGCTTAACAAAACACTGTTGAAATGTTGAGAAATGTTTCCTAATCTTGTTCCCAGAATGTGCTGTCCCCAACTGCCAAACTGCAGAATGTACTCCCTCACGCGTTTACACACAAACCGCTTACTCGCCCTGACCCATCAATAAACTTCCCTCCCTGCCCTCTCCAAGAAAATTATATAAGCTCTGCTTAAGATGTTCTCAGGGCTCTCTGCTCTATTCAAGTGAGCTCTGAGCCCCAGCATGCTGGACCCCAAATAAACCCTTTCCGTTGCATGAGATAGTCTCTTGGTGGTCTCATCCTCTGACACTCGCCCTACATTTACTTGGATGATTGAATGTAGATGAGAACATCCATTCAAAAGTGATAGTCGGTAAAATTAGGAAGATAGTCAGTAGGTTTAGGAAGAAGAGTTAGTATAAAATTTGGAACAAAAGTTATTTAGCAATAGGGTTTCGGTTACAGAGTGAATGGAAATGTCAACACAAGTGAAGAGTCAGTCACAATGATGAATTGGAGAAAATATGTTGGAAAGCAGATATCAATACAGACATTACAAAATCAGGCAAAGTATAAAGTCAGTGATAGGATTAGACATTTTCAACAGGGTTGAGTTTGAATATATAATCTTAGGAAGAAACGAATATGTAGTCATCAATAGGATTGATATTTGAAAGCATTAGGCAAATTGGAAATTGATGATTTTAGTAATCCATGTTCACTTTCCATTTAGGCTTTGGTACAAATAAAAGTTTGACCTTTGAATTTTGTGTCCAGAATATTACTGTGATAAAATGTATATATAGATCGGGTGACATAAGAATTTCTTCCACCATTTTTGGGAGCAATATTTTGAAGACTTATAAATTAGTATTTGGGGTACAAACAGGTGTACCCTGTGTCTATGAATATAGAGATAATGCATGAATAGACCAACTGTGAATAAGTAATATAACTGGTTCCACTTTAAATGGTGGATTGAATTGATATCTGAAAATATGAAAAATCTTATATTGATATACAATCATTCATTCCAACAAGTTATACATCAATGTTAATATTAGGGTTATGGTTTATCATGAAGGGTGTGTGAGTTTTGCTTCAATGTGATTATGAAAATCGAAAATAATGTGTTTGGAAAAAAGAATCTTGAGAAGACCAGTTAAGAAATATGGAAGAATACATGTGTTCTAAAGTAGGAAGTGATTGAAAGTGAATAAAACGCCTATAATTTTGTCATCTTTTTGATGAAATATATATCCTATGATGTGCATAAACTGAAGAAATAGTAATGTACCAGTGTTGAATTAAAATGAACATCAAAATACACATCATGTTCCATTTGAATCTTCTTGCATTGAGGTTAAACTGGGTCAGTTACTCTAGATATATTAGGATTTGTATGCAACATTCACTGAAGTTAGTTTTCAGTACAAAAAACAAAGAAGTATTTCAGGTGGATGAATATTTCTGAGAATAATATTTAGAAAAGATCATCATAAATCCACATACATGAATATGAATGAATTAAGGGAGTGTATATTAAGATACAAATATTTCATATTTTGAAAAATCTGGAGAATGTGTGTATGTATATATATACACATATATATACATACACACAAACACATTAAAAACTCGCAATATATATGCTATTCGAAATTCATCATGAAATATATATCATTCACAGATCTAAAATATTCATTTTACTGAACATGGATTTATGTATAATGTTGTAAAACTAGGAAGCTCATCCATTGGTTATATTTTCAGTTCCAACGGTGTTTAGGAGGAGTGATCTTCTCTCACAATTTGTATCTGCCAAGTCGTTCACCTCACAAGAATGTAGGTGTGGTACCAGGTAGGATTCTATATGTGTTTATTGCTGTTGCATTGGGAGTTTAGTAATTGCTTCATGGAATCCAAGGAGCTCAACTGAGACACAGTGCTGGAGCGAGTTCTGTCAGGCGTGGTGGGTCAGGGTATGCAGGAGAATGCACCAACCAGGCTTCTATCCCACATTGCTTGCCCCCTTAAACATAGCAACCTGATTGTAAACATTGCCCTGAAACCTCACCATATAACAAGATGCCTTTGCATAGGAGGGTCTGCTGACTGCACCATGTCAGTCACAAGCCATTTGGAAGCCAATGGCAGATCCACATGGCCCCACCACAGATGTTTATCACACACCTGCCAATCACTACTCTAGGACAACTACTCAGCAGGCTCCAACTTATTTTGATGAAACCCAATCAATCAAGGCACGGTCTGGTACACTCATGATCAGCAACAGAATGTCCAATGGTTCTCCAGTGCCACCTGGTCATGGGAAATTGAAAATTTTCATGGTATTTATCTAGCCATTTTTCAAGGATGAAGTTGGATGCACTGTGGGTTTCAATTCATTCAGGAACCATTAAATGTTGAGGAAGCTCATTTCAATGAAAGTTCTGGAGAATTCTCACAGGCAAGGCTTCCCAAAGAGTGGCCAAAAGGTCACATGAAGCCAGGGCCATTGAGGTCTAAAATGTGATGTCATTGTCTGTTTTGACTCTCAACAATGGCTTTCAAGTCTTTCAGAATAAAATCATGTGATATCCTGGTTGAGATCAGAGTGCCCTGTGGAAAGCTACCCTGGGCCTTGATCTCAGTCTCCAAAGATGACTCTCATGCGTGGCTTCCTCAAATCCCAACACAATTCATGGCAATACTTCTCTGAGGTGAGTTCCAGAACTCAGTCTCTAAGGGGAATCACACCAGAGTTCAAGCCCAGGTGGACCCAGTCATCTCTTCCAACTGCCACACAAATGACCACAATAAAACCGACATTCTCCCACATGGCCCTCATCTTCTTCCATATTGACACTCATCATAACCTCTGGCTGGAGGTGTCCATGAGGGACGCAGCCCAAGACAGTGTCCAAAATAAGCTCCATTGCTCCTCATTTGCCTAAATTCGGGGTGGCCTGGACACCCTTCCTTTGTACCAGGAGTGATCAAAAAGGCCTGCCCGTAATACTGCACCACTTTTCCCATTTGAGGCCTATTGAGTGTCGGTTAAAGATACTTTATGTGAATTGGAGTGATGAGAAAACCTAAGCACCTACGGGATAGCCTCTGAAGGGCTTTGATGAACTCATCTGACCCAAATGATCCCTATTCTCACTTGATGGAATTCAGGAACCTTACAGAGGAAGGCAAGAGACTTCATCCAAAATGACAGCTCTTTTTGCCATTTTTGATTTGGATGCACACATGGGATCTTTCTTTAGATCCATCAGGTGCTGAGAATCTAAGTCAAAGAATCACACTGGGCCAAGAGGCTGATTCAGACACAACTCTTTCCAAATCAATTAACGAAAGAGCCAAAGGTGAAGCCTATTTATTTCCATTTGAAAACTATTTTGTTCAGGATTCACAAAGGGGTGGCTTGAGACAAAGACTTCCTGACTCTCAGGGCAACAGAACAATAGGTAAGCAAATGGCCCAAAGCAGGGTTTCTCCACTGAGACTTTCCTGGTCAACTGATATCTGAGTTTTCTCAGATGCTCGTCATTTCCTTCAGCTATCCAGAACATTGCCTTGTCACAGAGCTTGGAGGTTGTACATAACTTAGACACAAAACCATGAGCCTATTCTGGAGAGTGTCCAGAATTCTGGAAGAAAACAGCAAATTAGGAAGGTAGCAGGTATTGCCCATTAATAAGGCAATCCACAGTCCATTCATAAAATGGGCAGGATGAATGCTGGGAAGCTTTCTACTAGACAGGACATATCCATTGATGCATTCTCTTTTCTAATGTCTACAACCACGGACACAGTGTGATACACAGACCCAGAAACACTTGCCTTGTCAAACGACTTACTAAAAACAGTTCACTCCAAACCAAACAAACTGACTTTACTTCCTATTCTCAGAACATGAGACAAAACCACAAACCCACACCCACACTGACAATGACACCTTCTTCCCCCAAATAGGTATGAGACTATCCGGAGTATCCTCCGACTGGTGGGCCATACTATGTTCCCCCAAAATGTCCTGTTCTGTCTCAGATCTGGTCTCCTTGGCCAACTCTGTGAAGTTGTCAGGAACCAGGAGTGAGCCGCTACCTGCTTTTCCAGGAAAAGCCCATCTTCCGAGCTTTCCAGGCATTTGGCCTCCTCACCTTAGGAGGAACCAAGAAAGACTGATTCTGTCCTTGGTAAATCCAAACAAGTGAGACCACTGGGACTGGGACTGGGACTGGATCTGGGTGCCTGGCGTCCTGGATCCCATGTTCAGAGAGTTCCATCAATAAGGAAGTGAGTTGAGGTCACTTTTTTCAGGAACTGAATGAGATCACTGCCTCGGCAACCACTTTGTCCTAAGAGTTTCTTTCAACGGTCCCATGAGATGGAGGCTGCCCCTACTTCCTGTGACACTTTCACAAATTAGAATGGTATATCAACCATAGGGAACCAGGAACAGCTTTCCACACAGTCTTGGTTTGGTCCATATTCTCTACATTAAGATGAGAGAGGCTGATTCAGAATCATCCCTTCATCCTGACCAGGTTGTTTGCGATGGAAGATGACTTTTGCTCTCTCAGGTCTTTCATACCTGCCTACATCTTCTCCAGGGATCATTTCTGCATGGCGCTTTGAGGTTCTCAGCAGATGGAAGATCCACTACATTCCTGTATTGTAAGATCAACACTGTCCCTGCTCTTCTGTAAACATGTTATTAACACAAACAGTGTATGGTTAGTGTTAATAACATGTTCCATTTGGGTTAGGAATTATTCTGCTGCATGAATAATGGTATTGGAAACTTGTGATTATTTTAAGAATATAGAGATGAAATATATGTATGAAAAAAGAAATCTAAGTAAGATTTGAAGCCCAGAAGGGCATTGGGCCCTTGATTGTGATACTTAGCATTGAATTACATTCTGCACCGATGTCTCAGATAAATCAATACACAATAGCATAAGACCTTGTTACTTGAATGATTGAATGTAGAAGAGAACATCCAGTCAAAAAGGGATACTCGGTAGGATTAAGAAGATAGTTAGTATGTTTAGGAAGAAGAGTGAGTATAGGATTTGGAACAAAAGTTCTTTAGCAATAGGTTATTTATTAGAGTGTGAAAGTAAATGTCAGCACATGTGAAGAGTCAGTCACAATGATGAACTGGGGAATATATGTAGGAAAGCAGATAGCAATAGAGACATTATGAAATCAGGCAAATTATAAAGTGAGGGATAGGATTAGACATTTTCCATTGGGTTGAGTTTGAATATATAATTTTAAGAAGAAACACATGTGTAGTCACCAATAGAATTGACATTTGAGAGCATTAGGGAACCTGGACATGGATGTTTTTAGTAATCCATGTTTTCTTTCCATTTGGGCTTTTATACAATCATAAGTGTGACCTTTGCATTTTGTGTCCAGAATATTTCTGTGATTAAATGTATATGAAGATCAGGTGACATGAGTCCACTTCCACCATTTCAGGGAGCAATATTTTGAAGACGTATAAATTAGTATTGGGGGTACAAAGAGGTGTACACTGTGTCTATGAATATAGAGATAATGCATGAATAGACCATAGTGTGAATAAATAATATAACTGGTTCCACTTTAAATAATGGATAGAATTGATATCTGAAAAGATATAAGAAATCTTATATTGACATACAATCATTCATTCAAACCAGTTATACATCTAATGGTAATATCAGAGTGATAATTAATATGAATGGTATGTGAGTTTTGCTTCCAAAGTGATTATGGAAATCAAAATTAATGTGTTTGGTATGAAATCTCATGAAAAGACCAGTCAAGAAACTTAGAGGAATACATGTGTTCTGAAGCAGGACGTGATTAAAAGTGAAACAAATGCCTATAAATTTTTGAACTTGTGGATGAAATCATATATCCTATGATGTCCATAAACTGAAAAAATAATAATGTACCAATATTGAATAAAAATGAACTTCAAAATACACATCATGTCCCGTAGGATTCTACTTGCATTGATGTTTAACTGATTCAGTTACTGTAAAAATATTAGGATTTGTAAGCTCCATTCACTGAAGTTAGTTTTCAGTACTAGGAAATAATTATGTATTTCAGGCAGATGAATATTTCTGAGAATTATCTTGTGAAAAGTTGATTATAAACCACATATAGAAACATGAGTGAATTTAAGGAGTGTATAATAAGAAACATATATTTCACATTTTGAAAAATCTGGACAGTATATATATATATATATATATATATAGATAGATAGATAGATAGATAGATAGATAGATAGACAGACACACACAGACATTATAATGTAGCAATCTATATGCTAATCGAAATTCACCGTGTAATACATATCATCCACATATCCAAAAATATTCATTTTACTGAACATCGATTTATATATAATGTTGTTCATCTAGGAAATTCACCAATAGGTTTAATTTTCAGTTCCATCATGATTTAGGGGGGATTGATATCTTATCAAAATATGTATCTTTCAAAATCAGTGAGCTTACAAAAATGTACTTGTGATACCAGGTAGGATTCTAAATATGCATAAAAAATACATGTGATGAATAGGCTACAGAGAATGGGAGACAGAAATTTACATATGTGTTAACTTTAAAAACTCATTGAGAACTATTACAATGAAAAGTTGACTAGATTTATAACACATACCCTTGATAAAGCAGAAGGGAAGTCCAAGTATGCACCATGCCTCCTATGAACGGCCTGTATTTCTATTCTGTTAGGTTTCTTGTTCTCCATCATATTAGGATTAGTAGTCAGAGTCTAGTAGGTTATGGGTTAATGTCAGGGATTCATTATTTCAAATGGAAAATATGAAAATGAATCTAATGTGTATGCAAATATGTGCTACACAAAAATCATCCCACTCTCATCCAGAACAATGCCTTGACATAACCTTCGCCCCAATTAAGACACAATTAGTGGAGAAGAGTTAGAAAATCTGTGAATACATATGTGGAAATGAAAATGCTCAGGAGTTCACAGCCTTGGAGGCGGTAGAGGAATTTCCAAAAGTATGGGATAGGGTAAATACTCCACAAATATGGAGTTCTGCTGGCCTAATGACTCTTTGAGAAACTGCCTTTGAGGTTGGGCCCTTTTAATATATGTTGTTGTCAAGAGCTTCAGCTTCCTTTGTAGTGAGACAATCAAAGCTGGATCTGCATATATGTGACCTGAAGGACATGGTTTCTTCTTTTCTAGTGAACATGAGGCAGCAGTTCTAAATTCCCTCATTGTAGGTAAACTGTGGCCACTGGGAGCTAAGTGTCTCCTCGTGTGGACTGAGAAGCCATTTGGTCATTCTCCACTTTTCCTGGTGATTCTTACTGCTGCACTGGGAGTTTGGTATTGGCTTCAGTAAATACCATGAGTTCAACGGGGACACAGTGCTGGAGGGAGTACTCTCACGTGTGGTGGGTCAGGGTGTGCAGGAGAACGCCCCAACCAGGCTTCTATTCAACAAAGCTTGCCCCCTTGTCTGTAGCAACCCAATTCTGAACATTGCCCTAAAACCTCTCAATGTAACAAGATGCCTTTACATATAAGGGTCTGCTGGCTGCACCATGTCAGTCAAAAGGCATTTGGAAGCCAATGGCAGATCCATGTGGCCCCATCACAGATGTTTTATCATACACCTGCAAACCACTGCTCTAGGCCCACTACTAAGCAGGTTCCAACGTACTGGCATCTTTGTTCTACACCATTTTCATGAAACCCAGTAAATCAAGGCACTGTCTGGTACACTCATGATCAGCAACAGAACATCCAATGATTCTCCAGTGCCACCTGCTCTTGGGAATTATTCCATGGTATTTATCTAGCCATTTTTTAAGGATGAAGTTGGTGTCACTGTGGATTTCAATTCATTCAGGAACCATTAAATGGTGAGGAAGCTCATTTCAATGAAAGCTCAGGAGAACTCTCACAGGCAAGTCTTCCCAAAGAGTGGCCAAAAGGTCAAATGAAGCCTGGCCCATTGAGGTCTACAATGTGAGTTCCATGTGTTATTTGACTCTCAAGTATGGCTGCCAAGTCTTTCAGAATGATATCATGTGATATCCTAGCTGAGATTCCCAGTGCTCTGTGGAAAGCCATCCTGGGCCTAAATCTCAGTCTCCAAGGGCAACTCTCCTGCATGGCCTTCTAAAATCCCAACAGAATTCATGGTAATACTTCTCTGAGTTCAGTTCCAAAACTCAGTCTCTAAGGGGAATCACACCATAGTTCAAGCCCAGGTTGATCCAGGAATCTCTTCCTACTGCCACACAACTGACCACAATTAATACCAAAACACTTCCACATGGCCCTCATCTTCTTTTATATAGACACTCATCATAACCTCTGGGTTGAGGTTTCCATGAGGGGTGCATACCAAGACAGTGTCCAAAATAATCTCCCTTGCCTCTAATTTGCCTAAAGTCAGGGTGGCCTGGAAACCCTTCCTGTTAACCAGGAATGATCAAATACGCCTGCCATTAATACTGATGTACTTCTCCAAATAATCACACTGGGCCAAGTGGCTGATTCAGACACATCTCTTTACAAAGCAATAAAACAAAGAGCCACAGGTGATGCCTATTCATTTCCATTTGAAAACTCTTTTCTTCAGGATTCACAAAGGGGTGGCCTAAGGCAAAGACCTTCTAGATATTCACAGCACCAGAAACATAGGTAAGCAAAATTCCCAAAGCAGGGTTTCTCCACATAGACTTTACTGGTCACACTGATATCTGAGTTTCCTGAGATGCTCCCATTTCCTTCAGCTCTCCAGTACATGGCCATGTCACAGTATCTTGAACAGAAAACCATGAGCCTATTCCGGAGAGTGCCCAGAATTCAGGAATAAAACAGGAAATTAGGAAGATAGTAATTGCTACCCATCCATAAGGAAAGCTGCAGTCCAATCATAAATTGGGCAGTATGAATTCTGGGAAGCATTATACTAGACAGGACACATTCATTGATGCATTATGTTTTCTAATGTCTACAACTACAAACACAGTGGATACATAGACATAGAAACACTTGCCTTGTCAAACGACTTACTAGAAACAGTCCACTTCAAATCAAACAAACTGCCTTTCCTACCAATTCTCAGAACATGAGAAAAAACAACAAACTCACACCCACAACAACATAGGACTTTCTTCCCCCAAGTAGGTCTTTGACTCTCCGGAATTACCTCTGATTGTTGACCATACTATGTTCCCCCAAAATGCCCTGTACTGTCTCAGATCTGGACTCCTTGGCAAACTCTTTGAAGTTGTCAGGAGCCAGCTTTGAGTCACTACCTTCTTTCTCAGGAAAGGCCACTCTCCAAAGCTCTCCTGGCATTTGGCCATTCTCAAATCAGTAGGTACCAAGAAAGACTGATTCTGTCCTTGGTAAAACCAAACAAGTGAGCCCAGTGGGACTGGGTCTGGGACTGGTTCTGTGTGCCTGGCTTCTGGGATTCCAAGTTCAGAGTGTTCCAAGACCAAGGAAGTGAGATAGGTCACTTCCGTTCGGAACTGAATGAGGTCACTGGTTTGGCAACCACTTTGTCCTAACAGTTCCTTCAAAGGGTCCCATGAGATGGAGGCTGCCCCTACTTTCTGTGACACTTTCACAACTTAGAACGATATATCAACCATAGGCACCCGGGAACAGCTCTCACACAGACCTGGTTTGGTCCATCTTCTCTACATTAAGAAGAGAGAGGCTGATTCATAAACATCCCTTCATCCTAACCAGGTTGTTTGCCTTACATGATGACTTTTGCCCTCTCAGGTCCTTTATAGCTGCCTTCATCTTCCCCAGGGATAATTTCTGCATGGACCTTTGAGGTTCTCAGCGGGTGGAAGATCCCCTATATTCCTCTATATTAAGACCAACTCTGTCCCTGTTCTTCTATAAAGTTAGATTGAGGGAACAATGTATGGTTAGGGTTAATAACATGTTCTATTTAAGTTAGGAATCATTCTGCTGGATGAATAATGGTATTGGGAACCTGGGATATTTATAAGAATATAGATTTGAAATATAAGTATGAAAACAGAAATCTAGGTAAGATTTTAAGCCCAGAAGCGCATTGGGCCCTTGATTTTAATACTTAGCATTGAATTTCGTTCGCACAGATGTCTCTGATAAATCAATATACAATGGCATATCATCTTGTACCCTGGATGATTGAATGTAGAAGAGTTCATCCAGTCAAAAAGGGATAGTTGTTAGGATTAGGAAGATAGTCGGTCTGTTTCGGAAGAAGAGTGAGTATAGGATTTGGACCAAAAGTTCAATAGCCCTAGGTTTTCGGTTAGAGAGTGAATGTAAATTTCAGCACATGTGGAGAGTCAGTCACAATGATGAACTGGGAAAATTATGTAGGAAATCAGATATCAATACACACATTATGAAATCAGGCAAAGTATAAAGTGAATGATAGGATTAGACATTATCAACAAGGTTGAGTTTCAATATATAATCTTAGGAAGAAACAAATATTTAGTCACCAATATGATTGACATTTGAGAGCATTAGGAAACCTGGACATGGATGTTTTTAGTAATCCAGGATCACTTTCCATCTAGGATTTGCTACAATCAGAAGTGTGACCTTTGCATTTTGTGATCAGAATATTACTCTGATAAAATGTATATGTAGATCAGGTGACATGAGTATTTCTTCTAACATTTTGGGAGCAATATTTTGAAGAGGTATAAATTAGTATTGGGGGTACACAGAGTTGTACCCTGTGTCTATGAATGTTGAAGAAATGAATGAATTGACAATACTGTGAATAAATAATATACTGTTTCCACTTTAAATCATGGATTGAATTGATATCTGAAAATATATAAAAATCTTATATTGATATACAATCATTCATTCCAACGAGTTATACATCTAATGGTAATATTAGGGTTATGTTTTATCATGAAGGGTGTGTGAGTTTAGCTTCAAAAGTTATTATGGAAATGGAAAATAATGTGTTTGGAAAGAAATATCATGAAAAGATGAGTCAAGAAATATAGAGGAATTCATATGTTCTGAAGCAGGATTTGATTGTAAGTATAAAAAAAGCCTATAAATTTCCTAACTTGTGGATGAAATATATATCCAATGATGTGCAAAAACTGAAAAAATAGTAATGCACCAGTTTTGAATGAAAATGAACGTCAAAATACACATCATATCCCATAGGAATCTACTTGCATTGATGCTAAACTGGCTCAGTTACTGTAGAAATATTATGATTTGTATGCACTATTCACTGAAGTTAGTTTTCAGTACTAGGAAACGAATACGTATTTCAAGTGGATGAATTTTTATGAGAATAATCTTGTGAAATGTTGACTATAAATTTACATATATGAACACGAATGAATTTAGGGAGTGTATAATAAGAAACATATATTTCATATTTTGAAAAATCTTGAGAGTTTATATATATATATATATATATATATATATAGATAGATAGATAGATAGATAGATATAGATATGTGTGTGTGCATTTATGTATTTATATATATATATATACACACACACACACACACACACACACACACACAGACACTAAAATGTATCAATATGCATGCCAATCGAAATTCACTATGAATCATATATCATCCACAGATCCAAAAATAATCATTTTACTGAACATGGATTTATGTATAATATTGTTCAACTAGGAAGTTCACCCATAGGTTGAAGTTTCAGTTCCAACAGCGTTTAGGAGGAGTGATCTCTTCCCACAATTTGTATCTCCCAAGACAGCCAAACTCACAAGGATATACGTGTGATACCAGTTATGTTTCTATATTTGCATATAAAAATACATGTGCTGAACAGGCTGCAGAGAAAGGGAGACAGGAATTCACATATTTGTTAACTTTAAAAACACATGGAGATCAATTTCAATTAAAAATTGACTAGATTTATAACACCTACCCTTTATCATTCAAAAGGAAAGTCCAACTATACACCATGCCTTCTCTGAACTGCTTTCATTTCCATTCTGTTTGGTTATTTTTGTCCATCATTTTAGGATTAGTAGTCAGAGTCTATTAGGGTATGGGTTAATGTCAGGAATTCAGTAATTCGAATGGAAAATAGGAAAATGAATCCGATGTGTATGCAAATATGTGCTACACAAAAATATTCCCACTCTCATCCAGAACATTGCCTTTACATTACCTTTGCCCCAAATAAACACAATTAGAGAAGAAGAGTTAGGAAATCTGTGAATACATATCGGAAATGGAAAATATTCAGGAGTTCACAATCTTGGATGTGGTAGAGGAGTTTCCAAAAGTGAGGGACAGGGTAAACACTCCACAAACATGGAGCTCATTGGGCCTAAAGACTCTTGAGAAACTGCCTCTGAGGTTGGGCACTTGAAATATATGTTGTTGTCAGGAATTTTAGCATCCTTTCTAGTGAGACCAACAAAGCTGGGTCTGATCTCTGTGACCTGGAAGATATGGTTTTTTATTTTCCAATGAACATGAGGAAGCAGTGCTGAATTCTCTCTTTGTAGGTAAACTGTGGCCACTGGGGTCTAAGTGTCTTCCCATGTGGACTGTGAAGCCATTTGATCATCTTCCACTTTTCGAGGTGTTTCTTGCTGCTGCACTGTGAATTTGGTATTTGCTTCAGGAAATACAAGGAGTTCAACAGGTACCAGTGATGGAGGGAGTTCTGTCACATGTGGTGGGTCAAGGTCTGCAGGAAAATGCACCAACCAGGCTTCTACCCCACATAGCTTGCCCGCTTGTCCATAGCAATCTGATTCTGAACATTGCCCGGAAACCTCTCCATATAACAAGATGCTTTTATATAATAGGGTCTGCTGACTTCACCATGTCAGTCTCAAGCCATTTGGAATCCAAGGGCAGATCCACATGGTACCACCACAGATGTTTTATCACATACCTGCACACCACTGCTCTAGGCCCACTACTCAGCAGTCTCCAACTTACAGGGATCTCTTTTCTACACTGTTTTCATGAAACAAAGTAAATCCAAGCACAGTCTGGTACACTCATGACCAGCAACAAGTCATCCAAAGTTTCTCCATTGCCACCTGGTCATTGAAATTTCAAAAAATTCATGGTATGTATTTAGCTATTTTTCAAAGATGAAGTTGGAGGCACTGTGGGTTTCAAATTATTTAGGAAACATTAAATGGTGAGGAAGCTCATTTCAAAGAAATCTCTGGAGAACTCTCACAGGCAAGGCTTCCCAAAGAGTGGCCAATATTTCACATGAATCCAGGCCCATTGAGGTCTAAAATGTGAGGTCTATGTGTGTTTTGACTCTCAATTATGGCTGCCAAGACTTTCAGAATAAAATCACGTGAAATCCTGGCTGAGATTCCCAGTGCTCTGTGGAAGCCACCTTGGCCAGGATCTCAGTTTTCAGGATGACTCTCATGTGTTGCCTCCTAAAATTCCAACACAATTCATGGCAATACTTCTCTGAGGACAGTTCCAGAATTCAGTCTCTAATAACACCAGAGTTCAAGCCCAGGTGAACAAAGTCATCTCTTCCAACCGCCACACAAACGACCAGAATTAAAACCAAAACACTCCCACATGGCCCTCAACATTCTCCATATAGACACTTATCATAACCTCTGGCTGGAAATTTCCATGAGGGGCACAGACAAAGACAGTATCCAAATAAGTTCCCTTGCCCCTCATTTGCCTAAAGTCAGGGTGGCCTGGACACCCTTCCTGAGAACCAAGAGTGATTAAATAGGCCTGCACTTAATACTGCTCTGCATCTCCAATTTGGGGCCTACTTACTTTCAGGTATAGATTCTTTATGTGATTTGGAGTCATGAGACAAGCCAAGCACCTCTGGGCTAGTCTCTGCAGGGTTTGAAGAACTCATTTGACCCAAAAGATCCCTATTCTCACTTGATGGATTTCAGGAACCTAACAGAGGAAAGCAAAAGACTTAATCCACACTGACTCCTCATTTGGCCATTTTGGTTTTGGATGCACACATGGTATCTTTCTTTAGATCCATCAGGTGCTAAGAATCTAAGCCACAGCATCACACAGGGTCATGAGGCTGATTCAGACACATCCCTTTCCAAAGCAATCAAGCAAAGAGCCACAGGTGACGCCCATTCATTTGCATTTGAAGACTCTTTTCTTCAGGCTTCACAAAGGAGTAGTCTGAGGCAAAAAGCTTTCTGAAATTCAGGGCAACAGAACAATAGGTAAGCAAATGGCCCAAAGCAGGATTTCTCCACTGAGACTTTCCTGGTCACACTGATATCTGAGTTTTCTGAGATGCTCGCCATTCCCTTTAGCTATCCAGTACATGGCCATGCCACAGAGCTTGGAGGTGGTATATATATTGGGCACATAACCATGAGCCTATTTTGGAGAGTGGAGTGAATTCAGGAACAAAATAGAAACTTAGGAAGATAGTAGGTGTTGCCCATTCATAAGGCAAGCCGCAGTCCATTCATAAATTGGCAGGATGAATGTTGGGAAGATTTCTACTAGACAGGAGTCATCCATTGATGCATTCTCTTTTCTGATGTCTAGAACCACGGACACAGTGGGATACACAGACTTAGAAACACTCGCCTTTTCATAAGACTTATTAGAAACAATTCACTTCAAACCAAAAAACCGCCTTTATTACCTATTCTCAGAACATGAGACCAAACCACAAACCAACAGCCACATCCACAAAGACAATTTCTTCCCCCAAGTCAGTCTGAGAGTATCCATAGTGTCCTCTGATTGGTGGGCCATACTATGTTACCCCGAAATGTCCTGTCCTGTCTCAGATCTGGTCTCCTTGGTCAACACTGTGAAGTTCTCAGGAGCCAGCGGTGATCCACTAACTGCTTTCTCAGGAAAGGCCACTCTTCAGAGCTTTCCTGGCATTTGGGCATCCTCACCTCCGTAGGTACCAAGAAAGACTGACTCTGTCCTTGGTAAATCCGAACAATTGAGACCACTTGGACTGGGACTGGGACTGAAACAGGATTTGGGTGCCTAGCTTCCTGGATCTCAAGTTCAGAGTGTTCCATCACAAAGGATGTTAGGTGAGGTCACTTCCTTCATGATCTGAATGAGGTCACTGCCTTGGCAACCACTTTGTTCTAACAGTTGCTTCAAAGTGTCCCATGAAATGGAGGCTGCCCCTACATCCTGTGACACTTTCAAAAGTTCGAATGGTATATCAACCATAGGCACCCGGGAAGTGCTCTCCACACTGGCCTGGTTTGGTCCTTCTTCTCCATATTAAGAAGAGAGAGGCTGATTCAGACACATCCCTTCATCCTGACCAGGTTGTTTTCAATGGAAGATGACTTTTGCTCTCTCAGTTCCTACATATGTGCCTACAACTTCTCCAGAGATCATTTTGCGTGGACCTTTGAGTTTCTCAGCAGTTGGAAGAAACCGTACATTCCTGTATTTTAAGATCAACTCTGTCCCTGCTCTTCTGTAAAGTTAGATTGAGGGAAGAGTGTATGGTTAGGGTTAATAACAGTTTCGATTGGGGTTAGGAATCATTCTGCTGAATGAATAATGGTATGGCGAACCTTCGATATTTTCAAGAATATATAGGTAAAATATAAGTACGAAAACAGAAATAAAGGTAATATTTGAAGCCCAGAAGGGCATTGGGTCTTTGATTGCAATATTTAGCTTTGATTTATTTTCTGCACAGATGTCTCAGATAAATCAATATACAAAGGCATAGGACCTTGTACTTTGAATGATTGATTGTCAAAAAGAACTTCCAGTCAAAAATGGATAGTCGGGGGGCTGGGGATGTGGCTCAAGTGGTAGCGCGCTCGCCTGGCATGCGTGCGGCCCGAGTTCGATCCTCAGCACCACGTACAAACAAAGATGTTGTGTCTGCCAAGTACTAAAAAAACTAAATGTTAAAAAATTCTCTCTCTCTCTCCCTCTCTCTCTAACTCTTTCTTTAAGAAAAAAAATTAAAAAAAGCATAGTCGGTAGGATTAGGACGATAGTTGGTAAGTTTAGAACGGAGAGTAAGTATAGGATTTGCACCAAAAGTTCTTTAGCTATGGGGTTTCGGGTATAGAGTGAATGTAAATGTCAGCACTTGTGAAGAGTCAGTCACAATGATGTACTGGGGAAAATATGTAGGAAAGCAGATTTCAATAGAGACATTAGGAAATCTGGCAAAGTATATTCGGTAATGAAAATTTAGTAAAATAGGTAAATGTCGCTTGCTGTTTTTCTGTATGCTTAACAAAACACTATTGAAATCTTGAGAACTGTTTGCTAATCTTGTTCCCAGAATGTGCTGTCCCCAACTGCCAACCTACAGAATGTACTCATTCACCCGGTTGCACGCAAACTGCTCACTCGCCCAGACCAAACAATAAAGTTCCCTCTCTGCCCTCTCCAAGGAAAGTATATAAGCTCTGCTTAAGCTGTTCTCAGGGCTCTCTGCTCTATTCAAGTGAGCTCTGAGCCCCAACATGCTGAATCCCCAATAAACCCTTTGCTTTTGCATGAGACAGTCTCTTGGTGGGCTCTTCACCCGATGCTCGCCTGACCTTTACATATGGAGGTTCCACTGAGATCCGGCAGCGGCGAACGAGAGACCCCAACAGGCTCCTCTTGGGGTATGTATGGTGCCTCTTTCTGGTTTCAGGTTTCAGGTTAGGGCTTCGCAAAATGGCTGTCAATGAAGAGTGTGAGCTCTCTCCGACGGTGGCTGACATACGTGTCACAGAGCCACAGGCCACATCCCTGGGGGATGCTCCAGAGTATTCGGGAAATCGAGGAGCAATAGTCTCCTCAATTCAGTGATATTTTGTTTCAGATTCAGTATCGCCAGCCCATCGGGTTGGGCCAGATACTTAGTCCTGGTCTCAGTGTTCGAAGTTCCATTGTCTGTCTTTATTTTCTTGTCTTGTCTGTGTCGTGTGTCGTTGCTTTTACTGTTTGTGTATCTTTCATTATGGGACAGAGCACTTCAATGCCTGTGTCCCTAACCCTCGATCACTGGACCAAAGTACCCTTAAGGGCTCAGAATCTTTCTTTTTCAGTAAAATTCTGGACCTGGCAGACTCTCTGTGCCTCAGAATGGCCCACCTTTGTATTCGGATGGCCCCTAGAAGGATCTTTCTACTTCCCACTAATTTAAAAAGTCAGACGATATTGTCTTTCAGCCAGGGCCACATAGCCATCTGGATCAACAGCCATATATCTTAACTTGGCAGGACCTCTGCAAATCTCCTTCATGGGTGAAGCATTTCCTTGCCCCTACCCGCACTCCTACTGCTTCCCCCATGATCTCTCAAACCCTCTGCTCCTCCTCCTCCTCCAACCTCTGTTCTCCCTGAGACACAAGATTTGACTCTACTGGACTCTCGTCCCCCTCCTTATCTCCTGCCCACGTCCCCCAAAGACCAACACCCTCTAAGTGATTCCCCTGCTGCTGACTCAACCTCTCCACCATTGGAGAAAGCTAAGCCAGCCCAGCGCCCTCCAGATAATTTCCCCGCGGCACACACAGCCCCTCCTCTTCTGGAGGAAGCTAGCCCGGCTAAAGGTACTCACCAGCGGTGAATGATTGAAAAACCTGGAACTCGAATGATGCTCCCCCTCCATCCCTAGGGGCCAATGATTGACAACGGCCTTGGGGGAAAATGCAAGCCTACCAGTATTTACCTTTCTCCTCTTCAGACCAATATAACTGGAAAAATAAAAATCCCCGTTTTACCGAGGACCCCAACCGGCTCCTAGGTGTGGTTGAGTCATTGATGTTTTCACACCAGCCTACTTGGGATGACTGCCAACAACACCTAGGGTTGTCTCTTCATGACAGAGAAACAAAAGAGAATCCTCCTGGATGCTAGAGAAAAATATCCTCTGACCAGATGTGTAACCGACAAAACTTCCCAACATATTTAACCCGGCTTTCCCTTGAATCGACGAAACTGGGACCCCAACACCTTTGAAGGTAGGGAGCATCTGTCCACTTATCACTGGGCTCTAATTGTGGGTATCTTAGTGGCCGCTAGGCAACTTACAAATTTTGCCAAGTTAAGAGAGATTATTCAAGGGCCTGATGAATCTCCCTCTATGTTTTTAGAGAGAATTATGGAGGCATATAGGAGATATACTCTTTCGATCCTCAGGCAGAGGATCAAAAGTCATCTGTCAAGATGGCCTTTATGGGCAAGCTGCCCTGGATATTAAAAGAAAGTTACAATGCTTAGATGGATTACAAGATAGGACTTTGAGAGATTTAGTCAGAGTAGCCGAGAAGGTATACTATAAGAAAGAAAGTGAGGAAGAGTAGGGAGCAAAGGAAGGATAAAAGAAACAAAAGACAGACTAAGGCATTGACTAAGGTCCTGGTCACAACAACAAATAGGCCAGAAATAAGAAACATGGAGACAGGAAGGGATACCGGGGCCCAGACTAGAGGCCACCCCTGGCCTCAATTTAATGTGCCTACTGTAAAGAAAAAGGACACTGCTTCAAAGAGTGCCATTGAAAGAGACAGCCACTCTAGCCAGCCATTCTGACTCTGGAGGATGACTAAGAATGTTGGGTCTCAGATCCCCTCCGAGAGCTCAGGGTAAATTTTGAAGTGGAGGGGACCCTAGCAAACTTTGAAGTGGATACAGGGGCAATATACTCTTCCCTTATGGCCCCATTGGTCTCTCTATCAAATAAAAAGGTCTCTAATTCAAGGGGCTAATGGCAGAAAATATCGGGTTTGGACAACTAAGAGGACCATGGACCAGGGGAAAGGAAAAATCCATCACTCGTTCTTAGTAATCCCAGAATGCCCGGCCCCATTGATGGGCAGAGATCTGCTCACCAAGCTCCGGGCCAAAATAACTTTTAACCCTGAAGGCCCACAAGTGGAATTTCTAAATCCTTCAATAAAAACTCCTATAGTCACGGCTCTAAATATGTCAGTAGAAAATGTATATCAACTCACTCACCTTGGTTCAAAGAAATTGCATTCATTCCTGAAGGATGAAGAACAGAGTTTTTTACTAACCGACTCAAAGCAAAAGGAAATAACTGAATGGGTAACAAAAGCCTGTCAGGTCTGTCATGGTTAATGCTTACCCTTCCAAGCTTCCTGCAAAAAAGCACCTACGAGGAACCAGACCAGGACAATTCTGGGAAGTGGACTTTACTAAAATTAAGCCAGCAAGGTTTGAAATTAAATATCGCCTAGTCTTTGTAGATATATTTTGAGGATGGATTGAAGCCTTTTCCAGGAAAAAAAAAAAAACGAAACAGCGCAAATGGTTGTCAAGAAGATCCTGAAAGATATTTTTACAAGATACGGCCTGCCTAAAGTAATAAGGTCTGATAATGGACTGGCGTTTGTAGCCCAAGTAAGTCAGGGGTTAGGCAAGACCCTGGGGATTAATTAAAAGTTACATTGTGCTTATAAACCACCGAGTTCAGGACAGGTAGAAAGAATGAATAGAACCATTAAAGAGACCATAACGAAATTAAGCTTAGAAACCTGCATAATAGATTGTACTATGCTCCTTCCTTATGCACTATTTCATGGAAGAAACACTCCCTCTGTTTCTTTGTGTAACCTTACCCCCTATGAAATTGTCCATGGTTCCCCTCCTTCAGTAAGGGACCTAACCCCAACTCTAAGACCTAACGATTCCTTCCACACCCCATTGCTTGACTGAATTAAAGCTCTTAAAAGAACTCAGGGATACCTGTGAAAACAGATGGCCAATGCCTATCAACCTGGGGACGAATGGACTCTACATCAATATCAAGTAAGAGACTTCATCTACATAAGTCGACATCAGGTGTCATCCCTGAAACCCCACTGGAAATTACGATACAAGGTGCTACTTATAACACCTACAGTGGTAAAGGAAGACAGAATCACTTCCTGGATCCATACCTCTCATCTCAAGCCTGCGCCCTGCCAGACTCTGGCTGGAAAATGGAAAAGATTGGTAAAACTTTCAAATTGTGTATTTACCCTGTGTCTAAGGCTATAGACTCTTCCCTTGACCACCAGTAGTCCTAAACCTATTAAACCCGTTCAGCAGCGATGGCTGATCACAAATCCTACTGGTAAAGAAATATGATCTATCTCGCATGCAGCCCACTTAGGGACTTGGTGGACATCTATCCACCCAGACATTTGTCAGCTGGCTATAGGTCTTTCCTATTGGGATATACCTGATGAAGAGGATCCCACTAAATTTCCATTAAATCCATTCTGCACCATTGATAATGGAAACAATCATTATGGATGTAGGGACATGCAAGCCAGATGCAGGTTGGCTAGCCTAGATTACTATGTTTGCCCGGTGGACTACCAAAGCCACAAACAGTCACGGTTGTGTGGGGGGAATGCCGACTTCTTCTGTATGTCTAGGGATGTGATCATACAGGCAGTGCATGATGGAACCCAAACTCCTCATCAAATTCTGTACACAGCATTGGCCCTATTACCAATTAGATCACCCAAACTGTTGGCCCCTAGAGGGGTCTCTAGATCCTCAAATTCTGCATGACCTTTTTAACTTCTGAATGTCCTCAAAAGGGTGAAAGGAGATTTCCCTATGTGGAGGCCTTTTCCCTCCTTCGCTCACATCCTGAACTATGCTTCTCCAATAGGTCCTCACACTCAGCCTTCCGCTCCAGACTCTCTGCTGTCACTCTCACCTCAGCAACATGATTTCTCCCCTCCAATTACTAGATCAAAAACCCAAACCTCTGCCGGATCTCAGACCATTTCCCCCTTTCTGAGGTAGCAGGTACTGAGGTAACCCTCCACCGAATCACTCCTCTCTTCTCCAGTCAGTGCCCACACCGGGTCCCACCATTTCCTCTTAACAGCTAACCCAAAGCTCAAACCAGCTGAGGAGAACCCTCAGACCCCTATCCAAGATGTAGTGAAAATGGCCTTTAAAGTTTCTTTGTCATTAGTGAAAACAGGTTACTAAGAATTTAAAGTCCCTCACAGGCTTTTAGGGATACTAACTCCTATCTTCTCCTCTGTTCTACCTGTTCTACTGCTCACCTTTTTGTTGCTAGAAAAATCACAAACACCTTTGCCAGTATTCTTTCACATCTCTGCTACCTCATTCTCAGATCCACGGAGCTGCTCACAGCCATGCCTTCCCCATCTCCCCCCTCTGTTCCAGGCCCACAGAAAAACATTAATTGACCTTCTACGGAAGTCTTCAGCATGGCTGACTTTAGGACTTTCAGGAAAAGAGTCCCCATGAAAGACTTCAAAGTAGATAAACTTCCTCTTTCCATGTTGCCCTGTTGTACTTGATCACTGGCTAAAAATATCAGCACTCCTAAGTTAGACACCCCCTTACTAGTTTTTCACAAAATATGTGAACAAGGCCTTTGGCATTGATCTGGGGCTTCACAGAGATGGCTACATTTCAAAGATAAAGAAGTTACCAACTGGGCTCCATGGTAACAGCTGGAAGGGGGAAAAATAAAGGGAAAAAAAAGCTCTCCTTCACCCAGGTGTCCTTGAAAAGTTAACTTGCCCAGAACAGAGGAATAAAACAGAAAAAAATCTGCTTTTTGTGAACTTCTGCAGGCTGTGAACTTCTGCGCCCCTTCCCTTATATGTTGGGTACAAAATTCTGAAACTACCTAAACGTGAGTTTCAGGGAATTAATTGATTATAACAGAAGTAATGCCCTCTGAATCCGGTTGCTAATAAAATGGAAAGTTTCCCTGTTTTTGGTAGTATCTTAGGTGCCGTGCCTTGTCAGTCTCTACAACAGTATAATTCTATAGACTTAAACATTGTTTATGTTTTCAAGAAATTGTCAAGACGATGTGATTAAATGTGTAAAGGTGCAGATGTTTCCCAGAGTGCTTTATCATAATGCAGGTTCATTTGAAGTTCAAATAGGGGGGCATAAAACTCGGTTCCACTGAGAACATATATCCATCACTTTAGCCATCCTATTAGGAATAGGAGTTGCTGCAGGCGTGAGCACAAGAACCACTGCCTTGGTCCATGGGATACAACAAATGACACAATTAGAAGCAGCAATAGACCAAAACTTAAAGATATTAGAATCCTCCATCTTGGCTTTGCAGGAATCTTTAACCTCTCTCTCTGAAGTTATTTTACAGAAAAGGCGAGGGTTGAACCTCCTCTTCATGAAAGAAGGGGGCCTTTGTTCTGCATTGATGGAGAATGTTGTGTTTTTGCCGACCATACTGGAGTTGTAAAAAAATCTAGGAGTAAATTAAATAGATGCCTTGAAGAGTGTCAATGAGAGAGAGAGGCCCAAAAAGTGTGGTTTGAGTCTTGGTTCACACAGTCCCCCTGGTTAACTACGCATTTATCAACCCTGGACAGTTCAATAATAATCCTCATATTATTGCTAACTATAAAACCCTGTTTGCTCAACCGTGTAATTTCTTTTTTCCAAGCTCAAATTGGATGAGTTAAACTTATGGTAATACCCCACTAGCAAACATAGAATGTGACACCCCGCAATGATCACTTTTATGATTAAAAGTAGCCAGAAGAAGAAGTGGGGAATGAAAGGTTAATTGAATAGGCACTTTTCACTTCCTTTTTTCCTGTATGCTTAACAAAACACTGCTGAAATCTTGAGAAATGTTTGCTAATCTTGTTCCCAGAATGTGCTGTCCCCAACTGACTAACTGCAGAATGTGCTCCCTCACTGGGTTGCATGCAAACTGACCACTCGCCCTGACCTATCAATAAACTTCCCTCCCTGCCGTCACCAAGGAAAGTGTATAAGCTCTGCTTAAGCTGTTCTAAGGGCTCTCTACTCTATTCAAGTGAGCTCTGAGCATCAGCATGCTGGACCCCCAATAAACACTGCGCTGTTGCATGAGATAGTCTCTTGGTGGTCTCTTCTTTCGACCTCATCCGACCTTTACTTGGATAATTAAATGTAGAAGAGAACATCCATTCAAAAAGGGATAGTCGGTAGGATTAGGAATATAGTTGGTAGGTTTAGGAAGAAGACTGTGTATAGGATTTGGAACAAAAGTTCCTTAGCAATAGGGTTTCGGTTAGAGAGTGAATGTAAATGTCAGCACATGTGAAGAGTCAGTCACAATGATGAACTGGAGAAAATATGTAGGAAATCAGATATCAATACACACATTATGAAATCAGGCAAAGTATAAAGTGAATGATAGGATTAGACATTAACAACAAGGTTGAGTTTCAATGTATAATCTTAGGAAGAAACAAATATGTAGTCAGCAATATGATTGACATTTGAGAGCATTAGGCAACCTGGACATGGATGTTTTTAGTAATCCAGGATCACTTTCCATTTAGGATTTGCTACAATCATAAGTTTGACCTTTGCATTTTGTGATCAGAATATTACAGTGATAAAATGTATATGTAGATCAGGTGACATGAGTATTTTTTCTAACATTTCTGGGAGCAATATTTTGAAGACGTATAAATTAGTGTTGGGGGTACACAGAGTTGTACCCTGTGTCTATGAATATAGAAGTAATGCATGAATTGACAATACTGTGAATAAATAATATAACTGTTTCCACTTTAAATCATGGATTGAATTGATATCTGAAAATATATAAGAAATCTTATATTGATATACAATCATTCATTCCAACGAGTTATGCATCTAATGGTAATATTAGGGTTACGTTTTATCATGAAAGGTGTGTGAGTTTAGCTTCAAAAGTGATTATGGAAATGGAAAATTATGTGTTTGGAAAGAAGTCTCATGAAAAGACGAATCAAGAAACCTAGAGGAATACATGTGTTCTGAAGCAGGAAGTGATTGTAAGTATAAAAAACGTATAAATTTCCTAACTTGTGGATGAAATATATATCCTATGATGTGCAAAAACTGAAAAAATAGTAATGTACCAGTGTTGAAAGAAAATGAATGTCAAAATACATATCATGTCCCATAGGAATCTACTTGCATTGATGTTAAACTGGGTCAGTTACTGTAGAAACATTAGGATTTGAAAGGACCATTTACTAAAGTTAGTTTTCAGTACTAGGAATCAAATATATATTTCAGGTGGATGAATATATCTGAGCATAATCTTGTGAACATTTTATTATAAATCCACATTCATGACATGAATGAATTTAGGGAGTGTATATAAGACACATATATTTCATATTTTGAAAAATCAGGAGGGTGTAAAATATATATATATATATATATATATATATATATATATATATATATATATATATCACAGATACATTAAAAAGTAGCAATATATAAATATATATGGGTATCAAAATTTATCTTGAAATATATATCATCCACAGATTAAAAAGTATTCATTTTAGTGAACATGGATTTATGTATAATGTTGTTCAACTAGGAACCTCACCCATAGGTGGAATTTTAAGATCCAAAAGCGTTTAGGAGTAGTGATCTCTTCTCACAATTTGTATCTGCAAAGTTAGCCACCTCACAAAAATGTACGTGTGATACCAGGTAGGATTCTATATGTGCATATAAAAATACATGTGCTGAATAGGCTCCAGAGAAATGGAGACAGAAATTCAGAAATAAGTTAACATTAAAAAGAATGGAGAACTATTTCAATTAACAATTGACTATATTTTTAACACCTACCATTTATCATGCAAATAACAAGTCCAACTATACACCATGCCTCCTCTGAACTGCTTGTGTTTCTATAATGTTTCGGTTACTTTCCTCCATTATATTAGGATTAGTAATCAGAGTCTAGTAGGGTGTGAGTTAGTGTCAGGGAATCAGTATATTGAATGGAAAATAGAAAAATGAATCCAATGTGTATGCAAATATGTGGTACACAAAAATCTTCCCACTCTCATCAAGAACAACACCTAGATATCACCTACGCCCCAAGTAACACACAATTAGAGGAGAAGAGTTAGAAAATCCATGACTACATATCTGGAATGGAATACGATCAGGAGTTCACAACCTTGGAAGTGGTAGAGGAGTTTCCAAAAGTAAGGGACAGGGTAAACACTCCACAAACATGGACCTCTGCCTGCCTAAAGACTTCTTGAGAATCTGTCTCTGAGGTTGGGCACTTAAAACATATGTTGTTGTCAGGAGCTTTAGCTTCCTTTCTAGGGAGACCATCAAAGCTGGGTCTTCATCTCTGTGACCTTGTGGATATGGTTTCTTATTTTCCAATGAACATGAGGCAGCAGTGCTGAATTCTGTCTTTGTAGGTAAACTGTGGCCACGGGGGGCTAAGTGTATCCACATGTTGGCTGTGTATCCATTTGGTCATCCTCCAAATTTCGTCGTGATTCTTGGTGCTGCACTGGGAATTTAATATTTGCTTCATGGAATACAAGGAGCTCAACTGGAACACAGTGCTGGAGGGAGTTCTGTCATGTGTGGTGCGTCAGGGTCAGCAGGAGAATGCACCAACCAGGTTTCTATCTCACACAGTTTGCCCCCTTGACCATAATAACCTGATTGTTAAGATTTCCCTTAAACCTCTACTTATAAAAAGATGCCTTTACATATAAGGGTCTGCTGGATGCACCATGTCAGCCACAAGCCATATGGAAGTCAAAGGCAGATCCACAAGGCCCCACGACAGAAGTTTTATCACAAAACTGCAAATCTCTGCTGTAGGCCCACTAATCAGCAGGCTTGAACTTACTGGCATCTCTGTTCTACACCATTTTCATGAAACCCAGTCAATCAAGAAACTGTCTGATACACTCATCGTCAGCAACAGTATATCCAAAGGTTCTCCTGTGCAACCTGGTCAAGGGAATTTTAAGAATTTCATGGTATTTATCTAGCCATTATTCAAGCATGAGGTTGGAGGCACTGTGGGTTTCAATTTTTTCAGGAAACATTAAATGGTGAGGAAGCTCATTTCAATGAAACCTCTGGAAAACTCTCACAGGCAAGTCTTCCCAAGGAGTGGCCAAAAGGTCACCGAAATCCAGGACTATTGAGGTCTACAATGTGAGGTCCATGTGTGTTTTGACGCTCAAGTATGCCTGCCATGTGTTTTAGAAAAAATCATGTGATATCCAGGCTGTGATTCTCAGTGCTCTGTGGAAAGCCACCCTGGACCTAGATCTCAGTTTATAAGGGGGACTCTCATGTGTGGCCTGCGAAAATCCCAACACAATTCATGGCAATACTTCTCTGAGTTCAGTTCCAGAACTCAGTCTCTAAGTCCCCTTGAACTCACACCAGAGTTCAAGACCAGTTGGACCCATTCATTTCTTCCAACCGCCACACAAATGACCAAAATTAAAACCTAAACACTCCCACAAGGCCCTCATGTTCTCCATATAGACACTCATCATAACCTCTGGCTGAATTTTTCCATGAGGGGCGCAGCCCAAGACAGTGACCAAAATGAGCACCTTTGGCCCTCATTTGCCTAAAGTCAGGGTGGCCTGGACACCATTCCTGTGAACCAGGAGTGATTAAAAAGACCTGCCGTTAATACTGCTCTGCTTCTCCATTTTGAGGCCTACTGAATGTCAGGTATAGATTCTTTATGTGGTTTGGAGTCATGAGAAAACCCAAGCACTTCTGCAGGGTTTTGAATAACTCATTTGACCCAAAGGATCCCTATTCTCACTTGATGGAGTCAGGAACATCACAGAAGAAGGCTAGAGACTTCATCCACAATGACTGATATTTTTGCCATTTTGGTTTTGGATGCACACATGGGATCTTTCTTTAGATCCATCAGGTGCTGAGAATCTAAGCTGGAGCCTCACACAGGGCCAAGTGGCTGATTCAGACACCTCCCTTTCCAAAGCAATTATGCCAAGAGCCACAGGTGATCCTCATTCATTTCCATTTGATAACTGTTTTTTTCAGTCTTCACAAAGGGGTGGCCAGAGGCAAATACCTTCCTGACATTCAGGGCAACAGAACAAAATGTAAGCAAAAGGCCCAAAGCAGGGTATCTCCACTGAGAGTTTCCTAGCCACACTGATATCTGAGTTTTTTGAGATGCTCGCCATGCCAATTCCTTCAGCTATTCAGTACATGGTCATGTCACAGTGATTGGAGGTGGTACATATCATGGATAAAAAACAATGAGCATATTCTGGCTAGTGGCCAGAATTCTGGAAGAAAACAGGAACTTAGGAAGGTTGTAAGTGTTTCCCATTGGTAAGGCAAGCCGCAGTCCTTTCATAAATTGGACAAGTTGATTGCTGGGAGGCATTCTACTACACAGGACATATTCATTGATGCATTCTCTTTTCTAATGTCTACAACCACGGACACAGTGGCATACACAGAAATAGAAACACTCACCATGTCAAATGACTTATTAGAAACAGTCCATTCCAAAAGAAATAAATCACGTTTTTTCTACCTATTCTCAGAACATGAGACAAAACCACAAACTGACATCCACACACCCAGGCACCTCCTTCCCCCAAGTAGGTCTGTGACTCTTCTGAATGTCCTCTGACTGGTAGGCCATACGATGTTCCTCTGAAATGGCCTTTCCTGTCTCAGATCTGGTGTCATTCACCAACTCTGTGAAGTTGTCAGGAGGCAGTGGTGAGCCAATTCCAGTCTTGTCAGGAAAGGCCCCTCTTCAGAGCTTTCTTGGAATTTGGCCACCGTCACATGAAGAGGTACCTAGAAAGACTGATTCTATCCTTGGTAAATCCAAACAAGTGAGACCACTGGGACTTGGACGGGTAATGGCTTTGGGTGCCTGGCTTCCTGGATCCCAAATTCAGAGAATTCCATCACCAAGGAAGTAGGTGAGGTCACTTCCTTCAGGAACTGAATGAGGTCACTGACTTGGCCACCAATATGTCCTAACAGTTGCTTCCTAGGTTCTCATAAGATGGAGGCGGCCCCTACTTCTTGTGACACATTCACAAATTAGAATGGTATAGAAACCATAGGCACCTGGGAACAGCTCTCCACAAAGGCCTGGTTTGATCCGACTTCTCTACATTAAGAAGAGAGAGGCTGATTCAGAAACATCCCTTCATCCTGACTAGGTTGTGTGCCATGGAAGATGACTTTTCCTCTCTCAGGTCCTAAATAGCTGCCTAAATCTTCTCCATCGATCATTTCTGCATGGACTTTTGAGGTTCTCAGCAGGTGGAAGATCCCCTACCTTCCTGTATTGTAAGACCAACTCGGTCCCTCCTCTTCTGTAAAGTTAGATTGACGGAACATTGTATGGTTAGGGTTAATAGCATGTTCGATTTTGGTTAGGAATCATTCTGCTGGATGAATAATGGTTTGGGAACCTCTGATACTTATAAGAATATAGACGTGAAATATAAGTACAAAAAAAGAAATCTAGGTAAGATTTGAAGCCCAGAAGGGCATTTGGCGATTGATTGGCATACTAAGCTTGAATTATGTTCTGCACCGAGGTCTCAGATAAATTTATTTACAATGGCATAGGTTGCTGTACCTCAGATGACTGAATTTAGAAGAGATCATCCAGTCCAAAAGGGATAGTCCATAGGATTAGGAAGATTGTCTGTAGGATTAGGAAGAAGAGTGAGTCTAGGAGTTGGACCAAAAGTTCTTTAGCAATAGGGTTTCAGTTAGAGAGTGAATGTAAATGTCAGCACATTTGAAGAGTCAGTCACAATGATGAACTGGGGAAAATATGTAGGAAAGAGAGTAAATATGTATCAATAGAGACATTAGGAAATCAGGCAACGTATAAAGTGAGTGATAGGATTAGATATTTTCAACAGGGTTGAGGTTGAATATATAATCTTAGGAAGAAACAATTATTTAGTCACCAATAGGATTGACATTTGAGCGCATTAGGGAACCTAGACATGGAGGTTTTTAGTAATCCATGCTCACTTTAAATTTAGGCTTTAGTACAATCATAAGTGTGACCTTTGCATTTTGTGTCAAGAATATTACTGTGGTAAAATATATATGTAGATCAGATGACATGAGTATTTCTTCCACCAATATGAGGAGCAATATTTTGAAAACTTATAAATTAGTATTGCGGATAAAATAGGCCTACCCTGTGTTGATGAATAAGAGATGATGCATGAATAGACCATATTGTGAATAAATTATATAACTGGTTCCAACTTTAAATAATGCATTGAAATTATATTTGAAAATATATAGTAAATCTTATATTGATATATATACATTCATTCCAACCAGTTATACATCTAATGGTAATATTAGGGTTACGGTTTATCATGAAGAGTGTGTGAGTTTTGCTTCAAAAATGAGTATAGAATCGAAAATAATGTTTTTAGAAAGAAGTCTAGTGAAAAGACCACTAAAGAATCATAGAGGAATACATGTTTTCTGAAAGAGGAAGTGATTGATAGTGAACCACATGCCTATAAATTTGTGAATTTGTGGATGAAAGGACATATCCTATGATGTCCATAAACTGAAGAAATAGTAATGTACCAGTGTGGAATAAAAATGAACTTAAAAATACATATCATGTCCCATAGGAATCTAACTGCATTGATGTTAAACTTGGTCAGTTACTATAGAAATATTAGGATATATAAGGACCATTCACTGAAGTTAGTTTTCAGTACTAGGAAACAAATATGTATGTCAGGTGGTTGAATATTTCTGAGAATAATCTGTTGAGAGCCACAGCCAAAGGAGCCCCAGCAAACTTGCAGCTGCCAGCAAACTTCCATCTGCCGGCTGATGATTGGCTCACAGCGGCCCCAGCATCATCTAGCTGATTTGCTTGTCTGTGGTGATGCTCATTGAGATGCTCAATGAGCGGTTTCCCCGACCTTTCAGACTGCCAGCGGATGATTGGCTCACAGCGGCCCCAGCAACATCTAGCTGATTGGCTCCTCTGTGGTGATGCACATTGGGCTGGTTCCCTGCCCTTTCAGACCATGGAACTGCTCATTGGGGGACTTTTTGGCTTCGCCCACGTGACCCAGCCAATCGGCCTCAAGAGGAGGAGACTTGTGTTTGAGGGAGAGGCTTGTGGGAAGCCTGTGGTGGCAGTTGGGCTCTGACGGCTTTTCCTGAGGAGCTGTTTTGTTTGGTGTCATCTTGTTGGGTTGTATTATAGTAGAAATACGGGATCAGAAATTAGTAAAAAAAAAAAAAAAACTGAAAGAGTGTTCAGTAAATTGTTAGAGGAAGGAGGCATCTCAGTAAAATCAAGAAAAGTCAGGGCATACGTTGATACAATACAAAAATGTAGCCCATGGCTTTTTCAGGAGGAGTTGTTAAATATATCACAATGGAACCATCATGGTGAAGATTTAAAAAGAATAGGAAAGAAAAGCCCAGGGACTCTGCCAGTTGGCACATTGCTATTGTGGACGTTTGTACCTTGTTTGCTTAGTGGAAAGCCTTCAGTTCAGACAATGGTAGAGGAAGGAGAAGACATATTGATTCAAGTAAAATAGAAGGTCTCTCAAGTTAGTCAGATAGAGGAAAAAATTCAAGTAAAAGAAAAGGTCTCTCGAACTAGTCAGACAGAGGAAAAAAATCAAGTAAAAGAGAAGGCCTTTCAAGCCAGTCAGACAGAGGAAGAAAGTGTAAAACAGAAAAAGCCATCAGGGGGAAAGTTACAACAGGAGACTACTACTAACACCTTTCTATCACCAGAGGGTGTAAGTGTCCAACCAACAGCACAACCTCTACAGGAGACTGCTACTAACACCTTTCTATCACCAGAGGAAGTAAGTGTCCAACTAACAAGGCCACCTCCATATGCTGGGAGGCCCCCAACCCCCACAGTTGATAGTTGGAATCCTGAGACAAGATCTCAAATATTAACATGCCCAGTATTTGAGGCAGGAGGGCAGTGAGATTACCATGCTTTAAATTTCAAAACAGTGAAGCAGCTAACAGAGGCTGTAACAACCTATGGTCCTCAAGCACCCTTCACTGTAAGCATTATCAAATCCATTAACAACATGAACATGAAGCCAGCAGATTGGGCTAATATGTGTAAAGCTGTGCTAAATGGAGGAAATACCTGTTATGGAAGATTGCCAATGAGGAATTTTGCAAGGAGACGGCTAGGCAAAATGCAGCAGCTAGTTATCCTCAGAGAAATCTAGATATATTGTTAGGAAAGGGACCTTATGAGGATCAGCAGCAGAAATGTGCATATGATCCTGGTGTATATGCACAGATTGCTATAGATGCAATTAAGGCATGGAAGACTTTTCAAGGAAATGGAGGTTTACAAGGTCAGTTATCTAAGGTAATACAAGGAGCTAATGAACCTTATGCTGAATTTGTAGATAGGCTTATTCAAACAGCTACCAGAGTTTTTGGAAATACACAACAAGCAATGCCATTACTAAAACAACTGGCTTATGAGCAAGCGAATCGTTGGTGCAAAGATATCATTAGACCATGGAAACATGAAGATTTAAACACATATATTAAATTATGTAGAGACATTAAAGAACAAGAGCAAGTCGTGGAAGCTGCAGTAAAACAGGCTTTAGATGCCAGAGACATTAATGAACAAGGGCAAATTGTGGCAGCTGCAGTAAAACAGGCTTTAGATGCCAGGCCAAGAACATGCTACAATTGTGAAAAAACAGGACATTTTAAAAGGAATTGTCCCATAGGAGGAGGGTTTAACAAAACTAGGTATCAAAGGAGTAGAATACCAGGTATTTGTCCACGATGCCGTAGAGGGAGACTTTGGGCTAATGAATGCTGTTCTCAAACCACCATAGAGGGTACACCATTATCAAAAAACGAACAAGGACCAGGTGTTTATCCACAATATCGTGGACAAAAACATGGAGCTCCTTTGCCAAAAAATGGACAAGGGGGCTCAATTCTCCGGGGCCCAAAACCACAAATATACGCAGCACTGGAGAAACCCATCAACCACATCAGGGTAGTGCCCAGGACACATTGTCCATCAGATCCCTCATCAGAAAAACCAGAGGGAGCGCAGGGTTAGACATCTGTGACTCTGCCAGAGCAGTACTAACTGCAGAGATGGGAGTTCAATTCATTTCCACAGGGGTAAAAGGACCTCTTCCCAAAGGAACAGTAGGCTTATTATTGGGACACAGCTCTTCTACTCTAAAAGGACTTATGATAAGTCCTGGGGTAATTGATCTCGACTATGAAGGTGAAATAAAAATTATAGCCAGTTCTCCAAAGGGTATATTAGTAATTTCACCAGGAGATAGAATAGCACAGTTACTAATAATACCCAGCCTACGTGAAAAATTTTCCAGTCGTACTGTAGAAAGAGGTTCCAAGTGATTAGGCTCCACAGGTGTAGATTGGGCTATGCTTTCTTTAAATTTAGATTCTGGCCCCATGCTTAAACTAAATATTCAAGGGCATGAATTTAATGGGCTACTGGATACAGACGCAGACCTTAGCATCATCTCTCGTCAAGAATGGCCAAAACATTGGCCATTACAACAAGCCACTCAAACGCTTCGAGGCCTAGGAGTAGCGTATAATCCCCATAGAAGTGCAATGGTATTAGATTGGAAGGATCCTGAAGGATGTGAAGGAACTCTACAGCCATATGTATTGGATCATCTTCCCGTAAATTTATGGGGACGAGATAGTCTCCTGGACTCATTGATATTTTTTTTCGGATTCGGTATTGCCAGTCAATCGGGTTTTGCCGGCTCCTCAGTCCTGGTCTCAGTGTTGGACGTCCATTGCCTGTCTTCATTGCCTTGTCTTGTCTGTGTCATGTTTCATTGCTTTAACTGTTTGTGTATCATTCATTATGGGACAGAGCACTTCAATGCCTCTGTCCCTGATACTTGATCACTGGACCAAAGTCCACTTAAGGGCTCAGAATCTTTGTTTTTCAGTAAAGCGCCGGATGTGGCAGACTCTCTGTGCTTCAGAATGGCCCACCTTTGGATTTGGATTACCCCTAGAAGGATCTTTCTACTTCCCACTAATTTAAAAAAGTCAGAGATATTGTCTTTCAGCCGGTGCTACATAGCCATCTGGATCAACAGCCATATATCTTAACTCGGCGGGAACTCTGCATATCTCCTCCTCCATGGGTGAAGCCTTTCCTTGTCACTGCCCCCACTCTGACTCCTTCCCCCAGGAACTCTCAAATCCTCTTATCCTCCTCCTCCTACACCCTCTGTTCTCCCTGAGTCACCAGATTTCACTCTACTGGAGTCTCCTTCCCCTCCTTATCCCCTGGCCTTGTCCCCCAAAATCCAACACCCTCTAAGTGATTCCCCTGCTGCTGACTCAGCCTTTCCTCCATTGGAGGAAGCTATGCCGGCCCAGCGCCCTCCAGATAATTCCTTTGCGGCACACACAGCACCTCTTCCCTTGGAGGAAGCTGTACCATCTAAAGGAACTCGCTGGCGGTGAATGATTGAAAACCCTGGAACTCTTGGGATGCTCCCCCTCCATCCCTATGGGCCAATGATTGACGATGGCCACGGGGAAAAAATGCAAGCCTACCAGTATTAGCCTTTCTCCTCGTCAGACCTATATAACTTAAAAAAATTATAATCCCCCTTTTTCTGAGGACCCCACCAGGCTCTCAGGTCTGGTTGAGTCATTGATGTTTTCACACCAGCCTACTTCGGATGACTGCCAAAAACTCCTAGGGATTCTCTTCATGACAGAGGAACAACAGTGAATCCTCCAGGAAGCTAGAAAAAAAATCCCTCAAACAAGATCTGCGTCTGACACAACTTCCCAAGATAATCAAAGGCGGCTTTCCCTTGAACCCACCCAACTGAGACCCCAAAATCTTTGAAGGTAGTGAGCATCTGTCCCCTTATCACCGGGCTCTAATAGTGTGTCTCCAAGCAGCCGCTAGCGACAAAGTAATTTGGCCAAGGTAAGAGAGATTATTCAAGGGCCTGATGATTCTCCCACTATGTTTCTAGAGAGAATTATGGAGGCATATTGGAGATATACTCCTTTTGATCCTCAGGAAGAGAATCAAAGGCATCTGTCACGATGGCCTTTATTGGGCAAACTGGCTTGGATATTAAAACAAAGTTACAAAGCTAGATTGATTACAAGATATGACTTTCAGAGATTTAGTCAGAGAAGCCAAGAACGTATACTATAAGAGAGAAACTGAGGAAGAGAAGGGAGCAAGGGGAGGATAAAAGAAACAAAAGGCAGACTAAGGCGTTGACTAAGGTCCTGGTCACAAAAACAAATAGGCCAGAAATTAAGAAACAGGTAGACATGAAGGGATAACATTGGCCCATGCCAGAGGCCACCCTGGCCTCAGATCAATGTGCCTACTCTAAAGAAAAAAGGACACTGGGCCAAAATTGCCCTAAAAAGCGACAGCCACACCAGCCAGCCATTCTGACTCTGGAGGATGACTAAGAAAGTCGGGGCTCAGATTCCCTCCCCAAGCTCAAGGTAACTTTTGAAGTGTTTCAAAAGTGATTATGGAAATCGAAAATGATGTGTTTGGAAAGAAGTCTCATGAAAAGATCAGTCAAGAAACATGGATGAATACATGTGTTCTGAAGCACGAAGTGAATGAAAGTCAGACAAATGCGTATGAATTTGCTAACTTGTGGATGAAATATATATCCTATGATGTGCATAAAGTGAATAAATAGTAATGTAGAAGTGTTGAATAAAATTGAACATCAAAATACACATCATGTCCCATAGTAATCTACTTGAATTGATGTTAAACAGGGTCAGTTACTGTAGAAATGTTAGGATATGTTTGCACCATTCAAAGAAGTTAGTTTTCAGTACTAGGAAACAAATATGTATTTCAGGTGGATGAATATTACTGAGAATAATCTTGTGAAAAGTTGATTAAAAATCCAAATACATCAATATGAATGAATTTAGGGAGTGCATAATAAGACACATGTTATATATATATATATATATATATATATATATATATATATATATATATATATATATATATTAAAAATAGCAATATATATGCCAATTGAAATTCATCATGAAATATATATCATCATCATATCCGAAAATATTCATTTTAATGAATATGGATTTTTATATAAGTTTGTTCAAATAGTAAGCTCACCCATGGGTTGAATTTTCAGTTCCAACATTGTTTAGGAGGAGTGATCACTTCTCACAATTTGTATGTGCCATGTCAGCCACCTCACGAGAATGTACGTGTGACACCAGGTAGGATTCTATATGTGCATATTAAAACACATGTGCTGAATAGGCTACTGAGAAAGGAAGACAGTAATTCATATATTTGTTAACTTTAAAAACACATGTAGAACTATTTCAATTAAAAATTGACTAGATTTATAACTCCTACCCTATATATTTCAAAAGGCATGTCCAACTATACACCCTGCCTCCTCTGAAATGCTTGTATTTCTATTCTGTTTGGGTTATGTTTCTCCATCATATTAGGATTAGTAGTCAGAGTCTAGTAGGGAATGGGTTAGTGTCAGGGATTTAGTATTTCAAATATATGCTGCATAAAAATCTTCCCACTCTCATTCAGAACAATGCCTAGACATTACCCTCGTCCCAAGTAAGACACAATTAGAGGAGAAGAGTTAAAAATTCTGTGAATACATATCTGGAAATGAATATTCTCATGAGTTCACAAGCTTGGAGGTCGTAGAGGAGTTTTCAAAAGTATGGGACAGGGTAAGCACTCCACAAACATGGAGCTCTGCTGCCCTAAAGACTTCTTGAGAAACTGCCTCTGAGGTTGGGCACTTGAAATATATGTTTTCGTAAGGAGCTTTCTTTGTACTGAGACCATCAAAGCTGGGTGTGCATCTATGCGACCTGGAGGACATGGTTTCATATTTTCCAATGAACATGAGGCAGCAGTGCTGAATTCTCTCTATGTAGGTAAACTGTGTCCACTGGGGCCTAAGTGTCTCTGCGTGTGGACTGTGAAGCCATTTGGTCATCCTCTACTTTTCCTGGTGTTTCTTGCTGCTGCACTGGGAGTTTGGTATTTGCTTATGAAGTAAAAAAAGATCACCTGGGACACAGTGCTTGAGGGAGTTCTGTCACGTGTGGTGGGTAAGGGTCTGCAAGAGAATATACCAACAATGCTTCTATTCCACAAAGCTTTTCCCCTTGACCATAGCAACATAATTCTCAACATTTCCCTGAAACCTCTCTATATAACAAGATGCCATTACATATAAGGATCTGGTGGTTGTACCATGTCAGTCACAAGGCATTTCGGAGCCAATGGAAGATCAACATGGCCCCACCACAGATGTTTCATCACACACCCCCCCTCCACTGCTCTAGGCCCACTACTCAGCAGGCTCCAATTTACTGGCATCTCTGTTCTACACCATTTTGATGAAACCTAGTCAATCAAGGTGCTGTGTGGTATACTCATGATCAGCAACCAGTTTTCCAAATTTTCTACAGTGCCACCTGGTCATGGAAATTTCAATAATTTTATTGTATTTATCTAGCCATTTTTCACGGATGAAGTTGGAGGCACTGTGGATTTCAATTCATACAGGAACCATTAAATGATGAGAAACCTCATTTCAATGAAAGCTCTGTAGAACTGTTACAGACAAGGCTTCCCAGGGAGTGGCCAAAATGTCACATAAAATCAGACCCACTGAGGTCTACAATGTGAGGTCCATGTGTGTTTTGACTGTCACCCGTGCCTGCCAAGTCTTTCAGAAAAAAAAAAAATCATGTGATATCCTGGCTGAGATTCCCAGTGCTCTGTGGAAAGCCACTCTGGGCCTAGATCTCAGTTTCCAAGGGAGACTCTCATGCGTGCCCTCCTAGAATCCCAACACAATACATGGCACAAGTTCTCTGAGATCAGATCCAGAATGCACTCTCTAAGTGTAATCACACCAGAGTTCAAGCCCATGTGGACCCAGGCATCTCCTTTAACTGCCACACAATGACCACAATTAAAACCAAAACACTCCCACATGGCCCTCATCTGTTTCCATATAGATACTCATCATAACCTCTGGCTGGAGGTTTCCATGAGGGGCGCAGTCCAAGACAGTGTCCAAAATAAGCTCCCTTGCCCCTCATTTGCCTAAAGTCAGGGTGGCCTGGACATACTTCCTGTGAACCAGGAGTGATCAAATAGGCATGTCGTTAATACTGCAGCGCTTCTTCAATTTGAGGCCTACTGAGTTAGAGGTATAGATTGTTTATGTGAATTAGAGTCATGAGAAAACCCAAGCACCTCTGCAGGGCTTTGAAGAACTCAATTGACACAAAGGATCCCTATTCTCACTTGATAGAGGTCAGGAACCTCACAGAGGAAAGCGAGACTTTATCCACAATGACTGGTCTATTTGCCATTTTGGTTTTAGATGCACACATGGGATCTTTCTTTAGATCCATCTGGTGCTGAGAATCTAAGCCACAAACTCACACAGGGCCAAGATGCTAATTCAGACACATCCCTTTCCAAAGCAATTAAGCAAAGAGCCACAGGTGATGCCCATTCATTTCCATTTGAAAACTGTTTACTTCAGGCTTCACAAAGGGGTGGCCAGAGCAAGAACTTCCTGACATTCAGTTCAACAGAACAATATATAAGCAAAATGCCCAAAGCAGGGTTTTTCCACTGAGAATTTCCTGGTCACACTGATATCTGAGTTTTTTGAGATGCTCGCCATTCCCTTCAGCTATCCAGTACATGACCATGTCACAGAGCTTGGAGGTGGTACATATGTTAGACACAAAACCATGAGCCTATCCTGGAGAGTGAACAGAATTCATGAAGAAACCTGGAAATTAGGAATGTAGTAGGTTATGCCCATCTTTAAGTAAAGCCGCAATCCATTCATAAATTGGGCAGGATGAAATGGGAAGCTTTCTACTAGACAGGAAACATCCATTGATGCACTCTCTTTTCTAATGTCTACAACCACGGACACCATGGGATACACAGACATAGAATCACTCGCCTTTTCAAACGACTTACAAGAAACAGTTCACTCCAAACCATACAAACCACCTTTCCTTCCTATTCTGACAACATGAGACAAAATCACAAACTCACAACCACACCCACAAAGGCACCTCCTTACCCTAAGTAGGTCTGTGACTCTATGGAGTGTCCTCTGACTGGTGGGCCACACAATGTTCCCCCGAAATGTCCTGTCCTGTCTCAAATATAGTCTCCTTGGCCAACTCTATGAAGTTTCAGGAGCCAGCAGTGGGCCACTACCTGCTTTTTCAGGAAAGGCCCCTCTTCAGAGCTGTCCTGGCTTTTGGCCATTCTAACATCAGTAGGTACAAAGAAAGACTGACTCTGTCCTTGGTAATTCCAAACAAGTGAACCCACTGGGACTGGTACTGGGACTGGCTCTGTGTGCCTGGCTTCCAGGATCCCAAGTTCAGAGAGTTCCATCACCAAGGGAGTAAGGTGAGGTCACTTCCTTCAGGAACTGAATTAGGTCACTGCCTTGGCAACCACTTTATCCTAACAGTTGCTTCCAAGTGTCTCATTAAATGGAGGCTTCCCCTACTTCCTGTGAAACATTCACAAGTTAGAATGGTATATCAACCATAGGAACCCGGTAATAGCTCTCCACACAGGCCTGGTTTGGTCCATCTCCTCTACATTGAGAAGAGAGGTTCTGATTCAGACACATCCCGTCATCCTGACCAGGTATTTTGCCATGGAAGATTACTTTTGCTTTCTCAGGTCCTCCATAGCTGACTACATATTCTCCAGGGATCATTTCTGCATTGAACTTGTGGTTCTAAACAGGTGAAAGATCCCCTACATTCCTGTATTGTAAGACCAACTCTGTCCCTGCTCTTCATTAAATTTACATTGAGGGAACAGTGTATTGTTAGGGTTAATAAAATGTTTGATGTTAGAAATCATTCTGCTGGATGTATAATGGTACTGGGAACCTGGGATATTTTTAAAAATATAGAGGTGAAATATATAAATGAAAAAAGGATGTCTAGGTAATTTTGAAGCCCAGAGAGGCAATGGGCCCTTCATTGGGATACTTAGCTTTGATTTATGTTGTGCACAGATATCTCAGATAAATCGATATGCAATGGCATAGGACCTTGTACCTTGGATGATTAAAATTCGAAGAGAACATCCAGTCAAATAGGGATAGTCGGTAGGATTAGATAGATATTCGGTAGGTTAACAAAGAGTGAGTATAGGATTTGGAACAAAAGTTCTTTAGCAATAGGGTTTGGGTTAAAGTGTGAAAGTAAATATCAGCCCACTTGAAGGGTCAGTCACAATGATGAACAGGGGAAAATATGTAGGAAAGCAGATATCAATAGAGATATTACAAAATCAACAAGTGGGCCAAGGACCTGAACAGACACTTCTCAGAAGAAGACATACAATCAATTAATAAGTACATGAAAAAATTCTCACCTTCTCTAGCAGTCAGAGAAATGCAAATCAAAACCACCCTAAGATACCATCTCACTCCAGTAAGATTGGCAGCCATTAGGATGTCAAACAATAATAAGTGGTGGCAAGGATGTGGGGAAAAGGGTACACTTGTACATTGCTGGTGGGACTGCAAAATGGTGCGGCCATTATGGAAAGCAGTATGGAGATTCCTGGAAAAGCTGGGAATGGAACCACCATTTGACCCAGCTATCGCCCTCCTTGGACTATTCCCTGAGGACCATAAAAGAGAATGCTATAGGGATACTGCCACATCAATGATCATAGCAGCACAATTCACAAAAGCCAGACTGTGGAACCAACCTAGATGCCCTTCAATAGATGAATGGATAAAAAAAATGTGGCATCTATACACAATGGAGTATTATGCAGCACTAAAAAATGACAAAATCATGGAATTTGCAGGGAAATGGATGGCATTAGAGCAGATTATGCTAAGTGAAGCTAGCCAATCCTTAAAAAACAAATGCCAAATGTCTTCTTTGATTTAAGGAGAGCAAGTAAGAACTGAACAGAGGGAAAGAGCATGAGAAAAATATTAACATTAAACTGAGACAAGTGATGGGAGGGAAAGGGAGAGAGAAGGGAAATTGCATGGAAACGGAAGGAAACCCTCATCGTTATACGAAATCACATATACAAGGTTGTGAGGGGAAAGGGGGGGAAGGGAGAGAACGGAACAATAACAGATGAGGTAGAGAGGGAAAATGAAAGGGGAGGGGAGGGGGGATAGTCGGGGATAGGAAAGTCAGCAGAATACAACAGTCACTAATATGGCATTATGTAAACATTGTGAATGTGTAACTGATGTGATTCTGCAATCTGTATTTGGGGTAAAAATGGAAATGCATAACTCACTTGAATCAAATTTATGAAAGATGAAAAAAATAAAAATTTTAAAAAGTACTAAATTGGCTCATCCTAACATTAAAAAAAGAGATATTACAAAATCAGGCAAAGTATAAAGTGAGTGATATGATTAGATATTTTCAACAGGGTTGATTTTGAATATATAATCTTAGGAAGAAACAAATATGTAGTCACCAATAGGATTGATATTTGAGAGCATTAGGCAACCTGAACATGGAAGTAATCCATGTTCACTTTCCATTTAGGCTTTAGTACAATAATAAGTGTGAACTTTGCATTTTGTGTCCAGAATATTACTGTGATAAAATGTATATGTAGATTAGGTGACATCAGTATTTCTTTCACCATTTCTGTGAGTAATATTTTGAAGACATATACATAAGTATTGGTTGTACAAAAAGCTGTACCCTGTGCCTATGTATATACAGATAATTCATGAATAGACCATACTGTGAATAAATAGTATAGCTGGTTCCACTTTAAATAATGGATTGAATTCATATTCACAAAGGAGTGGTCTGAGGCAAAAACCTTCCTGAAATTCAGGGCAACAGAACAATAGGTAAACAAAACGCACAAAGCAGGGTTTCTCCACTGAGACTTTCCTGGTCACACTGATATCTGAGTTTTCCTAGATGCTCGCCTTTCCCTTCAGCTATCCAGTACATAGCCATATCACATAGCTTTGAGGTACTACATATCTTGGTCACAAAACAATGAGGCAATTCTGGAGAGTGTCCAGAATTCAGGATGTAAACAGAAACTTTGGAAGATAGCAGGTTTTGCCCTTCAATAAGGAAAGCCGCAGTCCATTAATAAATCGGGCAGGATGAATGTTGCGAAGCTTTCTCCTAGACAGGACACATCCATTGATGCATTTTCTTTTCTAATGTCTACAACCACGGACAGAGTGGGATACACAGACATAGAAGCACTCGCCTTGTCAAAGGACTTACTAGAAACAGTCCACGCCAATTCAAACAAACAGCCTTTCTTACATCTTCTCAGAACCTGAGAAAAAAACCATACACACACCTACACCCACAAAGGCACCTCCTTTGTGGAGTGTCCTCTGAATGGTGGGCCATACTATATTCGCCAAAAATGGCCTGTTGTATCTCAAATCTGGTCTCCTTGGCCAACTCTGTGCAGTTGTCAGGAGCCAGCGGTGAACCAATACCTGCTTTCTCAGGAAAGGCCTTTCTTCAGAGCTTTCCTGGCATTTGGCCATCCTCACATCTGTTGGTACTAAGAAAGACTGACTCTGTCCTTGGTAAATTGAAACAAGTGAGACCACAGGGACTGGGACTGCAACTGGCTCTGGGTGCCTCTCTTCCTGGATCCCAAGTTCAGAGAGTTCCATCAACAAGGAAGTGCAGTGAGGTTACTTCCTTCAGGAACTGAATGAGGTCACTGCCTTGGCAACCTCTTTGTCCTAACAGTTACTTCTAAGGGTCCCATGAGATGGAGTCTGTCCCTACTTTCTGTCACACTTTCACAAGTTAGAATGGTATATCAACCATTGGCACCTGGGAAGAGCTCTCCACACAGGCCTGATTTGGTCCATCTTCTATACATTTAGAAGATAGAGGTTGATTCAGACACATCCATTCATCATGATCAGGTTGTTTACCATAAAAGATGACTTTTCCTCTATCAGGTCCTTCATAGCTGCCTACATCTTCTCCAGGGATCATTTCTGCATGGACCTTTGATGTTCTCAGAAGGTGGAAGATCCCCTACATTCCTGTATTGTAAGACTAACTCTGTCCCTCCTCTTTTGTAAAGTTAGATTGAGGGAAGAGTGTATGTTTAGGGTTAATAACATGTTTGATTTGGGTTAGGAATCTCTCTGCCGCATGAATAATGGTATTGGGAACCTGTGATATTTACAAGAATATATAGGTGAAATGTAAGTATGAAAACAGAAATCTAGGTAAGATTCGAAGTCAGAAGGGCATTGGGTCCTTGAGTGGGATTCTTAGGTTTGAATTATGTTCTGCATATATGTCTCCGATAAATTGAAATACAATGGTTTAGGACCTTATACCTTGGATGATTAATTGTCGAAGAGAACATCGAGTCAAAAAGCAATAATCAGTAAGATTAGGAAGATAGTCAGTAGGTTTAGAAATAAGAGTGAGTATAGGATTTAGACCAAAATTTCTTTAGCAATAGGGTCTCGGGTAGACATTGAATGTAAATGTCAGCATATGTGAAGTGTCAGACACAATGATGAACTGCGGAATATATGTAGGAAAGCAGATATCAATAGAGATATAAGGAAATCAGGCAAAGTATAAACTGAGTGATAGAATTAGACATTTTCAACAGTCTTGAAGTTGAATATATAATCTTAGAAAGAAACAAATATGTAGTCACCAATAGGATTTACATTTGAGAGCATTAGGCAACCTGGACATGGTTGTTTTTAGTAATTCATGCTCACTTTCCATTTAGGCTTTGATACAATCATGAGTGTGACCTTTGTTTTTTGTGTCCAGAATATTACTGTGATAAAAAAAGAAATATATATATATATATATATATATATATATACACACACACACACACACACACACACACATATATAGATAGATAAGGTGACATGAATATTTCTTCTACCATTTCTGGGAGCAATGTTTTGAAGAGGTATAAATTAGTATTGGGGGAACAAAGAGGTGTACACTGTGTCTATGAATATAGAGATAATGCAATAATAGACCATACTGTGAATAAATAACATACCTGGTTCCAACTTTAATAATGGATTGAATTGAAATGTGAAAATGTACAGGAAATCTTATATTGATATACACACATTTATTCCAACCACTTATACATCTAATGGTAATATTAATGTTATGGTTTATCTTGAAGAGTGTGTGGGTTTAGCTTCAAAATTGATTATGGAAATCGAAAATAATGTGTTTGGAAAGAAGTCTCATGAAAAGACCAGTCAAGTAACATGGAGGAATACATGTGTTCTGAAGCAGAAAGTGATTAAAAGTGAAACAAATTCCTATAATTTTGTGAACTTGTGAATGAAATATATATCCTATGATGTGCAAAAACTGAAGAAATAGTAATGTACCAGTGTTGAATTAAAATGAACGTCAAAATAGACATCATGTCCCCTAGGAATCTATTTGCATTGATGTTAAACTGGGTCAGTTACTGCAGAAATATTAGGATTTGTAAGCACCATTGATTGAAGTTAGTTTTCAGCACTGGGAAACAAATATGTATTTCAGGTAGATGATAATTTCTGAGAATAATCTTGTGAAATGTTGATTATAAATCCACATACATGAACATGAATGAATTTATGGAGTGTATATAAGACACATATATTTCATATTTTATAAAATCTGTAGAGTGTGTATATATATATATATATATATATATATATATATATACAAAAATACCCACAAAAATTCATTAAAAAGTATCAATATATATTTGCCAATCGTAATTCATCATGTAATATATATCATCCACAGAAGCAAAAATATTTATTTTACTAAACATGGGTTTATGTATAATATTGTTCTAATAGGAAGCTCACCCATAGTTTGAATTTTCAGTTCCAACAGCGTTTAGGAGCACTGATCTCTTCTTACAATTTGTTTCTGCCAAGTCAGCCAACTCATAAAAATATATGTGTGATACCAAGTAGGAATCTATATGTGCATATAAAAAGTACAAGTGCTGAGTAGGCTACAGAGAAAGGGAGACAGGAATTCACATATTTGTTAACTTTAAAAACGCATGGAGAGAGCTGCGGATGTGGCTCAAGTGGTAGCGTGCTCGCCTGGCATGCGTGCGGCATGGGTTCGATTCTCAGCACCACGTGAAAACAAAGATGTTGTGTCCGCCGATAACTAAAAAATAAATATTTTAGAATTCTCTCTCTCCTCTCTCACTCTCTCTTTAAAAAAAACACATGGAGGACTATTTCAATTAAAAATTGAGGAGATTTATAAAACCGACCCTTTATCATGCAAGAGGGAAGTCCAACTATACACCATGCTTCCTCTGAACTGCTTGTATTTTCATTCTTTTGGGGTATTTTTCTCCATCATATTAGGATTAGTAGTCAGAGTCTAGTAGGGTATGAGTTAGTGTCAGGGATTCAGTATTTCGAATGGAAAATTGGAAAATGGATCAATGTGTATGCAAATGTGTACTACAAAAAAATTTTCCCACTCTCATTCAGAACAATGCCTTGACATTACCTTCACCCCAAGTAAGACACAATTAGAGGAGAAGAGTTAGAAAATCTTTGAATACATATCTGAAATTGAAAATGCTTAGGGTTCACAACCTTGGAGATTGTAGAGGAGTTTCCAAAAGTAAGGGACAGTGTAAAAACTCTACTAACATGGAAATTTGCCTGCCTAAAGACGTCTGGAGAAACTGCCTTTAGGTTGGGCACTTGAAATATATGTTGCTGTCAGGAGCTTTAGCTTCCTTTCTAGTGAGACCATCAAAGCTGGGTCTTCATCTCTGTGATCTGGAGGACATGGTTTATAATTTTCCAATAAACATGAAGCAGCAGTGCTGAATTCTTGCTTTGTAGGTAATCTGTGGCCACTGGGGGCTAAGTGTCTCCCCATGTGGACTGCGAAGCCATTTCATCATCCTCCACTTTTCATAATGTTTCTTCCTGCTGCACTCGGAGTTTGGTATTTGCTTCACGAAATACAAGGAGTTCAACTGGGACACAGAGCTGCAGCGAGTTCTGTCACGTGTGGTGAATCAGGGTCTGCAGGAGAATGCACCAACAGGGCTTGTATACCACATAGGATGCCCCCTTGACCATAGCAACCTGATTCTGAACATTGCCCTGAAACCTCTCCATATAACAAGTTGCCTTTACATATAAGGGTCTGCTCGCTGCACCATGTCAGTCACAAGCCATTTGGAAGCCAATGGCAGATCCACATGGCCCCACCTCAGATGTTTTATCACACATTTGCTCACTACTGCTCTAGGCCCACTACTCAGCAGGATCCAAATTACTGAGATCTCTGTTTTACACCATTTTCATCAAAACCAGTCAATCAAGGCACTGTCTGGTACACTCGTGATCAGCAACAGGACATCCAAAGGTTCTTCATTGCCACCTGGTCATTGGAATTTCAAAAATTTCATGGTATTTATCTAGCAAATTTTCAATTATGAAGTTGGAAGCACTATGGCTTTCAAATCATTCAGGAATCATTCAATGGTGAGGAAGCTCATTTCAATGAAAGCTTTGGAGAACTCTCACAGGCAAGGCTTCCCAAAGAGTGGCCTAAAGGTCACATAAATCCAGGCCCATCGAGGTCTACAATTGAGGTCCATGTGTGTTTTGACTAGCAAATATGGCTTCCAAGTCTTTCAGAATAAAATAATGTGATATCCTGGCTGAGATTCCCAGTGCTCTGTGGAAAGCCACCCTAGGACTAGATCTCAGTTTCCAACGGAGACTCTCATGGTGGCCTCCTAAATTCCCAACACAATTCATGGCAATACTTCTTTGATGATTGATCCAGAACTCAGTGTTTAAGGGGAATGACACCAGAGTTCAAGCCCAGGTGGATCCAGTCATCTCTTCCAACTGCCACATGAATGACTACACTTAAAACCAAAACATTCCCACATGGTCCTTACCTTCTTCCATATAGACACTCATCATTACCTCTGGCTAGAGTTTTTCATGTTGGACGCATCCCAAGAGAGTGTCCAAAATAATCTTCCTTGCCCCTCATTTGCCTAAAGTCAGGGTGGCATCGTCACCCTTCCTGTGAACCTGGAGTGATCCAATAGGCCTGCCATGAATACTGCTCTGCTTCTTCAATTTGAGTCCTACTGACTCTCAGAGATAGATTCTTTAAGTGATTTGGAGTCACAAGAAAACACAAGCACCTCTGCAGTTCTTCAAAGAACTCATTTGACTTAAAGGATCCCTATTCTCACTTGACAGAGGTCAGAATCCTAACAGAGGAAGGCAAGAGACTGATCAACAATGACAGATTTTTGGCCATTTTGGTTTTGATTGCACACATGGAATCTATCCTTAGATCCATCATGTGCTGAGAATCTAAGCCACAACCTCATACAGGGCCAAGAGGCTGATTTAGACACATCCTTTTACAAGCAATTAAGCAAAGAACCACAGGTGATGCCCATTCATTTCCATTTGAAAATTGTTTTCTTCAGGCTTCACAAAGGGGTGGCCTGAGGCAAAGACCTTCCCGACATTCAGGACAACAGAACCATAGGTAAGCAAATGAACCAAAGCAGGATTTCTCCACTGAAAATTTACTGGTCACACTGATATCTGAGTTTTCAAAGATGTTCCCATTCTCTACAGCTATCAAGTATATAGACATGTCTCAGAGCTTGGAGGTGGTACATATCTTGGAAACAAAACCATGAGCCTATTCTGGAGAGTGGCCAGAATTCAGGAAGAAAACAGGAACTTAGGAATTTAGTAGGTGTTGCCCATCCATAAGGCAAACCACAGTCCATTCTTTAATTAGTCAGGATGAATGCTGGGAAGTTTTCTACTAGACAGGACACATCCTTTGATGCCTTCTCTTTTCTAATGTCTACAACCACGGACACAGTGGGATACTCAGACATAGAAACACTAGCCTTGTCAAACGACTTACTAGAAACAGGCCACTCCAACCCAAACAAACAGCCTTTCCTACCTATTCTCAGAACATGAGAGAAAACCACAAACTCACTCCACACCCACAAAGGCACCTCCTTAACCCAAGTAGGTCTGTGACTATCCGGAGTGTCCTCTAACTGGTGGGCCATACTATGTTCCCCTGAAATGGCCTGCCCTTTCTCAGATCTGGTCTCCTTTGCCAACTCTGTGAAGTTGTCAGGAGCCAGTGGTGAACCAATACCTGCTTTCTCAGGAAAGGCCCCTCTTCAGAGATCTTCTGCCATTTGACAATGCTCATATCAGTCGGTACCAAGGAAGACTGACTCTGTCCTTGGTAAATCCAAACAAGTGAGACCACTGGGACTGGGACTGGGACTGGCTCTGGGTGCCTGGCTTCCTGCATCACAATTTCAGATTTTTTGATGACCAAGGAAGAGAGGTGAGGTCACTTCCTTCAGGAACTGAATGAGGTCACTACATTGGCCACCACTTTGTCCTAACAGTTGCTTCGAAAGGTCCCATGAAATGGAGGCTGCCCCTACATCCTTTGACACTTTCACAAGTTAGAATGGTATATCAACCATAGGCACCTGGAAACAGCTCTCCACACAGGCATGGTTTGATCAGTTCTCTACATTAAGAAAGGAGAGGCTGATTCAAACACATCTCTTCATACTGACCCGGTTGTTTGCCATGGAATATGACTTTTTCCCTCTTAGGTCCTTCATAGCTGCCTGCAACTTCTTAAGGGTATAATTTCTGCATGGTCCTTTGATGTTCTCAGCAGGTGGAAGAGCCCCTACATTACTGTATTGTAAGACAAACTCTGTCACGGCTCTTCTGTAAAGTTAGTTTGAGGGAACAATGTATGGTTAGGCTTAATAACATGTTTGATTTGAATTAGGAATCATTCTGCTTAATGAATAATGGTATTGGGAACTTGCGATATTTACAAGAATATATTGGTGAAATATAAGTTTGAAAACAGAAATCTAGATAAGATTTGAATCCAGGAAGGGCATTGGGCTGTTGATTGGGATACTTAGCTTTGAATTATGTTCTGCAAAGATGTCTCAGATAAATCAATATACAATGGCATAGGACCTTGTACCTTGGATGATTGATTGTCGCAGTGATCATCCAGTCAAAAAGGGATAGTCTTTAGGATTAGGAAGATAGTCGGTATGTTAGAAAAAAGAGTAATATAGGATTTGGACCAAAAGTTCTTTAGCAATAGGGTTTCGGATAGAGAGTGAATGTAAATGTCAGCACATGTGAAGAGTCAGTCACAATGATGAACTGGGGAAAATATGTAGGAAAGCAGATATCAATAGACATTAGGAAATCAGACAAAATATAAAGTGACTGATAGGATTAGTCATTTTCAAGAGGGTTGAGGTTGAATATATTATCTTAAGAAGAAACAAATATGTAGTCACCAATAGGATTGATTTGAGAGCATTAGGCAACCTGGACATGGATGTGTTTAGTAATCCATGCTCACTTTCCATTAGGCTTTGGTGAAAGGTTAATAAAATAGGTACTTGTTACTTACTGTTTTTCTGTATGCTTAACAAAACACTGTTGAAGTCTTGAGGACTGTTTGCTAATCTTGTTTCCAGAATGTGCTGTCCCCAACTGCCAAACTGCAAATGTATACCCTCACCCGTTTGCACGCAAACCACCCACTTGCCCTGACCAATCAATAAACTTCCCTCCCTGCCCTCTCCAAGGAAAGCATATAAGCTCTGCTTAAGCTGTTCTCATTGCTCTCTGCTCTATTCAAGTGAGCTCTGAGCCCCAGAATGCTGGACCCATAATAAACCATTTACTGTTGAAGGAGACATTCTCTTGGTGGTCGCTTCCTCTGATGCTTGCCCGACCTTTACATCTGGAGGCACCAGCAAGATCCGACAGCGGCGGATGAATGATCCCCAAGGGGCTCATTTCAGGGTAAGTAAGGCAACTCTTTTTGGTTTTAGGTTTCAGGTTAGGGCTTGGCAAAATGGCTATGGGTGATGAGCGTGAGCTCTCTCTGACAGAGGCTGACATACGTGTCACAGAGCCACAGGCCACGTCCCTGGGGGATGCCCCAGAGGACTCAGGAAATCGAGGAACAATAGTCTCCTTGACTCAGTGATATTTTGCTTCGGATTCGGTATTGCCAGCCCATCAGGTTTTGCGGGCTACTCAGGCCTGGCCTCAGTATTGGACGTCCAATGCCTGACTTTATTGTCTTGTCTTGTCAGTGTAGTGTGTCGTTGCTTTCACTGTTTGTGTATCTCTCATTTTGGGACAGAGAACTTCAACACCTCTCTTCCTGACCCTTGATCACTGGAACAAAGTCCGCTTAAGGGCCCAGAATCTTTCTTTTTCAGTAAATTGCTGGACCTTGCAGACCCTCTGTGCCTCAGAATGACCCACCTTTGGAGTTGGATAGCCCCTAGAAACATCTACGTCCCACTAATTCGAAAAGTCAGAGATTTTGTATTTCAACCGGGGCCACATGGACATCCAGATCAACAGCCATATATCTCAACTTTGCAGGACCTCTGCAAATCTCCTCCTCCATGGGTGAAGCTTTTCCTTGTCTCTGCCCCCACTCCTACTCCTTCCACCATGATTCTATCTCTCAAACCCTCTGCTCCTCCTCCTCCACCCTCTCTTCTCCCTGAGTCTCAAGACTCTACTGGACTCTCCTCGCCTTCTTATCCGCTGCCCTCGTCCACCAACCCCCAACAACCTCTAAGTGATTCCCCTGCTGCTGACTCAGCCTCTCCGCCACTGGAGGAAGCTAGGCCAGCCCAGCGCCCACCAAATGACTCCCCCTTGTCACACACACAGCCCCTCCTTCCCTGGAGGAAGCTGGCCTGGCAAAAAGAACTCAAAGAACTCCCTGGCGTTTTCAAACCTGCCTACTTGGGATGACTGCCAACAAATCCTAGGGATTCTCTTCATGACAGAGGAATGAGAGAGAAACTTCCTGGAAGCTAGAAAAAAAAATAGCCTCGGACCAGATGGGTGACCAACACAACTTCCCAACATAATCAAAGCCGGCTTCCCCTTGAACTTACCCAACTGGGACCCCGACACCTTTGAAGGTAGGGAGCATCTGTCCACTTATTGCCGGGCCTTAATGGTGGGTTTCCAACCGGCCGCTAGGCAACCAAATAATTTGGCCAAGGTAAGAGAGATTATTCAAGGGCCTGATGAACATCCCTCTATGTTTCTAGAGAGAATTATGGAGGCATATAGGAGATATACTCCTTTCGATCTTCAGGCAGAGGATCAAAAGGCATATGCCATGATGGCCTTCATTGGGCAAGCTGATCTGGATATTAAAAAAAAGTTACAATACTTAGATGGATTACAAGATATGACTTTGAGAGATTTAGTCAGAGTAGCCGAGAAAGTATCCTATAAGAGAGAAACAGAGAGAACAAAAGGGAGGAAAGGGAGGATGAGAGATGAAAAAGACAGATTAAGGTATTAACTAATGTCCTGGTCACAACAATAAATAGGCCAGAAATTAAGAAACAGGGAGACAAGAAGTGATACCTGGGTCCCCTCCAGAGGCCACCCTTGGCCTCAGATCAATGTGCCTACTGTAAAGAAAAAGGACACTGAGCCAAAGAGTGCCCTAGAAAGAGAAAGCCACGCCAGACATCCTTTCTGACTCTGGAGGTTGACTAAGAATGTCGGGGCTCAGATCCCTTCCCCGAGCTCAGGGTAACTTTTGAAGTGAAGGGGACCCCATAAACTTTGAAGTGGATACAGCAGCAGTATACTCAGCCCTTAAGGCCCCACTGGGCCCTCTATCAAATAAAAGATCTCTAGTTCAAAGGGCTAACAGCAGTAAATATCAGACTTAGACAACTAAGAGGACCATGGACATGGGGAAAGACAAAATCCAACATTCCTTCCTAGTAATCCCAGAATGCCTGGCCCCATTGATGGGCAGAGATCTGCTCAGTAAGCTCTGGGCCAAAACAATTTTTAACCCCGAAGGCCCCAAAATGAAATTTCTAAATCCTTCATTAAAAACTCCTATAGTCATGGCTTTATAAATGTCAGTCGAAGATGAACATCCACTTTTCACACACCCCAAGACTGATCAAACAGGCAAGCTACCCCAGAAATGGATAACAGATTACCCAGATGCCTGGGCAAAATTGTTGGGTTAGGCCTAGCCATGAAACAACCTCCAAGAACAGTGGAGTTAAAAACCTCAGCCTCCCCAATCAATGTCAAACAACATCCTCTGAGTAAAAAAGGTAAAGATGGGATAAGGCCCCATATTCAGAAATATCTGGCCTTAGGGTCCTAAGGCCCTGTCAATCGGCCTGGAACACTCCCCTGCTACCGGTAAAAAATCCAGGAACTGGGGACTATCCCCCATACAAGACCTAAGAGAGATCAACAACAGAGTGCAGGAAATTCACCCCATGGTAAATAATTCATACAATCTGCTTATCACTCTGAACCCTGAGTAGAAATGGTATGGACATAAAGATGCTATCTATTGCATGCCTCTGCATAAAGACAGTCAGTTGCTGTTTGCTTTTGAGTGGGTAGACCCAGAAACCGGAACGTATGGTAAACTAACATGGACTAGACTCCCACAGGGGTTCAAAAACTCCCCCACTCTCTTTGATGAAGCCCTCCACAGAGATGTCAACAACTTCAGACCTATGCACCCTGAAGTCACCCAGCTTCAATACGTGGATGACCTGCTACTGCAGCCAACACCAAGGAAAACTGTGAGTCTGGGAACGAAGCACTATTATATAAGCTTGCTCAACTCGGGTATAGAGCTTCTTCCAAAAAACCCCAAATTTGCCAGCAAGAAGTAGTCTTCCTGGGCTATTCCCTTAGGGGTGGTAAACGATGGCTCACTGAGCCCAGAAAACAAACGGTTGTGCAGATACACCCCCCCCCCAGCAGCAGACAACACAGAGAGTTTCTTGGGACTACTGGGTTTTGCAGGTTATGGATTCCTGTGTTTGCGTCCTTAACTTCTCCTTTATACCCGCTGTTAAAGGGAGATGCCCAATTCCAATGGACCCCTGAGCACCAGCAAGCTTTTGATAACATCTAACAACACTGGCACTGAACTCCTCAAGTTCACTGAGCCAAGCCTGCAATTTCAGAAATCCCTACACTACGTTAAAAATGTACATCAATTCACACACCTTGGTTCAAAGAAACTGCAGGCATTCCTGAAGGATCAAGAACAGAGTTTTCCACTAACCGACTCACAGCGAAAGGACATAACTGAACGGGTAACAAAACCCTGTCCGTTCTGTCAATAGGTTAATGCTTACCCTTCCAAGCTTCCTGCAAAATAGCACCTATGAACAACCAGACCAGGACAATTCTGGGAAGTGGACTTTACTGAAATTAAGCCAGCGAGGTATGGACTTCAATATCTCCTAGTGTTTGTAGATATATTTTCAGGATGGATTGAAGCCTTCCACACAAAAAAAGGCACAAATGGTGGTAAAAAATCCTGAAAGATATTTTTCCATGATACGGCCTACCTAAGGGTATATTGTCTGATAATGGACCGGCGTTCATGGCCCAGGTAAGTAAGGTGTTAGCCAGGACCCTGGGAATAAATTGGAAGTTACATTGTGCTTATAGACCCCAGAGCTCAGGACAGGTTAAAAAAAATTAATAGAACCATTAAAGAGACCTTAAAGAAATTAAGCTTAGAGAGGGCATCAAAGGTTGGACTATGCTCCTGCCTTATGCACTGTTTCATGCAAGAAATACTCCCTCTGTTTCTTTGAGTAACCTCACCTCCTATGAAATTCTCTATGGGGCCCCTCCTCCAGTAAGGACCTAACCCCAACTCTAAGACCTACCGATCCCTTCCACACCCCCTTGCTTGACAAACTTAAAGCTCTTGAAAGAACTCAGCGATACCTGTCAAACCAGCTGGCCACTGCCTACCAACCTGGTGAAGAGGAGACTCCACATCGATATCAAATAAGAGACTTCATCTACATAAGATGACTTCAGGTGTCATCCCTGGAACCCCGATGGACAGGACCATACCAGGTGCTACTTATAAAACCTACAGTGGTAAAGGTAGATGGAATCACTTCCTGGATCCTAATTCTCATCTCAAGCCTGCGCCCTGTCCAGACTCTGGCTTGAAAGTGGAAAAGACTGGTAACCCTTTCAAATTGCATATTGTCCATGTGGATAAGGCTATAGACTCTCTCCTTGGCCACCACTAGTCCTAACCATCATCAGCCCATTCAGCAGCGATGGCTGATCACAAATCCTATTAGACAAGAAGTATGGTCTGTCTTGCATACAGACCCCTTAGGGACCTGGTGGCCATCTCTCCACCTAGATATTTGTCAGCTGAGTATACGTCTTTCCAATTGGGATATCTCTGATGAAGAGGATCCCATTAAAATTTCATTAAATTTCTTCCGTACCATAGATAATGGAAACAAACATTATGGATGTAGGGACATGCAAGTCTGATGCAGGTTGGCTAGCCTAGATTACTATGTTTGCCCGGTGGACTATCAAAGCCACAAACAACCACGGCTGTGTGGGGGAAAAGCCGTCTTCTTCCGTAAGTCATGGGGATGTGAGCATACAGGGGCTGCCTGGTGGAACCCAAACTCCTCATCAAATTCAGTTCACAGCATTGGCCATATTACCAATTAGACAACCAAAACCGATGGCCCGCAGAGGGGTGTCTAGATCCTCAAATTCTGTGTGACTTTTTCAACTTCGGCAAGTGCTCAAAAGGATGGAAGAAAATTCCCCTATGTGTATGCCTTTTCCCTCCTTTGCTCACATCATGAACTATGTTTCTCCAATAGATCCTTCTGCTCCAGACTCTCTGCTGTCACTCTCACATCAACAACCTGATTTCTCCCCTCCAATTACTAGATCAAAAACCCAAACCTCCGCTGGTTCTCAGACCATTGCCCCCTTGCTGAGGTAGCAGGTACTGAGGTACCCTTCCACCCACTCACTCCTCTCTTCTCCTGTCAGTGCCCACACCGGGTCCCACCAGGTCCTCTTACCAGCTAACCCAAAGCTCAAACCAGCTGAGGAGTGCCCTCAGACGCCTATCCAAGTTGTAATGAAAATGGCCTTTAAAGTTGCTTTGTCATCACTAAAAACAGGTTACTAAGAATTTAATGTCCCTCACAGGCTTTTTGGGATACTCACTCCTGTCTTCCCATCTGCTCTACCTGTTCTACTGCTCACGTTTTGTTGCCAGGAAAATTCCAAACCCTTTTCCCATTATTCTTTTATATCTCTTTTTCCTCATTCTCAGAACCACAGAACTGCTCTCACCCCCCGCCTTCCCCGTCTTCCCCTCTGTACCAGGCCCACAGAAAAATCTGAAATGGCCTTCTCCAGAAGTCTTCATCGTGGCTGACTTTAGGACTTTCAGCAACAAAGTCCCTATAAAAGAGTTCAGTGTACATAAACTTCCTCTTTTCGTGTTGCTCTGTTATACTTGGCCACTGGCTGGAAAAATCAGCACTTCTAAGCTAGACACCCCCTTACTAGTTTTTCACAAAATATGTGAACAAGGCCTCTGGCCTTGAGCTCAGGCTTCCAGAGATGGCTATATTTCCAAGATAAAGAAGTTACCAACTGGGCTCCATGGTAACAGCTGGCAGGGAGAAAATAAAAGAGAAGAAAAAAGCTCTCCCCCTCTCAGATGTCCTTAAAAAGTTATCTTTCCCAGAGAAGAGGAAAATAAAAACAGAACCAAAAACTGCTTTTTGTGAACTTCTGCAGACTGTAAATTTCTGAGTCTTTTCTCTTACATGTTGGGTACAAAATTCTGAAACTACCTAAACTTGGGATTCAGGGGATTAATTGATTACAATAGAAGCAATGCCCTCTATATCCGGTTGCAACCAAATAGGACTGTTTCCCTGTCTTCGGTGCTATCTTAGGTGCCTTGCCTTGTCCATACCTACAACAGTATAATTCTATATACTTAAACATTGTTTATTCATAGAATTATCAACAGATGTGATTAATTATGTAATGGTGCAGATGTTTCCCCGAGTGCTCTATCATGAGGCAGGATCATTTAAATTTCAAATAGGGGGGCATACAACCTGGTTCTGCTGGCAACCTGTATCTTGCACTTTAGCCATCCTATGAGGAATAGTAGTTGCTGCAGAGGTGGGCACAGGTACCACTGCCCTAATCCATGGGACACAACAAATGACCCAATTAGAAGCAGCAATACACCAAAACTTAAAGATATTAAAAAACCACCATCACAGCTTTACAAGAATCTTTAACCTCTCTCTCTGAAGTTGTTTTACAGAACAGGCGAGGGTTCGACCTCCTCTTCATGAGAGAAGGGGCCTTTGTCCTGCATTGAGGGAAGAATGTTGTTATTATGCCTACCATACTGGAGTTGTAAAAGAATCTATGATTAAATTAAGAAGAAGCATTGAAGAGCATCAACAAGAGAGAGAGGCCCAAAAAGGGTGGTTTGAGTCTTGGTTCACAGAGTCCCCCTGGTTAACTACGCTTTTATCAGCCCTGGCCGGTCCCTTAATAATCCTCACATTATTGCTAACTGTAGGACCCTGTTTGCTCAACCGTGTAATTTCCTTTCTCCAAGCTCAAATTGGACAAGTTAAACTTATGGTAATCAGAAATCAATATACCACACTAGCAGACATAAAATGTGACATCCCCAATGATCACTATTATGATTTAATGTAACCAAAAGAAAGTGGGGAATGAAAAGTAAATAAAATAGGTAATTGTCACTTCCAGTTTTACGGTATGCTTAACAAAACACTGTTGATATCTTGAGAACTGTTTGCTAATCTTGTTCCCTGAATGTGCTGTACCAACTGCAAAACTGCAGAATGTACTCCCTCACCCATTTGCACGCAAACTACCCACTCGCCCTGACCCATCAATAATCTTCCCTCCCTGCCCTCTCCAAGGAAAGTATATAAGCTCTGCTTAAGCTGTTCTCAGGGCTCTCTCCTCTATTCAAGGGAGCTCTGAGCCCCAGCATGCTGGACCCCCATAAACTTTTGGCTGTTGCATTAGACAGTCCCTGGTAGTCTCTTCCTCCGATGCTCGCCTGACATTTACATTGGTAAAATAATAAGTGTGACCATTGCTTCTGTGTCCAAATGTACAAATTAATATTGGGGGTACAAATAGGTGTACCCTGTGATATGAATATAGAGATAATGCATGAATAGGCAATACTGTGAATAAATAATAAAATGGGTTCCAAATTTAATAATGGATTCAATTGATATCTGAAAATATACAGGAAATCTTATATTGATACACATACATTCATTCCAACCAGTTATACATCTAAACGTTATATTAGGATTATGGTTTGTCATGAAAAGTGTGTGAGTTTTGCTTCAAAACTGATTATGAAAGTTGAAAATAATGTGTTTGGAAAGAAGTCTCATGAAAAGACCAGACAAGAAACCTGGAGGAATCCATGTGTTCTGAAGCAGGAAGTTATTGAAAGTGAAACAAATGCCTATAAGTTTGCTAATTTGTGGATGAAATATATATCCTATGATGTGCATAAATTGAAGAAATAATAATGTACCAGTGTTGAATAAAAATGAACGTCCAAATACACATCATGTCCCATAGTAATCTACTTGCATTGATGTTAAACTGGGTCAGTTACTGTACAAATATTAGTATTTGTATGCAACATTAACTGAAGTTAGTTTTCAGTACTGGAAACAAATATGTATTTCATGTGGATGAATATTTCTGAGAATAATCTTGTGAATACTTGATTATAAATCCATATACATGAACATGAATGAATTTAGGGAGTGTATATAAGACACATATATTTCATATTTTGAAAAATCTGGAGAATCTATATATATATATATATATATATATATATATATATATATATATATATATAAAAACACACACAGAGACATTAAATTACCAATATATATGCCAATCGAAATTTATCATGAAATATATATCATCAACAGATGCAAAAATATTTCTTTTACTGAACATGGATTTATGTTTAATGTTGTTCAACTAGGAAGCTCACCCATAGGTTGAATTTTAAGATCCAACAGGGTTTAGGAGGAGTGATTTCTTCTCATAATTTGTATCTGCCAAGTCAGCCACCTCACAAGAATGTACATGTGATACCAGGTAGGATTCGATATGTGCATATAAAATTACATGTTCTGAATAGGCTACAGAGAAAGGGAGACAGGAATTTATATATTTATTAACTTTAAAAACACAAGGAGAACTATTTCAATTAAAAATTAACTAGATTTATAACACCTACCCTTCATAATGCAAATGGCAAGTCCAACTATACACCATGCCTTTTTTGAACTGCTTGTATTTCTATTCTGTTTGGGTTAGTTTTCTCCATCATATTAGGATTAGCAGTCAGAGTCTAGTAGTTTATGAGTTACTGTCAGGGATTAAGTATTTTGAATGGAAAATTGGAAAATGAATCTAATGTGTATGCATATATGTGCTACACAAAAATCTTCCCACTCTCATCCACAACAATGCCTTGACATTAACTTCGTCCCAAGTAAGACACAATTAGAGGAGAAAAGTTAGAAAATCTGTGAATGCATATGTGGAATGGAATATACTCAGGAGTTCACAACCTTGGAAGTGGTAGAGCAGTTTCCAAAAGTAAGGCACATGGTAAACACTCCACAAACATGGAGCTCTGCTGGCCTAAAGACTTCTTGATAAACTGCCTCTGAGGTTGGGCACTTGAAATATATGTTGTTGTCAGTAGCTTTAGCTTACTTTCTAGTGAGACCATCAAAGCTGGGTCTGCATCTATGTGACCTGGAGGACATTGTTTCTAATTTTCCAATGAACATGAGGCAGCAGTGCGAATACTCTCTTTGTAGTTAAACTATGGCCACTGGGAGCTAAGTGACTCACCGTGTGAACTGTGAAGCCATTTGGTCCTCCTCCACTTTTCGTGGTGGTTCTTGCTGCTGCACTGGGACTTTGGTATTTTCTTCATGAAATACAAGGAGATCAACTGGGACACAGTGATGGAGGGAGTTCTGTCACATGTGGAGCTCACGGTCTGCATGTGAATGCACCAACCAGGATTTTATCCCACATGGGTTGCCCCTTTGTCCATAGCAACCTGATTCTGAACATTGCCTTGAAATCTCCCTATATAAAAAGATGCCTTTACATGGAAGGTTCTCCTGGCTGTACCATGTCAGTCACAAGCCATTTGGAAGCAAATGGCAGATCCACATAGCCCCACCACACATATTTTATCACACACCTTCACACCACTGCTCTAGGCCCACTAATTTGCAGGTTCCAACTTACTGGCATCTCTGTTCTACACAATATTCATGAAACCCAGTCAGTCAAGGCACTGTCTGATACACTCATGCTCAGCAATAGGACATCCAAAGATTCTCCAGTGCCACCTGGTAATGGGAATTTCAAAAATTTCATGGTGTTTATCTAGCCATTTTTCGAGGATGAAGTTGGAGGAACGTTGGGTTTCAAAAACCATTCAATGTTGAGGAAGCTCATTTCAATGAAACTCTGGAGAACTCTCATAGGCAAGGCCTCCCAAAGAGTGGACAAAAGGTCACATGAAGCCAGTCCAATTGAAGTCTACAATGTGAGGTACATGTGTGTTTTAACTCTCAACTATGGCTGCCAAGACTTTAAGAAGAAAATCATGGATTATCTTGGCTGAGATTTCGAGTGCTCTGTGGCCTTGATCTAAGTTTATAAGGGCCACTTTTATGCGTGGCCTCCTAAAATCCCAACAAAACTCATGGCAATTATTCTCTGAGGTCAGTTCCAGAACTCAGTCTCTATGTGGATTCACACCAGAGTTCAAGCCCAGGTAGACCCAGTGATTTCTTCCAATCGCCACACAAATGACCAAAATTTAAACGAAAACACTCCCATATGGCCCTCATCTTTTCCACATAGACACTCATCATAACCTCTAGCTGGAGGTTTCTATGAGGGGCGCTGGACAAGACAGTGTCCAAAATAAGCTCCCTTGCCCGTCATTTGCCTAAAGTCAGGGTGGCCTGGAAACCCTTCCTGTGAACCAGGAGTGATCAAATAGGCCTACCATTATTACTGTTCCACTTCTCCAATTTGAGGCCTACTGACTGTGGGGTTTAGATTCTTCATGTGGATTGGGGTCATGAGAAAACCCAAGCACCAATGGGCTAGACTCTGAAGGGCTTTGAAGAACTCATTTGACCCAAAGATTCCTATTCTCACCTTATGGAGGTCAGGAAACTTACAGAGGAAGGCGAGAGACTTCATCCATAATGAATGCTCTTTTGGCCATTTTGGTTTTGGATGCACACATGGCATCTTTCTTTAGATCCATCAGGTGCTGAGAATCTAAGCCACAGCCTCACACAGGGCCAACAGGCTGATTCAGACACATCCCTTTCGAAATCAATTACTCAAAGAGGGACAGGTGATGCCCATTCATTTGCATTAGAGAACTGTTTTATTCAGGCTTCACAACGGGGTGGCCTTGGCAAAGACCTTCCTGACATTTAGTGCTATAGAACAATAGGTAAGCAAAAGTCCCAAAGCAGGGTTTCTCCACTGAGACTTTTCCTGGTAACACTGATATCTGAGTTTTCTGAGATTCTCGCCATTCCCTTCAGCTATCCAGTACATGGCCAAGTCACAGAGCTTGGAGGTGGTACCTATCTTGGTCACAAAATCATGAGCCTATTCTGGAGAGTGGCCAGAATTCAGGAAGAAAACAGGAACTTAGGAAGATTGCAGGTCTTGCAGACAAATAAGGCAATCCACTGTCCTTTTATAAATTGGGCAGCGTGAATGTTGGGAAGCTTTCTCCTAGACAGGACACATCCATTGTTGCATTTTCTTTTGTAATGTCTACACCCACGGACAAAGTGGGATACACAGACATAGAAACACTTGCCTTGTCAAATGACTTAATAGAAACAGTCCACTCCAAAACAAACAAACCAACTTTCCTACGTATTCTCAGAACATGAGACAAAACCACAAACCCACACTCATTCCCACAAATGCACCTCCTTCCCCCAAGAAGGTCTGTTACTAACCGGAGTGTCCTCTGCCTGGTGAGCCATTCTTTGTTCACCCGAAATGGCCTGTCTGTTCTCAAATCTGGACTCCTTGGCCCACTCTGTGAAGTTGTCAGGAGCCAGCTTTGAGCCGCCACTACCTGCTTTTTCAGGAAAGACACCTCTTCAGATTTTTTCTGGCATTTGGCCATCTTCACATCTGTAGGTACCAAGAAAGACTGACTCTTTCCATGATAAATCCAAACAAGTGAGATCTCTGTGACTGTTACTGGGCCTGGCCCTGGGTGCCTGGTTTCCGGGATCCCAAGTTCAGAGAGTTCCATCCCAAAGAAGTGAGGTAGGTCACTTCCTTCATGAACTGAATGAGCTCACAGCCTTGGCAAACACTTTGTCCTAACAGTTTCTTCCTAGGGTCCCATGAGATGGAGGCTGCCCCTACTTCCTGTGACACTTTCACAAGTTAGAATGATATATCAACCATAGGTACTCGGGGAGAGATCTCCACACAGGCTTGGTTTTGTCCATTTTGTCTACATTAAAATGCGAGAGGCTTATTCAGACACATCTCTTCATCCTGACAAGGTTATTTGCCATGGAAAATGACTTTTGGTCTCTCAGGTCCTTCATAGCATTCTATATCTTCTTCAGGGATAATTTCTGCATGGATCTTTGAGATTCTCAGCAGGTGGAAGATCCCCTATATTCCTGTATTGTAAGACCAACTCTATCCCTGCACTGCTGTAAAGTTAGATTGAGGGAACAGTGTATGGTTAGTGTTAATATCATGTTCTATTTGGGTTAGGAATCATTCTGCTGGATGAATAATGGTATTGGGAACCTGAGATATTTACAAGAATATATAGGTGAAATATAAGTATGGAAACAGAAATCTAGGGAAGACTTGAAGCCAAGTAGGACATTGGGCCCTTGAGTAGCATACTTTGCTTTGAATTATATTCTGCACAGATGTCTCAGATAAATCGATATACAAAGAAATAGGATCTTATACACTGGATGATTGAATAACATACAGAATATCCAATAAAAAAGGGATAGTCTGTAGGATTAGCAAGATAGTCAGTAGATTTAGAAAGAAGAGTTAGTATAGCATTTGTACCAAAACTTCTTTACAAATAAGGTTTCGGGTAGAGAGTGAATGTAAATGTCAGCACAATGACGAATTGGGGAAAATATGTAGGAAAGCAGATATAAATAGAGACATTAGGTAGTCAGTAAAAGTATAAAGTGTGTAATTTGTTTAGACATTTTCAACGGTTTGAGTCTGAATATATAATCTTAGGCAGAAACTAATATGTTGTCACAAATTGGATTGACTTTTGAGAGCATTAGGTAACCAGGACATGGATGTTTTTATTAATCCATGCTCACTTTTTATTTAGGCTTTGGTAAAATCATAAGTGTGACCTTTGCATTTTGTGTCCAGAATATTATTGTGATAAAATGTATATGTAGATCAGGTGACATGAGTATTCCTTCCACCATTTCTGGGAGCACTATTTAGAAGAAATATAAATTAGTATTGGGGGTACAAAGGGGTATACCCTGTGTCATAGAATATATTGATAATGCATCAATTGACCATCATGTGAATAAATAATATAACTGGTTCCACTTTAAATAATGGATTGAATTGATATCTGAAAATATAAAAGAAATCTCACATTGATATACAATTATTCACTGCAACCAGTTATACATCTAATGGTAATATTATGGTTGTGTTTTATCCTGAAAGGTGTGTGAGTTTTGTTTCAAAAGTGATTATGGAAATCAAAAATAATGTGTTTGGAAAGAAGTCTCATGAAAAGAATAGTCAAGAAACCTGTAAGAATACATGTGTTCTCAAGCAGGAAGTGATTGAACATTATATATCATACTATATATAATGTGCATAAACTGCAGAAATAGTAATGTACCGGTGATGAATAAAAATGAACATCAAAATACACATCATGTCCCATAGGAATCTACTTGCATTGATGTTAATCTGGGTCAGTTACTGTAGAAATATTAGGATTTTTATGCACCATTCACTGAAGTTACTTTTCAGTACTAGGAAAAAAGTATGTATTTAAGTTGGATGAATATTTCTGAGAACAATCTTGTGAAAATTTGATTATAAATCCACATAAATCACAAAAAATTATGAACACAAAAGTCACATGGACATTAAAATGTAGCAATATATATGCCAATTTAAATCCATCTTGAAATATATATCATCCACTGATCCAAAACTATTTATTTAATGAACTTGAATTTATGTATAATGTTGTTCAGCTAGGAAGCTCCCCCATAGATTGAATTTTCTGTTCCAACAGTGTTTAGGAGGAGTGATCTCCTAAATGTGTATGCAAATATGTGCTACACAAAAATCTTCCCACTCTCATCCAGAACAATGCCTTGATATTACCTTCACCCCAAGTAAAACACAGTTGGAGGACAAGAGTTAGAAAATCTGTGAATACATATCTGGAATGTAAAATGGTCAGGAGTTCACAACCTTGCAGGTTGTAGAGGAGTTTCCAAAAGTAAAGGACAGGCTTGATAGACCCAACCTGATCTTTTATTAGAATTGGGAGCCATCTTGCCAGAAAGCCGTGAAAAGATAATTTGGGCTTTACTATAAATTACTGCAAATTCTGAACCTGCTTGGAATGCGTGCCCGTGCCTTGAACTCATCCATGCCTGGCTCTCTGACCAGATAACAGTGCTCTCTGAAACATTAGTGACACCTAATAAATATTGGCCTTCCCAGGCCAGACAACGACCCTCTCTGAGGCTCTAATGGTCCTCATAATTTCTGATGTTGGGGCCAGCAAAAAAATGTAAACTACCATTAGTGTGATGCTTTCAAAGTTCTGTTATCTGTAACCCCCTTTTTGTGTAACTTTCTGGGCTATATAGCTGGGCTGTAGGAAAGGTGGTGTTGCTGTCTTGTTCCCGCCATTTTTGGAGGGAGAGGCAGCCTGGCCGGTTTTAATAATAAGCTTGCCTTAATTTGATTTTAATTGGAGTCAGTGGTCTTTTCTTGCATCCTAGTCCAACATTTTGGAGTTCCCCAGTGAGATGACCCTGCCCGACCAGATCACAAGGCCAGACTGCTGAAAATTCTGAAGCTGGCCTTCCCTCCAGGGCTACGGGCTGGGGAGCCACTCTAGGGGGTGCACAACTTGAGATGTTCCAAGGCCTTGGAGTGAGCCGTCGGTCTGGGGAGCACTGCAGTGAACCACCGCACTGAAACTATTAGCAAGCACCTGGTGGAGGAGGCCTCCATAGGTAAGTGGCACCTTGATAACATCTTATATCTGGTTAAGGGAGATCTCTTCTAATGACAGAGAGGTGGCCTGGGGAGGCTCACATACACTCCTGTCCAGGACAGTAATGAGAATCGTTGTGTCCTCTGTTCCGTTCTGTAGGGAATTCCTTTCAAGGTTAGAGAGGTGCCGAGGGACACGCACGTGCTCCTACCCCAGAGCTTTAGCAAGACATTGAATTGCTCCTCTGTTTTTCTGTTTTGGCACCGGGATTCTGTTTTTTTTTTTTTTTTTTTTTTTTGTGTGTGTGTGTGTGTTTTGTTCTGTATTCTATATGTTTTTTTGTTTTTGTGCATTTTGTTTTGTGATTTCTGTGATAAAATCTTAAGGATATTGAACGTGAAAATGGGTAACAAAGCAAGTAAGCCTGACACCCCTTTGGACTGTGTTTTAAGGAACTGTGATGAACTTTACCACCATTTGTTAAGCAGAATGAGAGAAGCCCCTAGCTGGCTGCCTGGAGCACACCCAGTGCAGATGGCAATGCCTGCTGGGGAATGAAGAACTGAGTATCTCCCAGCATCTGCCAAAGCCCTGTTTATTCAGGGAATTCCCTCCTTCGTTCCCTGCACTGTAAGGATAATGCCGCCTCTGTCTTCTTAAAAAAAGAGAAAAACAAAAAGGGGACACTAAATGCAGTAAAGTCACCATGGAGACACTTTATTTTACATTTCAGGTTGCTCCTCTGTGAAAACATTTGGTCCCCTTGTGGGGACATCTGTGGTGCCACTGGGGAAGGAGATTTTTCTCTTATTTGCTCTGTTTTAAAGGGTTCTGTCTGTCAGCCATTGTCTGGAGTTCATTTCTGCCTGTCTTGTGCCTTTTTTCTGGCCCTTTAAGACATGTGCAATAATGTGTTAATATTATAAATTGTTTCTTGGAAATGATCTTAGCTGAATTTGTGTCTAAATGATGATGTTTCATTGTACCAATCTGGTATCTGAATGGGTTTTTGAAGCATTTCACAATCTTGCAGTTAAAAGTCGGGTTTAGGTAATTGTTTAGTTTATGGTTTCAGATAATTCATGCCAGAGAACATAAATACTTAGGATGGAAAACTAAAGAACTCTACTTCCAAGTTGGCAAGTAACTTCCCAATCATTCAGACTTTTTTTCACCAATTTTAAATTAGGTAGCCTGGGAAAATGTCACTGTGTGTACCAGTGCATTAATTTGGACAAGGATACTAAATCATGGTATGATATCTGTTGACAAAACAACTTGTGAAGATATAAAATTTTGTGAATTGTATCTTAAACTTGTATCATAATTTTCAACATCCTAACCTGAAAATAATGGTTAAAATACCTTAGGCCTAAGGTTTCTGCTCAGAATAGCCATTTTTTCCTGCTTCTTCCAGACCTCAGCCAGGGATTATTTTGAAATGCAAATGAAAGAAGCCTGTAAGCTTAGTAGGAGACTTATTTGAGGCCTAAGGAAAAAAAAAAGTAAAATGTATGGTATTTACTTATTACTGGCCAGTCATTTTTTCTAGGACTCATATTTTTTTCCTTAGATTCTTTATTTATTTTTTGAGCTCATGATTTTGCTCCTACAGACCTAGGTTAATGTTTTTCTGATCAGTAATATCTTTGACCAACTGTGGAATTTTTAAATCATTGCAGTGGAGATTTCACCTGTGAAAAGCTACAAGGCCTTCACTTTTATTATGTGTGCACAATTTGTTATGTGTTGTATGTCTATATATGTATACATATGTCCGTATATCATATATATGATACACAAATTAACATATATAAGGAGCACTCATATTACAAAGCACTCATAAAAACAATTTTAAAAAGTGGATCCAAAGATCTTTAATTCACGTGATTTAAATGTTTCAATTTAAATTGGGTAAACTGATAAATATAAATTTCTTTAAATTTAAGCTTACAAGTTTTTCTAGGTGTTCAAAAATCTAATAAAGTATTAATGTCTACAAAAGGTCTAATATGCCTATGTTCCAGGACTTTTCTTTCAATCAAAAAAATGGCTTACACTGTTCAAAACATTTGTCTAATATTTTGATGAATAAGTAAAGTAAATTTGATATGGGATTACTCATTCATGAGTACTTTTGTTTGATATCTGATTGATATACTAAGGTCTGTATAAGTTTGTACTAAAGTCTGTATAAGATTGTAAAAATCAGTCATGTGTTAAAGAGACAAAAATTTCTTAAACATAAGTTTACCCATAACATTTAGTTTATTAAGATTTAAATTTTCTAGAGCAGGCAACCATAAAAATTAAACAACTGTTTAATTAAGAACTGTTATTTTAGAGCACTGTACTGCCATTTCTTTAAAAGCTAAACTTGGTTAATGTAGAAACATCAATGTAATTGTGATGCTATTAATGTGCTCATATCTTCCAGTTATAAAACTCTATAAGGTAGAAACTTTAAAAGAGCATTATATCAAGCAGGTGTTCTGAAGTTGTATGGTAAATAAAATATATATTGGGGATTTATTTACCTGTTATCAATAATATATGTAAAGTTTTATGTTACTTTTTACATTGTGGAATAATTTAAATGTATTTTTAAGTTAATGAGACCCTAATCTATGTAAAGGTTAAAATCTTTCAGCCGTACTTTAATTCATGTTTTAAATGTGATATCATATGGTGTGAGCTAATGTTCATGTGACCTCAAAACAATTTATGTAAACTTTGTAAAATGATATTTAAAAAACAAAGATCAGCTTTAGAACTAAAGCATTTAAGATTTATAAGGAGCCCTGCTTACCTGAGATAAGACTCTGTGTCCCATCTTACTACATGTGAGAATGACTACGAAAGCAGTAGGTCAGATTTTATTTCATTTAAAGTTATGTTCAAATATTTTTTTCTGTCAAGATTACTAGGATCTCAAAAAGATGATATAATATATAACTCACCCAAAAAATTCAGGGTAGCTATTACATGAACTAAGTATTTTTACTCTTGTTAAAAAAATTTTATTTTTTAATTTCCTTATAAGTGATCTAAAGATTTCCTGTTGGTGTTTTACAGAAGTGTTGCTTTAAGAACACAACATGGGTTAATTTAAGATAATAAGTCATCAACTACAAGACAGACAGAATAATAAGATCCCAATTAATAATATATAAATAATTATAAACTTATAGACATTAAAGCACAGTACTCTTAATATATGGCTGTTAAAATTCATTTGCTGGTTGTTTCAGATTAGGATTGAAAATTAAAGTTAAATAAAAAGGTCCAAAAAAAACGATATTTGACTCTTGCCCTCTGAGTCAGTCTGAATCCAGGGAACAAGGGATTTCTCTATGAGCTTTGCAACTCTGGGCCACATAACCTCCCGATCAGAGAGATTAATGAGACCACTGGAGAACAGAAAGCCAATCAGTGCATTTGCTACAAAGAGGTGAGTCATCAGGAAAGGGAGACATCCCTGATGCTTCTGAGGGAAGCCACATGGTCAAGCAAGACCTGGACCCACATAGCTCAAATTGCACTAGCAGAACTGAGAAGCTGCTCTCAAGTATCCCAAAAAATGACTCCCATAAAAGCTCAGCTGACTGCTAACAATAGATAGAAACAAAAGTCAGTTTGACTGCTTCATCTTAAACACTTAGCAAAGACAGTTAAAACCAAAATACAGCCAATCCTGGGCATTTTAAATAATAATAATAATAATAATAATAATAATAATAATAATAATAATATTTTAAGGTATACACTTTATGTTAGCCTCCCAAAATAAGTAAAACTGTTGGCTACAAAGAAGGATTCTCAGAGAGGAATGCCTGATAACTATAAAAATAGACTATCAAGAGGAGCTTCCAGAGGCAGAAGTTTTTAGTTTAAGGCCTACAGATATTCCTAACCTACACAGGTAGGCTTGGTGTTTGCTAGTACAATTATCCAGCCCTGAGTAACAGAATTAAATGTTTCTCTATTAAACACAGAGGTCATACTAGTGAAAGGATTCTGCAAAATCAGATGACATTAAATTATTAAACTGTATATTATGGGGAGGGACAACTGTATCACTAAAAGTTAAATATTAAGTTCACAGTCCTGATAATTGGGGATATTAAAGACTAGTGAGGGTACTTCATACAGTGACATGATCCAGCTACTGCAACATTTATTCAATACTCATGTTTTTTGTTTCTCTCATAGAAGAACCCATCCCCAGATGACTTTACAACCTGTTCTTCCTCAAGAAGACTTCAAAAAGAACTGACTTCAAAAAGGCAACTCATGTCCCCCACGCCATGCACACTCATGTCACCCTTTCTCAGCTGAGAAAAAGCCAAAATGAGAGACGACTCTCTACTTACACCAATGGAGCCAAAAATAAATAGACTATCAATGTAAGTAATTAATTAAGTCAGGTAAAATCAGGGAGACTGGTTTTAGGTGAGTTCTAAAAATTTGGTGACTGTTAACTGAGGGATTAAAATTTCCTCAGTGCTTTTCCACTAACCTATCAAGGATTACAAAGGGACACATAAGAAAAGGGGGGAATGATACACCCAACCTTACCTTTTATTAAAATTGGGAGCCATATTGCAACAAAGCCATGAAAAAATCATTTTGGCTTTACTGTAAATTACTGCAAATTCTGAACCTGCTTGGAATGACTGCCCGTGCCTTGAACTCACCCGTGCATGGCTCTCTGACCAGATAGCAGCCCTCTCTGAAACTTTGTCACACCTCATAAATATTGGCCTTTTGTGGCCAGACAATGACCCTCTCTGAGGCTCTAATGGTCCTCATAAATTTTGATGTTGGGGCTAGCAAAAAAAAAAAAAATGTAAACTCCCATTAGTGTGATGCTTGTCAGAGTTCTATTATCTGTTACCCCATTTTTGTGTAACTTTCTGGGCTACAAACCTGGGCTGTAGTAAAGGTGGGGTTGCTCTCTTGCTCCCGCAATCTTTGGAGGGAGAGGCAGCCCAGCCAGTGGAAATAATAAGCTTACTTTAATTTGATTTTAATTGGAGTCAGTGTTCTTTTCTTACATCCTGGTCTAAGAGGTAAACACTCCACAAACATAGAGCTCTGCTGGCCTAAAGACTTCTTGAGAAACTGCCTCTGAGGTTGGATACTTTAAATATATTTTGTTGTCAGAAGGTTTAGCTTCTTTTCTAGTGAGACCATCAAAGCTGGGTCTGCATCTATGTGAATGGAGAGCATGGTTTCTTATTTTCCAATGAACATGAGGCAGCAGTGCTGAATTATCTCTTGGTAGGTAAACTCTGGCCATTGGGGGCTAAGTGTCTCCCTGTGTGGACTGTGAAGCCATTTGATCATCCTCCATTTTTGTGGTGTTTCTTGGTGCTGCACTGGGAGTTTGGTATTTGCTTCACGAAATACAAGGAGTTCAACTGCGACACAGTGCTGGAGGGAGTTCTGTCACGTGTGGTGGGTCAGAAACTGCAGGAGAATGCACCAACCAGGCTTCTATTTCACATCGCTTTTTCCTTGACCATACCCACCTGATTCTGAACATTGCCTTGAAACCTCTCCATATAATAAGATGCCTTAACATGTAAGGTTCTGCTGGATGCACCATGGCAGCCAAAATGCATTTGGAAGTCAATTGGAAATCCACACGGCCCCACCTCAGATATTTTATCACACACCTGCACACCACTGCTCTGGGCCCACTATTCAGCAGTGCAAATTACTGGCATCTCTGTTCTTCACCATTTTCATGAAACCCAGTCAATCAAGGCACTGTCTGGTACACTCATGATCAGCAACAGGAGATCCAAAGGTTCTCCAGTGCCACCTGGTCATGGGAGTTTTAAAAATTTCAGGGTGTTTATCTAGCCACTTTTCAAGGATGAAGTTGGAGAAACTGTGGGTTTCAATTCATTCAGGAACCATTTAATGTTGAGGAACCTCATTTCAATGAATGCTCTGGAGAACTCTCAAAGGCAAGGCTTCCCAAAGAGTAGCCAAACGGTCACATGAAGCCCAGCCCATTGAGGTCTACAATGTGAGGTCCATGTGTGTTTTGACTCTCAACTATGCCTGTCAAGTCTTTCAGAATAAAATCATGTGATATCCTGGCTGAGATTCCCAGTGATCAGTCGAAAGCCACCCTTGGCCTAGATTTCAGTTTCCAAGGGCGACTCTCATGCGTGGCATTCTAAAATCGCAACACAATTCATGACAATACTTCTCTGAGGTCAGTTTCAGAACTCAGTCTCTAAGGGGAATCATACCAAAGTTCCAGCCCTGGTGGATCCAGTCATTTCTTCCAACTGCTACACAAATGAACACAATTAAAACCAAAACACTCCCACATGGTCCTCACCTTCTTCCATATAGACACTCATTATAACCTCTGGCTGGAGGTTTCCATGAGGGGTGCAGCACAAGACGGTATCCAAAACAAGCTCCCTTGTCCCTTATTTGCTTAAAGTCAGCTAGGCCTGGACACCATTCCTGTGAACCAGGAGTGATAAAATAAGCCTGGGCTTAATACTGCTCTGCTTCTCCAATTTGAGGCCTACTGACTGTCAGGTATAGATTCTTTATGTGATTTGGAATAATGAAAAAACCCAAGCTCATATGGGCTAGCCTCTCCAGGGCTTTGAAGAACTCATTTGACTCAAAGGATCCATATTCTCCCTTGATGGAGATCAGAAACCTATCAGAGTAAGGCAAGATACTCCATACACAGTGACTGATCTTTTTGCCATTTTGGTTTTGAAAGCACACATGGAATCTTTCTTTAGTTCCAACAGGTGCTGAGAATCTAAGCCACTGCCTCACACAGGGCCAAGTGGCTGATCCAGACACATCCCTTTCCAAAGCAATTAAGCAAAGATACACAGGTGATGACCATTCATTTCCATTTGAAAACTGTTTTCTTAAGGCTTCACAAATTTGTGGACTGAGGCAAAGACCTTCCTGACACTCAGAGCAACAGAAAAATAGGTAAGCAAAAGGCCCAAAGCAGGGTTTCTCTACTGAGACTTTCTTTGTCACACTGTTATCTGAGTTTTCTGAGATGCTTGCTATTCCCTTCAGCTATCCAGTACATGGACATGTCACAGAGCTTGGAGGTGGTACATATCTTGGACAGAAAACCATGAGCCTACTCTGGAGAGTGGCCAGAATTCAGGAAGAAAACAGGAACTTCAGAAGATAGTGGGTGTTGCCCGTCCCTAAAGCAACCTGCAGTCCACTCATAAATTGGACAGGATGAATGTTGGCAAACTTTCTACTAGACAGGACACATCCATTGATGCATTATCTTTTATAATGTCTACAACCACGGACACAGTGGGATACACAGGCATACCAACAATCGCCTTGTCAAATGACTTACTATAAACAGTCCACTCCAAAACAAACAAACCGCCTTTCTTACCTATTCTCAGAACATGAGACTAAACCACAAAATCACAACCACACCCACAACGACACCTCCTTTATTCAAGTAGGTCTGTGACTAATTGGAATGTACTCTGACTGATGGGCCATACTATGTTTCCTTGAAATGGCCTGTCCTTCTCAGATCGGGTATCCTTGGCCAACACTGTGAAGTTTTCAGGAGCCAGTGGTGAGCCACTACCTGCTTTCTAAGGAAATTCCCCTTTTCAGAACTCTCCTGGCATTAGGCAATCCTCATATCAGTAGGTACCAAGAAGACTTACTCTGTCCTTGGTTATTCCAAACAACTGAGCCCACTGGGAAAGAAACTGGGACTGACTCTGGGTGCCTGGCTTCCTGGATCCCAAGTTCAGAGAGATCCGTCATCAAGGAAGAGAGGTAGGTAACTTCATTCAGGAACTGAATGAGGTTACTGCCGTGGCAACCACTTTGTCCTAACAATTGCTTTCAAGGGTCCCATGAGATGGAGGCTGCCCCTACTTCCTGTGACACTTTCACAAGTTAGATTGGTATATCAACCATTGGCACCTGGGAACAGCTCTCCACACAGGCCTGGTTTGGTCCATCTTCTCTACATTAAGAAGAGAGAAGCTGATTCAGACACAACCCTTCATCCTGACCAGGTTGTTTGCCATGGAGGATGACTTTTGGTCTCTTAGGTCCTCCATAGCTGCTTACAACTTCTCCAGGAATCATTTCTGCATGGACCTTTGAGTTTCTCAGCATGTGGAAGATCCCCTATATTCCTGTATTGTAAGACCAACTCTATCCCTGCTCTTCTGTAAAGTTAAATTGACTGAACAGTGTATGGTTAGGTTAACTAACAGGTTCGATTTGGATTAGGAATCTTTCTGCGCAATGAATAATGGTATTGGGAAACTGCGATATTTACAAGAATATATAGGTGAAATATAAGTATGAAAACAGAAATCTAGCTAAGATATGAAGCCCAAAAGGGCATTGGGCCCTTGATTGGGATACGTAGCTTTGAATTATGTTCTGCACTGATGTGTCAGGTAAATCGATATACAATGGCTTAGGTCCTTGTACCATGGATGATTAAATGTAGAAGAGAACTTCCAGTCAAAAGGGATAGTCGGTAGGATTCGGAAGATTCTCAGTAGGTTTAGAAAGAAGAGTGAGTATAGGATTTGGACCAAATGTTGTTTAGCAATAGGGTTTCCGGTAGACAGTGAATGTTAATGTCAGCACAAGTGAAGAGACTGTCACAATGATGAACTGGGGAAAATAGTTAGGAAAGCTGATATCAATAGAGACATTACGAAATCAGGCAAAGTATAAAGTGAGTGATAGGATTAGATATTTTCAACAGGGTTGAGTTTGAATATATAATCTAAGAAAGAAACAAATATGTAGTGACCAATAGGATTGACATTTGACAGCATTAGGCAACCTGGACATGGATGTTTAGTAATCCATGCTCACTTTTCATTTAGTCTTTGCTACAATCTTAAGTGTGACCTTTGCTTTTTTTGGCCAGAATATTACTGTGATAAAACGTACATGTAGATCAGGTGACATGACTATTTCTTCCACCATTTCTGGCAGCAACATTTTCAAGACGTATAAATTAGTAATGGGGGTAAAAAGAGGTGTACCCTTGTCTGTGCATATAGAGATACTGCATGAATAGACCATACTGTGAATAAATAATATATCTGGTTCTGACTTTAAATAATGGATTGAAATTATATCTGAAAAAATACAGGAAATCTTATATTGACATACAAACATTCATTCCAACCAGTTATATATCTAATGGCCACATTAAGTTTATGGTTTATCATGAAGGGTGTGTGAGTTTTGCTTCAAAAGTGATTATGGAAATCGAAAATAATGTGTTTGGAAAGAAGTCTCATGAAAAGACCAGTCAAAAAACCTGGCTGAATACATGTTTCATGAAGCAGGAAGTGATTGTGAAACAAATGCGTATAAATTTGTGAACTTGTGGATGAAGTATATATTTCCTATGATTTGTAAAAACTGAAGAAATAGTAATGTACCAGTGTTGAATGAAAATAAACGTCAGAATACACATCATGTCCCATACGAATCTACTTGATTGATGTTAATCTGGGTCAGTTACTGTACAAATATTAGGATTTGTAAGCACCATTTACTGAAGTTAGTTTTCAGAACTATGAAACAAATGTGTATTTCAGGTGGATGAATATTTCTGAGAATAATTTTGTGAAAAGTTTATTATAAATCCACATTTTTGAACATGGATGAACTTAGGGAGTGTATTTAAGAAACATATATTTCATATTTTAAAAATCAGGACAGTGTGTATATATATATATATATATATATATATATATATATATATATATATATTCATAATTATATATATGTGTATATACATATATATGTGTCTATATATATATACACACACACACACACACACACAAAACACACACACAGACATTTAAATGTAGTTATATATATGCCAATCGAAGTTCATCATAAAATATATAGCATCCACAGATGCAAAAATATTTATTTTACTGAACAAGGATTTATGTATAATGTTGTTCTACTAGAAAGCTCACCCATAGTTTGAATTTTCAGTTCCAACAGCGTTAGAGGAGTGATCTCTTCTCACAAGTTGTATCTGCCAAGTCAGTCACCTCACAAAAATGAACGTGTGATACCAGGTAGAATTCTATATAAGCATATAAAAATAAATGTGCTGAATAGGCTACAGAGAAAGGGAGAGGAATTTACATATTTGTTAACTTTAACAACACATGGAAAACTATTTCAATTAAAAATTGACTAGATTTATAACACCTACCCTTAATCATGCAAATGGCAAGTCCAACTATACCCCATGCCTCCTCTAAACTGCTTGTATTTCTATTATGTTTGGGTTGTTTTTCTCCATCATGTTTGGATTAGTAGACAGAGTATAGTAGGGTATGGTTTATTGTCAGGGACTCAGTATATTCAATGGAATATAGGAAAATGAATCCAATGTGTATAAAATATATGCTACACAATTATCTTCCCACTCTCATCCAGAACAATGCCTTTACATTACCTTCACCCCAAGTAAGACACAATTAGAGTAGAAGAGTTTGAAAATCCGTGAATGCATATCTGGGGTGGAAACAGTACTAAGAAACAAATAAGTATTTCAGGTGGATGAATATTTCTGAGAATAATCTTGTGAAAAGTTGATTATAAATCCACAACATAAATATGAATGAATTTAGGAAGTGTGTAATAAGACACATATTTCATGTTTTGAAAAATCTTGAGAGTGTATCTATCTATATATATATATATATATATATATATATATATATATATATACATATTTATATACACAAACAGAGAGAGACATTAAAAATTGCAATATATATGCCAAACGAAATTCACCATGAAATGTATATCATCCACAGATCCAAATATATTCATTTTACTGAACATTGATTTATGTATAATGTTGTTCAACTAGGAAGCTCACTCACATTTGAATTAAATGTTCAAGCAGCATTTAGGAGGAGTGATCTCTTCTTCCAATTTGTATCTGCCAAATCAGCCACCTCACAAGAATGTACGTGTGGTACCAGGTAGGATTCTATATGTGCATATAAAAATACGTGTGCTGAATAGGCTACAGAGAAAGGGGGACAGGAATTCATTATTTGTTAACTTTAAAAACGCATGGAGAACTATTTCAACAAATAATTGACTAGATTTATAACTGCTACACTATACCATGCAAAAGGCAACTCCAACTATAAAACATACCTCCTCTAAACTGCCTGTATTTCTATTCTGTTTGTGTTATTTTTCTCCATCATATTAGGATTAGTAGTCAGAGTCTAATAGGGTATATGTTAGTTTCAGGGATTCAGCATTTCTAATGGAAAATAGGAAATTGAATCCAATGTGTATGCAAATATGTGCTACACAAAATTCTTCCCACTTTCATCCAGAACAATGCCTTGACATTACATTCTCCTCAAGTAAGACACAATTAGAGGATAAGAATTAGAAAATCTGTGAATATATATCTGGAATGGAGAATACTCAGGAGTTTACAACTTTGGAGGTGGTAGAGAAGATTCTAAAAGTAAGGAACAGGGTAAACATTCCAGAAACATGCAGCTCTGCTGGCCTACATACTTTTTGAGAAACTGCCTCTAAGGGTGGGCACTTGAAATATTTGATGTTCTGAGGAGATTTAGTTCATTTGTAGAGAGACCATCAAAGCTGGGTCTGCATCTATGTTACTTGGAGGACATGGTTTCTTATTATCCAATGAGCATGAGGCAGCGGTGCTGAATTCTCTCTTTGTAGGTAAACTATGGACACTGGGGTCTAAGTGTCTTTCAGTGTGGACTGTGAAGCCAATTGGTCATCCTCCACTTTTCGTGGTGTTTCTCGCTGCTCCACTGGGAGTTTGGTATTTGCTTCAAGAAATACAAGGAGTTAAAATGGGACAGAGTGGTGGAGGGAGTTCTTTAAGGTGTGGTGAGTCAGGGTCTTCAGGAGAATGCACCAACCAAGGTTCTATCCCACGTAGATTGCCCCCTTGAGAATAGCCATATGATTCTGAACATTGCAGTGAATCCTCTACATATAACAAGATGCCTTTACATATATGGGTCTGCTGGCTGCACCATGTCAGTCACAAGCCATTTGGAAGCCAATGGCTGATCCACATGGCCACAACACAGATGTTTTATCAGACAATTGCATACCACTGCTCTAGGCCAACTACTCACCAGGCTCCAACATACTGGCATATGTGTTCTACACCATTTTCATGAAACATAGTCAATCAAGGCAGTGTCTGGTATACTCAGGATCAGAAACAGGACATCCAAAGTTTTTTCAGTGCCAGCTGAACATGAAAATATCAAAAATTTCATGGTAATTGTCTAGCCATTTTTCACGGATGAAGTTTGCGGCTCTGAGGGCTTCAATTAATTCAGGAACCATTAAATGGTGAAGAAGCTAATTTCAATGAAAGCACTCGAGCACTCTCACAGGCATGGTTTCCCTAAGGGTGGCCAAAATGTCACATGAAGCCAGGCCCATTGAGATCTACAATGTGAGGTTCATGTGTGTTTTAAACTCAAATATGGCTGCCAAGTCTTTAAGAAAAATTGTATGTAATATCCGGGCTGAAATTTCCAGTGTTCTGTGGAAATCCAACCTGGACTTAGATCTCAGGTTCCAAGGGCGACTCTCATGTGTGGCCTCCTAAAATCCCAACACAATTCATGGCAATACTTCTCTGAGGTCAGTTAAAGAACTCAGTCTCTAAGGGGAATCACACCAGAGTTCAAGCCCAGTGGAACAGTCATCTCTTCCAACCGCCACACAAATGACCACAATTAAAACCAAAACACTCCCACATGGTCCTCATCTTTTTCCATATAGACACTCCTTATAACGTCTGGCTGGAGTTTTCAATGAGGTCCACAGCCCAAGTCAGTGTCCAAATTAAGGTCCTGTTCCCCTCATTTGTCTAACATCAAGGTGGCCTGGACACACTTCCTGTAAACCAGGAGTGATCAAATAGGCCTGCCATTAATACTGCTCGGCTTTTTCAATTAGAGGCCTTCTGACTCTGTGGTTTAGATTCTTTATGTGAATTTGAGTCATGAGAAAACCCAAGCCCCTCTGCAGTGATTTGAAGAACTCATTTGTCCCAAAGGATTCCTATTCTCCCTTCATGGAATTCAGGATCCTAACAGAGGAAGGTAAAAGAATTCATTCACAATGAGTGAATATTTGCCATTTTGGTTTTGGATGGACACATGGGATCTTTCTTTTAATCCATCAGGTGCTAAGAATCTAAGCCACTGCCTCACACAGGGCCAAGAGGCTGATTCAGACACATCCTTTTCCAAAGCAATTAAGCAAAGAGCCACAGGTGATGCCCATTCATTTCCATTTGAAAACTGTTTTCTTCAGGGTTCACAAAGGTGTGGCCTGAGGCAAAGACCTTCCTGACACTCAGAGCAACAGAAAAATAGGTAAGCAAAAGGCCCAAAGCAGGGTTTCTCTACTGAGACTTTCTTTGTCACACTGATATCTGAGTTTTCTGAGATGCTTGCTATTCCCTTCAGCTATCCAGTATATGGCAATGTCACAGAGCTTGGAGGTGGTACATATCTTGGACAGAAAACCATGAGCCTGCTCTGAAGAGTGGCCAGAATTCAGGAAAAAAACAGGAACTCTGGAAGATAGTAGGTGTTGCCCGTCCCTAAAGCAACCTGCAGTCCACTCATAAATTGGGCAGGATGAATATTGGCAAGCTTTCTACTAGACAGGACACATCCATTGATGCATTATCTTTTATAATGTCTACAACCACGGACACAGTGGGATACACAGGCATACAAACAATCGCCTTGTCAAATGACTTACTATAAACAGTCCACTCCAAAACAAACAAACCGCCTTTCTTACCTATTCTCAGAACATGAGACTAAACCACAAAATCACAACCACACCCACAACGACACCTCCTTTATTCAAGTAGGTCTGTGACTAATTGGAATGTACTCTGACTGATGGGCCATACTATGTTTCCTTGAAATGGCCTGTCCTTCTCAGATCAGGTATCCTTGGCCAACACTGTGAAGTTTTCAGGAGCCAGTGGTGAGCCACTACCTGCTTTCTCAGGAAATTCCCCTTTTCAGAGCTCTCCTGGCATTTGGCAATCCTCACATCAGTAGGTACCAAGAAGACTTACTCTGTCCTTGGTTATTCCAAACAACTGAGCCCACTGGGAAAGAAACTGGGACTGACTCTGGGGGCCTGGCTTCCTGGATCCCAAGTTCAGAGAGATCCGTCATCAAGGAAGAGAGGTAGGTAACTTCATTCAGGAACTGAATGAGGTTACTGCCGTGGCAACCACTTTGTCCTAACAATTGCTTTCAAGGGTCCCATGAGATGGAGGCTGCCCCTACTTCCTGTGACACTTTCACAAGTTAGATTGGTATATCAACCATTGGCACCTGGGAACAGCTCTCCACACAGGCCTGGTTTGGTCCATCTTCTCTACATTAAGAAGAGAGAAGCTGATTCAGACACAACCCTTCATCCTGACCAGGTTGTTTGCCATGGAGGATGACTTTTGGTCTCTTAGGTCCTCCATAGCTGCTTACAACTTCTCCAGGAATCATTTCTGCATGGACCTTTGAGTTTCTCAGCATGTGGAAGATCCCCTATATTCCTGTATTGTAAGACCAACTCTATCCCTGCTCTTCTGTAAAGTTAAATTGACTGAACAGTGTATGGTTAGGTTAACTAACAGGTTCGATTTGGATTAGGAATCTTTCTGTGCGATGAATAATGGTATTGGGAAACTGCGATATTTACAAGAATATATAGGTGAAATATAAGTATGAAAACAGAAATCTAGCTAAGATATGAAGCCCAAAAGGGCATTGGGCCCTTGATTGGGATACGTAGCTTTGAATTATGTTCTGCACTGATGTGTCAGGTAAATCGATATACAATGGCTTAGGTCCTTGTACCATGGATGATTAAATGTAGAAGAGAACTTCCAGTCAAAAGGGATAGTCGGTAGGATTCGGAAGATTCTCAGTAGGTTTAGAAAGAAGAGTGAGTATAGGATTTGGACCAAATGTTGTTTAGCAATAGGGTTTCCGGTAGACAGTGAATGTTAATGTCAGCACAAGTGAAGAGACTGTCACAATGATGAACTGGGGAAAATAGTTAGGAAAGCTGATATCAATAGAGACATTACGAAATCAGGCAAAGTATAAAGTGAGTGATAGGATTAGATATTTTCAACAGGGTTGAGTTTGAATATATAATCTAAGAAAGAAACAAAAATGTAGTGAACAATAGGATTGACATTTGACAGCATTAGGCAACCTGGACATGGATGTTTAGTAATCCATGCTCACTTTTCATTTAGTCTTTGCTACAATCTTAAGTGTGACCTTTGCTTTTTTTGTCCAGAATATTACTGTGAAAAAACGTACATGTAGATCAGGTGACATGACTCTTTCTTCCACCATTTCTAGCAGCAACATTTTCAAGACGTATAAATTAGTAATGGGGGTAAAAAGAGGTGTACCCTTTGTCTGTGCATATAGAGATACTGCATGAATAGACCATACTGTGAATAAATAATATATCTGGTTCTGACTTTAAATAATGGATTGAAATTATATCTGAAAAAATACAGGAAATCTTATATTGACATACAAACATTCATTCCACCCAGTTATATATCTAATGGCCACATTAAGTTTATGGTTTATCATGAAGGGTGTGTGAGTTTTGCTTCAAAAGTGATTATGGAAATCGAAAATAATGTGTTTGGAAAGAAGTCTCATGAAAAGACCAGTCAAGAAACCTGGAGGAATACATGTTTCATGAAGCAGGAAGTGATTGTGAAACAAATGCGTATAAATTTGTGAACTTGTGGATGAAGTATATATTTCCTATGATTTGTAAAAACTGAAGAAATAGTAATGTACCAGTGTTGAATGAAAATAAACGTCAGAATACACATCATGTCCCATACGAATCTACTTGATTGATGTTAATCTGGGTCAGTTACTGTACAAATATTAGGATTTGTAAGCACCATTTACTGAAGTTAGTTTTCAGAACTATGAAACAAATGTGTATTTCAGGTGGATGAATATTTCTGAGAATAATTTTGTGAAAAGTTTATTATAAATCCACATTTTTGAACATGGATGAACTTAGGGAGTGTATTTAAGAAACATATATTTCATATTTTAAAAATCAGGACAGTGTGTGTATATATATATATATATATATATATATATATATATATATGTATTCAAATTATACATATGTGTATATACATATATATATATATATATGTATTCAAATTATATATATGTGTATATACATATATATGTGTCTATATATATATATACACACACACACACACACACACACAAAACACACACACAGACATTTAAATGTAGTTATATATATGCCAATCGAAGTTCATCATAAAATATATAGCATCCACAGATGCAAAAATATTTATTTTACTGAACAAGGATTTATGTATAATGTTGTTCTACTAGAAAGCTCACCCATAGTTTGAATTTTCAGTTCCAACAGCGTTTAGAGGAGTGATCTCTTCTCACAAGTTGTATCTGCCAAGTCAGTCACCTCACAAAAATGAACGTGTGATACCAGGTAGAATTCTATATAAGCATGTAAAAATAAATGTGCTGAATAGGCTACAAAGAAAGGGAGAGGAATTTACATATTTGTTAACTTTAGCAACACATGGAGAACTATTTCAATTAAAAATTGACTAGATTTATAACACCTACCCTTTATCATGCAAATGGCAAGTCCAACTATACCCCATGCCTCCTCTAAACTGCTTGTATTTCTATTATGTTTGGGTTGTTTTTCTCCATCATGTTTGGATTAGTAGACAGAGTATAGTAGGGTATGGGTTATTGTCAGGGATTCAGTATATTCAATGGAATATAGGAAAATGAATCCAATGTGTATAAAATATATGCTACACAATTATCTTCCCACTCTCATCCAGAACAATGCCTTTACATTACCTTCACCCCAAGTAAGACACAATTAGAGTAGAAGAGTTTGAAAATCCGTGAATGCATATCTGGGGTGGAAACAGTACTAAGAAACAAATAAGTATTTCAGGTGGATGAATATTTCTGAGAATAATCTTGTGAAAAGTTGATTATAAATCCACAACATAAATATGAATGAATTTAGGAAGTGTGTAATAAGACACATATTTCATGTTTTGAAAAATCTTGAGAGTGTATCTATATATATATATATATATATACATATTTATATACACAAACAGAGAGAGACATTAAAAATTGCAATATATATGCCAAACGAAATTCACCATGAAATGTATATCATCCACAGATCCAAATATATTCATTTTACTGAACATTGATTTATGTATAATGTTGTTCAACTAGGAAGCTCACTCACATTTGAATTAAATGTTCAAGCAGCATTTAGGAGGAGTGATCTCTTCTTCCAATTTGTATCTGCCAAATCAGCCACCTCACAAGAATGTACGTGTGGTACCAGGTAGGATTCTATATGTGCATATAAAAATACGTGTGCTGAATAGGCTACAGAGAAAGGGGGACAGGAATTCATTATTTGTTAACTTTAAAAACGCATGGAGAACTATTTCAACAAATAATTGACTAGATTTATAACTGCTACACTATACCATGCAAAAGGCAACTCCAACTATAAAACATACCTCCTCTAAACTGCCTGTATTTCTATTCTGTTTGTGTTATTTTTCTCCATCATATTAGGATTAGTAGTCAGAGTCTAATAGGGTATATGTTAGTTTCAGGGATTCAGCATTTCTAATGGAAAATAGGAAATTGAATCCAATGTGTATGCAAATATGTGCTACACAACATTCTTCCCACTTTCATCCAGAACAATGCCTTGACATTACACTCTCCTCAAGTAAGACACAATTAGAGGATAAGAGTTAGAAAATCTGTGAATATATATCTGGAATGGAGAATACTCAGGAGTTTACAACATTGGAGGTGGTAGAGAAGATTCTAAAAGTAAGGGAAAGGGTAAACATTCCACAAACATGCAGCTCTGCTGGCCTACATACTTTTTGAGAAACTGCTTCTAAGCGTGGGCACTTGAAATATTTGATGTTCTGAGGAGATTTAGTTCATTTGTAGAGAGACCATCAAAGCTGGGTCTGCATCTATGTTACTTGGAGGACATGGTTTCTTATTATCCAATGAACATGAGGCAGCGGTGCTGAATTCTCTCTTTGTAGGTAAACTATGGACACTGGGGTCTAAGTGTCTTTCAGTGTGGACTGTGAAGCCAATTGGTCATCCTCCACTTTTCTTGGTGTTTCTCGCTGCTCCACTGGGAGTTTGGTATTTGCTTCAAGAAATACAAGGAGTTAAAATGGGACAGAGTGGTGGAGGGAGTTCTTTAAGGTATGGTGAGTCAGGGTCTTCAGGAGAATGCACCAACCAAGGTTCTATCCCATGTAGATTGCCCCCTTGAGAATAGCAATATGATTCTGAACATTGCAGTGAATCCTCTCCATATAACAAGATGCCTTTACATATATGGGTCTGCTGGCTGCACCATGTCAGTCACAAGCCATTTGGAAGCCAATGGCTGATCCACATGGCCACAACACAGATGTTTTATCACACAATTGCATACCACTGCTCTAGGCCAACTACTCACCAGGCTCCAACTTACTGGCATATCTGTTCTACACCATTTTCATGAAACAAAGTCAATCAAGGCAGTGTCTGGTATACTCAGGATCAGAAACAGGACATCCAAAGTATTTTCAGTGCCAGCTGAACATGAAAATATCAAAAATTTCATGGTAATTTTCTAGCCATTTTTCACGGATGAAGTTTGCGGCTCTGAGGACTTCAATTAATTCAGGAACCATTAAATGGTGAAGAAGCTAATTTCAATGAAAGCACTGGAGCACTCTCACAGGCATGGTTTCCCTAAGGGTGGCCAAAATGTCACATGAAGCCAGGCCCATTGAGATCTACAATGTGAAGTCCATGTGTGTTTTAAACTCAAATATGGCTGCCAAGTCTTTAAGAAAAATTGTATGTAATATCCGGGCTGAAATTCCCAGTGTTCTGTGGAAATCCAACCTGGGCCTAGATCTCAGGTTCCAAGGGTGACTCTCATGTGTGGCCTCCTAAAATCCCAACACAATTCATGGCAATACTTCTCTGAGGTCAGTTAAAGAACTCAGTCTCTAAGGGGAATCACACCAGAGTTCAAGCCCAGTGGAACAGTCATCTCTTCCAACCGCCACACAAATGACCACAATTAAAACCAAAACACTCCCACATGGTCCTCATCTTCTTCCATATAGACACTCCTTATAACGTCTGGCTGGAGTTTTCAATGAGGTCCACAGCCCAAGTCAGTGTCCAAATTAAGGTCCTGTTCCCCTCATTTGTCTAACACCAAGGTGGCCTGGACACACTTCCTGTAAACCAGGAGTGATCAAATAGGCCTGACATTAATACTGCTCAGCTTTTTTAAGTTGAGGCCTTCTGACTCTGTGGTTTAGATTCTTTATGTGAATTTGAGTCATGAGAAAACACAAGCCCCTCTGCAGAGATTTGAAGAACTCATTTGGCCCAAAGGATTCCTATTCTCCCTTGATGGAATTCAGGATCCTAACAGAGGAAGGTAAAAGAATTCATTCACAATGAGTGAATATTTGCCATTTTGGTTTTGGATGGACACATGGGATCTTTCTTTTGATCCATCAGGTGCTAAGAATCTAAGCCACTGCCTCACACAGGGCCAAGAGGCTGATTCAGACACATCCTTTTCCAAAGCAATTAAGCAAAGAGCCACAGGTGATGCCCATTCATTTCCATTTGAAAACTGTTTTCTTCAGGGTTCACAAAGGTGTGGCCTGAGGCAAAGACCTTCCTGACACTCAGAGCAACAGAAAAATAGGTAAGCAAAAGGCCCAAAGCAGGGTTTTTCTACTGAGACTTTCTTTGTCACACTGATATCTGAGTTTTTTGAGATGCTTGCTATTCCCTTCAGCTATCCATTATATGGCAATGTCACAGAGCTTGGAGGTGGTACATATCTTGGACAGAAAACCATGAGCCTGCTCTGAAGAGTGGCCAGAATTCAGGACGAAAACAGGAACTCTGGAAGATAGTAGGTGTTGCCCGTCCCTAAAGCAACCTGCAGTCCACTCATAAATTGGGCAGGATGAATGTTGGCAAGCTTTCTACTAGACAGGACACATCCATTGATGCATTATCTTTTATAATGTCTACAACCACGGACACAGTGGGATACACAGGCATACCAACAATCGCCTTGTCAAATGACTTACTATAAACAGTCCACTCCAAAACAAACAAACCGCCTTTCTTACCTATTCTCAGAACATGAGACTAAACCACAAAATCACAACCACACCCACAACGACACCTCCTTTATTCAAGTAGGTCTGTGACTAATTGGAATGTACTCTGACTGATGGGCCATACTATGTTTCCTTGAAATGGCCTGTCCTTCTCAGATCAGGTATCCTTGGCCAACACTGTGAAGTTTTCAGGAGCCAGTGGTGAGCCACTACCTGCTTTCTCAGGAAATTCCCCTTTTCAGAGCTCTCCTGGCATTTGGCAATCCTCACATCAGTAGGTACCAAGGAAGACTTACTCTGTCCTTGGTTATTCCAAACATCTGAGCCCACTGGGAAAGAAACTGGGACTGACTCTGGGTGCCTGGCTTCCTGGATCTTAAGTTCAGAGAAATCCGTCATCAAGGAAGAGGAGTAGGTCACTTCATTCAGGAACTGAATGAGGTTACTGCTGTGGCAACCACTTTGTCCTAACAATTGCTTTCAAGGGTCCCATGAGATGGAGGCTGCCCCTACTTCCTGTGACACTTTCACAAGTTAGATTGGTATATCAACCATTGGCACCTGGGAACAGCTCTCCACAGGCCTGGTTTGGTCTATCTTCTCTACATTAAGAAGAGAGAAGCTGATTCAGACACAACCCTTCATCCTGACCAGGTTGTTTGCCATGGAGGATGACTTTTGGTCTCTTAGGTCCTCCATAGCTGCTTACAACTTCTCCAGGAATCATTTCTGCATGGACCTTTGAGTTTCTCAGCATGTGGAAGATCCCCTATATTCCTGTATTGTAAGACCAACTCTATCCCTGCTCCTCTGTAAAGTTAAATTGACTGAACAGTGTATGGTTAGGTTAACTAACAGGTTCGATTTGGATTAGGAATCTTTCTGCGCGATGAATAATGGTATTGGGAAACTGCGATATTTACAAGAATATATAGGTGAAATATAAGTATGAAAACAGAAATCTAGCTAAGATATGAAGCCCAAAAGGGCATTGTGCCCTTGATTGGGATACGTAGCTTTGAATTATGTTCTGCACTGATGTGTCAGGTAAATCGATATACAATGGCTTAGGTCCCTGTACCATGGATGATTAAATGTAGAAGAGAACTTCCAGTCAAAAGGGATAGTCGGTAGGATTCGGAAGATTCTCAGTAGGTTTAGAAAGAAGAGTGAGTATAGGATTTGGACCAAATGTTGTTTAGCATTAGGGTTTCCGGTAGACAGTGAATGTTAATGTCAGCACAAGTGAAGAGACTGTCACAATGATGAACTGGGGAAAATAGTTAGGAAAGCTGATATCAATAGAGACATTACGAAATCAGGCAAAGTATAAAATGAGTGATAGGATTAGATATTTTCAACAGGGTTGAGTTTGAATATATAATCTAAGAAAGAAACAAATATGTAGTGACCAATAGGATTGACATTTGACAGCATTAGGCAACCTGGACATGGATGTTTAGTAATCCATGCTCACTTTTCATTTAGTCTTTGCTACAATCTTAAGTGTGACCTTTGCTTTTTTTGTTCAGAATATTACTGTGATAAAACGTACATTTAGATCAGGTGACATGACTATTTCTTCCACCATTTCTGGCAGCAACATATTCAAGACGTATAAATTAGTAATGGGGGTAAAAAGAGGTGTACCCTATGTCTGTGCATATAGAGATAATGCATGAATAGACCATCCTGTGAATAAATAATATATCTGGTTCTGACTTTAAATAATGGATTGAAATTATATCTGAAAAAATACAGGAAATCTTATATTGACATACAAACATTCATTCCAACCAGTGAAATATCTAATGGCCACATTAAGTTTATGGTTTATCATGAAGGGTGTGTGAGTTTTGCTTCAAAAGTGATTATGGAAATCGAAAATAATGTGTTTGGAAAGAAGTCTCATGAAAAGACCAGTCAAAAAACCTGGAGGAATACATGTTTCATGAAGCAGGAAGTGATTGTGAAACAAATGCGTATAAATTTGTGAACTTGTGGATGAAATAAATATTTCCTATGATTTGTAAAAACTGAAGCAATAGTAATGTACCAGTGTTGAATGAAAATAAACGTCAGAATACACATCATGTCCCATACGAATCTACTTGATTGATGTTAATCTGGGTCAGCTAATGTACAAATATTAGGATTTGTAAGCACCATTTACTGAAGTTAGTTTTCAGAACTATGAAACAAATGTGTATTTCAGGTGGATGAATATTTCTGAGAATAATTTTGTGAAAAGTTTATTATAAATCCACATTTTTGAACATGAATGAACTTAGGGAGTGTATTTAAGATACATATATTTCATATTTTAAAAATCAAGTCAGTGTATATATATATATATTCATAATTATATATATGTGTATATATATACACATATAATTATATATATGTATATATATATATACACTCACACACACACACACACAAAACACACACACAGACATTAAAATGTAGGAATATATATGCCAATCGAAGTTCATCATAAAATATATAGCATCCACAGATGCAAAAATATTTATTTTACTGAACAAGGATTTATGTATAATGTTGTTCTACTAGAAAGCTCACCCATAGTTTGAATTTTCAGTTCCAACAGCGTTTAGAGGAGTGATCTCTTCTCACAAGTTGTATCTGCCAAGTCAGTCACCTCACAAATATGAACGTGTGATACCAGGTATTCTATATAAGCATATAAAAATTCATGTGCTGAATAGGCTACAGAGAAAGGCAGAGAGGAATTTACATATTTGTTAACTTTAACAACACATGGAGAACTATTTCAATTAAAAATTGACTAGATTTATAACACCTACCCTTTATCATGCAAATGGCAAGTCCAACTATACCCCATGCCTCCTCTGAACTGTTTGTATTTCTATTCTGTTTGGGTTGTTTTTCTCCATCATATTTGGATTAGTAGACAAAGTATAGTAGGGTATGCGTTATTGTCAGGGATTCAGTATTTTCAATGGAATATAGGAAAATGAATCCAACGTGTATAAAATATATGCTACACAATTATCTTCCCACTCTCATCCAGAACAATGCCTTTACATTACCTTCACCCCAAGTAAGACACAATTAGAGTAGAAGAGTTTGAAAATCCGTGAATGCATATCTGGGGTGGAAACAGTACAAAGAAACAAATACGTATTTCAGGTGGATGAATATTTCTGAGAATAATCTTGTGAAAAGTTGATTATAAATCCACAACATAAATATGAATGAATTTAGGAAGTGTGTAATAAGACACATATTTCATGTTTTGAAAAATCTTGAGCATGTATATATATATATATATATATATATATATATATATATATATATATTTATATACAGACAAAGGGAGAGACATTAAAAATTGCAATATATATGCCAAACGAAATTCACCATGAAATGTATATCATCCACAGATCCAAATATATTCATTTTACTGAACATGGATTTATGTATAATGTTGTTCAACTAGGAAGCTCACTCACATTTGAATTATCAGTTCAAGCAGCGTTTAGGAGGAGTGATCTCTTCTTCCAATTTGTATCTGCCACGTCAGCCACCTCACAAGAATGTACGTGTGGTACCAGGTAGGATTCTATATGTGGATATAAAAATACGTGTGCTGAATAGGCTACAGAGAAAGGGGGACAGGAATTCACTTATTTGTTAACTTAAAAAACGCATGGAGAACTATTTCAACAAATAATTGACTAGATTTATAACTGCTACACTATACCATGCAAAAGGCAACTCCAACTATAAAACATACCTCCTCTAAACTGCTTGTATTTCTATTCTGTTTGTGTTATTTTTCTCCATCATATTAGGATTAGTAGTCAGAGTCTAATAGGGTATATGTTAGTTTCAGGGATTCAGCATTTCTAATTGAAAATAGGAAATTGAATCCAATGTGTATGCAAATATGTGCTACACAAAAATCTTCCCACTTTCATCCAGAACAATGCCTTGACATTACATTCTTCTCAAGTAAGACACAATTAGAGGATAAGAGCTAGAAAATCTGTGAATATATCTGGAATGGAGAATTCTCAGGAGTTTACAACTTTGGAGGTGGTAGAGAAGATTCTAAAAGTAAGGGACAGGGTAAACATTCCACAAACATGCAGCTCTGCTGGCCTAAATGCTTTTTGAGAAACTGCCTCTAAGGGTGGGCACTTGAAATATTAGATGTTCTGAGGAGATTTAGTTCCTTTGTAGAGAGACCATCAAAGCTGGGTCTGCATCTATGTTACTTGGAGGACATGGTTTCTTATTATCCAATGAACATGAGGCAGCGGTGCTGAATTCTCTCTTTGTAGGTAAACTATGGACACTGGGGTCTAAGTGTCTTTCAGTGTGGACTGTGAAGCCAATTGGTCATCCTCCACTTTTCGTGGTGTTTCTCGCTGCTCCACTGGGAGTTTGGTATTTACTTCAAGAAATACAAGGAGTTAAAATGGGACAGAGTGGTGGAGGGAGTTCTTTAAGGTATGGTGAGTCAGGGTCTTCAGGAGAATGCACCAACCCAGGTTCTATCCCACGTAGATTGCCCCCTTGAGAATAGCAATATGATTCTGAACATTGCAGTGAATCCTCTCCATATAACAAGATGCCTTTACATATATGGGTCTGCTGGCTGCACCATGTCAGTCACAAGCCATTTGGAAGCCAATGGCTGATCCACAAGGACGCAACACAGATGTTTTATCAGACAATTGCATACCACTGCTCTAGGCCAACTACTCACCAGGCTCCAACTTCTGGCATATCTGTTCTACACCATTTTCATGAAAACAAAGTCAATCAAGGCAGTGTCTGGTATACTCAGGATCAGAAACAGGACATCCAAAGTTTTTTCAGTGCCAGCTGAACATGAAAATATCAAAAATTTCATGGTAATTTTCTAGCCATTTTTCACGGATGAAGTTTGCGGCTCTGAGGGCTTCAATTAATTCAGGAACCATTAAATGGTGAAGAAGCTAATTTCAATGAAAGCACTGGAGCACTCTCACAGGCATGGTTTCCCTAAGGGTGGCCAAAATGTCACATGAAGCCAGGCCCATTGAGATCTACAATGTGAAGTCCATGTGTGTTTTAAACTCAAATATGGCTGCCAAGTCTTTAAGAAAAATTGTATGTAATATCCGGGCTGAAATTCCCAGTGTTCTGTGGAAATCCAACCTGGGCCTAGATCTCAGGTTCCAAGGGCGACTCTCATGTGTGGCCTCCTAAAATCCCAACACAATTCATGACAATACTTCTCTGAGGTCAGTTAAAGAACTCAGTCTCTAAGGGGAATCACACCAGAGTTCAAGCCCAGTGGAACAGTCATCTCTTCCAACCGCCACACAAATGACCACAATTAAAACCAAAACACTCCCACATGGTCCTCATCTTCTTCCATATAGACACTCCTTATAACGTCTGGCTGGAGTTTTCAATGAGGTCCACAGCCCAAGTCAGTGTCCAAATTAAGGTCCTGTTCCCCTCATTTGTCTAACATCAAGGTGGCCTGGACACACTTCCTGTAAACCAGGAGTGATCAAATAGGCCTGACATTAATACTTCTCAGCTTTTTCAATTTGAGGCCTTCTGACTCTGTGGTTTAGATTCTTTATGTGAATTTGAGTCATGAGAAAACACAAGCCCCTCTGCAGAGATTTGAAGAACTCATTTGGCCCAAAGGATTCCTATTCTCCCTTGATGGAATTCAGGATCCTAACAGAGGAAGGTAAAAGAATTCATTCACAATGAGTGACTGTTTGCCATTTTGCTTTTGGATGCACACATGGGACCTTTCTTTTGATCCATCAGGTGCTGAGAATCTAAGCCACAGCCTCACACAGGGCCAAGAGGCTGATTCAGACACATCTTTTTTCAAAGCAATTAAGCAAAGAGCCACAGGTGATGCCCTTCATTTCCTTTTGAAAAAAATGTTTTCCTCAGGCTTCCCAAAGGGGTGCCCAGAGGCAAAGACATCCTGAGATTCAGGGCAACAGAACAATAGGTTAGCAAAAGAGCCAAAGCAGGGTTTCTCCACTGAGACTTTTCTGGTCACACTGATATCTGAGTTTTCTGAGATGTTGGCCATTCCCTTCAGATATCCAGTACATGGCCATGTGACAGAGATTGGAGGTGGTACATATCTTGGACACAAACCCAAGAGCCTATTCTTAAGAGTTGTCAGAATTCAGAAAGAAAACAGGGACTTAAAAAGGTAGTAGGTGTTTCCTATCGATATGGAATCCACGCTCCATTCATTAAATGGGCAGGATGAATACTGGAAAGCTTTCTACTAAAGAGGACACATGCATTGATGCATTCTCTTTTATAATGTATACAACCACGGACACAGTGGGATACACAGAAATAGAAACACTCACCATGTAAAACGACTTACTAGAAACAGTTCACTCCAAACCAAAGAAACCTCCTTTCCTACCTATTCTCAGAACAGAGACAAAACCACACACCCACACTCAAAAAGACACCTCCTTCCCCCAAGTAGGGCTGTGATTATCCGGAGTGTCCTCTGACAGGTTTGCCATACTATGTTCCCCGTTAATGGTCTGTCCTGTCTCAGATCTGGTCTCCTTGTCCAACTCTGTGAAGCAGTCAGGAGCCAGGGGTGAGCCACTACATACTTAGTCAGGAAAGGCCCGTGTTCAGATCTTTCCTGGCATTTGGCCATCCTCACATCAGTCAGTACCAAGAAGACTGACTCTGTCCTTGGTGATTCCAAACAAATGAGACCACTTGGACTGGGACTGGGACTGGCTCTGGTGCTTGGTTTCCTTGGTCCCAAGTTCAGAAAGTTCCATCAACAAGGAAGTGAGGTAGGTCACTTTCTTCAAGAACTGAATGAGGTCACTGCCTTGGCAACCACTTTGTCTAACAGTTGCTTCCAAGGGTCCCATGAGATGGAGGCTGCCCCTACTTCCTTTGACACTTTCACAACTTAGAATGGTATATCAACCTTAGGCACCCGGGAACAGCTCTCCACACAAGCCTGGTTTGGTCCATCTTCTCTACATTAAGAAGAGAGAGGCTGATTCAGACACAACCCTTCATCCTGACCAGGTTGTTTGCCATGGAAAATGACTTTTGTCTCTCAGGTCCTTCATTGCTGCCTACATCTTCTCCAGGGATCATTTCTGCATGGACCTTTGAGGTTCTTAACAGGTGGAGCATCCCCTACATTCCTGTATTGTAAGAACAATCTGTCTCTGCTCTTCTGTAAAGTTAGATTGAGTGAACAGTGTATGGTTAGGGTTAATTTCATGTTTGATTTGGGTTAGGAATCATTCTGCTGGATGAATAATGGTATTGGGAACCTGTGATATTTATAAGAATATCGAGGTTAAATATATGTATGAAAACAGAAATTAAAGTAAGATTTGAATCCCAGAAGGGGTTTGGGCAGTTGATTGGGATATTTAGCTTTGAATTGTGCACATATGTCTCAAATAAATGGATATACAATGGCAGAGGAACTTGAACCTTGGATGATTGAATGCTGAAGAGAACATCCAGTCAAAAGGGATTGTCGGTAGGATTAAGAAGATAGTCGTTATGTTTAGCAAGTAGAGTTAGTATAGGATATGTAACAAAAGTTCTTTAGCAATTTTTTTTCGGGCAGTGAGTGAATATAAATGTCAGCACATATAAAGAAATCAGACACAATGATGAAATGGGGAAAATTTGTAGAAAAGCAGATATCAATAGAGACATTAGGAAATCAGGCAAAGTATAAAGTGAGTGATAGGATAAGACATTTTCAACAGGGTTGAGATTGAATATCTAATCTTAGGAAGAAACAAATATGTAGGTCACCAATAGGATTGACATTTGAGAGCATTAGGCAACATGGACATGGATGTTGTTAGTAATCCATGTTCACTTTCCATTTAGACTTTGGTACAATCCTAAGTGGGACCTTTGCATTTTGTTTCCAGAATATTACTGTGATAAAATGTGTATGTAGATCAGATGACATGATTATTTCTTCCACCATTTCTAGGAGCAGTATTTTGAAGACGTATAAATTAGCATTGGGGGTAAAAAGAGGTGTACCCTGTTTCTATGAATATACAGATAATGCATGAATAGACCTTAATTTCAATAAATAATATAACTTGTTCCACTTTAAGTAATGGATTGAATTGATATCTGAAAATATATAAGAAATCTTATATTGATATGCAATCATTCATGACAACCAGTTATACACCTAATGTTAATATTAGGTTACGGTTTATCATGAAGTTTGTGTGAGTTTTGCTTCAAAAGTGATTATGGAAATCGAAAATAATGTGTTTGGAAAGAAGTCTCATGAAAAGGCCAGTCAAGGAACACCGAGGAATTCATGAGTTCTGAAGAAGGAAGTGATTGAAATTGAAAAAAATGACGATAAATTTGCTTACTTGTGGATGAAATATTATAATATGATGTGAATAAACTGAAGAAATAGTAATGTACCAGTGTTGAATAACAATGAACATCAAAATACACATCATGTCCCACAGGAATCTACTGGCATTGATGTTAAACTGTGTCAGTTACTGTAGAAATATTAGGATTTCTTTGCACCATTCACCAAAGTTAGTTTTCTTTTTTTTTTAATTTTTATTTATGCTTGTTCAAAACATTACATAGTTCTTCACTTTTATTATGTGTGCACAATTTGTTATGTGTTGTATGTCTATATATATATATATATATATATATATATATATATATATATATCCATATATCATATATATGATACACAAATTAACTTATATAAGGAGCACTCATATTAAAAAGAACTCATATAAACAATTTTAAAAAGTGGATCCAAAGATCTTTAATTCACGTGATTTAAATGTTTCAATTTAAATTGGGTAAACAGATAAATATAAATGTCTTTAAATTTAAGCTTACAAGTTTTTCTAGGTGTTCAAAAATCTAATAAACTATTAATGTCTACAAAAGGTCTAATATGCCTTTGTTCCAGGACTTTTCTTTCAATCAAAAAAATGGTTTACAGTGTTCAAAAAATTTGTCTAATATTTTGATAAATAAGTTAAGTAAATTTGATATGGGATTACTCATTCATGAGTACTTTTGTTTGATATCTGATTGATATACTAAGGTCTGTATAAGTTTGTACTAAAGTCTGTATAAGATTGTAAAAATCAGTCATGTGTAAAAGAGACAAAAATTTCTTAAACATAAGTTTACCCATAACATTAAGTTTATTAAGATTTAAATTTTCTAGAGCAAGCAGCCATAAAAATTAAACAAATGTTTAAATAAGAACTGTTATTTTAGAGCACTGTACTGCCATTTCTTTAAAAGCTAAACTTGGTTAATGTAGAAACTTCAATGCAATTGTGATGCTATTAATGTGCTCATATTTTCCAGTTATACAACTCTATAAGGTAGAAACTTTAAAAGAGCATTATATCAAGCAGGTGTTCTGAAGTTGTATGGTAAATAAAATATATATTGGGGATTTATTTACCTGTTATCAATAATATATGTAAAGTTTTATGTTACTTTTTACATTGTGGAACAATTTAAATGTATTTTTAAGTTAATGAGACCCTAATCTATGTAAAGGTTAAAATCTTTCAGCCGTACTTTAATTCATGTTTTAAATGTGATATCATATGGTGTGAGCTAATGTTCATGTGACCTCAAACAATTTATGTAAACTTTGTAAAATGATATTTAAAAAAAAGATCAGCTTGAGAACTAAAGCATTTAAGATTTATAAGGAGCCCTGCTTACCTGAGATAAGACTCTTTGTCCCATCTTACTACATGTGAGAATGACTACGAAAGCAGTAGGTCAGATTTTATTTCATTTAAAGTTATGTTCAAATTTTTTTTTTCTGTCAAGATTACTAGGATCTCAAAAAGGTGATATAAAATATAACTCACCAAAAAATTCAGGGTAGCTATTACATGAACTAAGTATTTTTACTCTTGTTAAAAAATTTTATTTTTTAATTTCTTTTTAAGTGATCTAAAGATTCCCTGTTGGTGTTTTACAGAAGTGTTGCTTTAAGAACACAACATGGGTTAATTTAAGAAAATAAGTCATCAACTACAAGACAGACAGAATAATAAGATCCCAATTAATAAAATATAAATAATTATAAACTTATAGACATTAAAGTGCAGTACTCTTAATATATGGCTGTTAAAATTTATTTGCTGGTTGTTTCAGATTAGGATTGAAAATTAAAGTTAAATGAAAAGGGCCAAAAAAAACAATATTTGACTCTTGCCCTTTGAGTCAGTCTGAATCCAGGGAACAGGGGACTTCTCTATGAGCTTTGCAACTCTGGGCCACATAACCTCCCGATCAGGGAGATTAATGAGACCACTGGAGAACAGAAAGCCAATCAGTGCATTTGCTACAAAGAGGAGAGTCATCAGGAAAGGGAGACATCCCTGATGCTTCTGAGGGAAGCCACATGGTCAAGCAAGACCTGAACCCACCTAGCTCAAATTGCACTAGCAGAACTGAGAAGCTGCTCTCAAGTTTCCCAAGGAATGACTCCCATAAAAGCTCAGCTGACTGCTAACAATAGATAGAAACAAAAGTCATTTGACTGCTTCATCTTAAACACTTAGCAAAGACAGTTAAAACCAAAATACAGCCATTCCTGGGCATTTTAAATAATAATAATAATAATAATAATAATAATAATAATAATAATAATATTTTAAGGTATACACTTTATGTTAGCCTCCCAAAATAAGTAAAACTGTTGGCTACAAAGACTATCAAGAGGAGCTGCCAGAGGCAGAAGTTTTTAGTTTAAGGCCTACAGATATTCCTAACCTACAGGTAGGCTTGGTGTTTGCTAGTACGATTATCCAGCCCTGAGTAACAGAATTAAATGTTTCTCTATTAGACACAGAGGTCATACTACTGAAAGGATTTTGCAAAATCAGATGACATTAAATTATTAAACTGTATATTATTGGGAGGGACAACTGTAACACTTAAAGTTAAATATTAAGTTGACAGTCCTGATAATTGGGGGTATTAAAGACTGGTGAGGGTACTTCATACAGTGACATGATCCAGCTACTGCAACATTTATTCAATACTCATGTTTTTTGTTTCTCTCATAGAAGAACCCATCCCCAGATGACTTTACAACCTGTTCTTCCTCAACAAGACTTCAAAAAGAACTGACTTCTAAAAGGCAACTCATATTCCTCAACTGACTTCAAAAAGGCAACTCATGTCTCTCACGCCATGCACACTCATGTCACCCTCTCTCAGCTGAGAAGAAGGCAAAATGAGAGACGACTCTCCACTTACACCAATGGAGCCCAAAATAAATAGACTATCAATATAAGTAATTAATTAAGTCAGGTAATATCAGGGAGACTGGTTTTCGGTGAGTTCTAAAAATTTGGAGACTGTTAACTGAGGGATTAAAATTTCCTCAGTGCTTTTCCACTAACCTATCAAGGATTACAAAGGGACACATAAGAAAAGGGGGGAATGATAGACCCAACCTTACCTTTTATTAAAATTGGGAGCCATCTTGCAACAAAACCATGAAAAAATCATTTTGGCTTTACTGTAAATTACTGCAAATTCTGAACCTGCTTGGAATGACTGAATGTGCCTTAAACTCACCCGTGCATGGCTCTCTGACCAGATAGCAGCCCTCTCTGAAACTTTGTCACACCTCATAAATATTGGCCTTCTGTGGCCAGACAATGACCCTCTCTGAGGCTCTAATGGTCCTCATAAATTTTGATGTTGGGGCTAGCAAAAAAAAAAAAATGTAAACTCCCATTAGTGTGATGCTTGTCAGAGTTCTGTTATCTGTTACCCCATTTTTGTGTAACTTTCTGGGCTGCAAACCTGGGCTGTAGTAAAGGTGGGGTTGCTCTCTTGCTCCCGCAATCTTTGGAGGGAGAGGCAGCCCAGCCAGTGGAAATAATAAGCTTACTTTAATTTGATTTTAACTGGAGTCAGTGTTCTTTTCTTACATCCTGGTCTAAGAGGTAAACACTCCACAAACATAGAGCTCTGCCGGCCTAAAGACTTCTTGAGAAACTGCCTCTGAGGTTGGGTACTTTAAATATATTTTGTTGTCAGAAGGTTTAGCTTCTTTTTTATTGAGACCATCAAAGCTGGGTCTGCATCTATGTGAATGGAGAGCATGGTTTCTTATTTTCCAATGAACATGAGGCAGCAGTGCTGAATTCTCTCTTGGTAGGTAAACTGTGGCCACTGGGGGCTAAGTGTCTCCCCGTGTGGACTGTGAAGCCATTTGATCATCCTCCATTTTTGTGGTGTTTCTTGGTGCTGCACTGGGAGTTTGGTATTTGCTTCACGAAATACAAGGAGTTCAACTGGGACACAGTGCTGGAGGGAGTGCTTTCACGTGTGGTGGGTCAGGAACTGCAGGAGAATGCACCAACCAGGCTTCTATTTCACACAGCTTTTTCCTTGACCATACCAACCTGATTCTGAACATTGCCTTGAAACCTCTCCATATAATAAGATGCCTTTACATGTAAGGTTCTGCTGGATGCACCATGGCAGCCAAAATGCATTTGGAAGTCAATTGGAAATCCACATGGCCCCACCTCAGATATTTTATCACACACCTGCACACCACTGTTCTGGGCCCACTACTCAGCATTCTCAACTTACTGGCATCTCTGTTCTTCACCATTATCATGAAATCCAGTCAATCAAGGCACTGTCTGGTACACTCATGATCAGCAACAGGAGATCCAAAGGTTCTCCAGTGCCACCTGGTCATGGGAGTTTCAAAAATTTCAGGGTATTTATCTAGCCACTTTTCAAGGATGAAGTTGGAGAAACTGTGGGTTTCAATTCATTCAGGAACCATTTAATGTTGAGGAACCTCATTTCAATGAATGCTCTGGAGAACTCTCAAAGGCAAGGCTTCCCAAAGAGTAGCCAAATAGTCACATGAAGCCCAGCCCATTGAGGTCTACAATGTGAGGTCCATGTGTGTTTTGACTCTCAACTATGCCTGTCAAGTCTTTCATAATAAAATCATGTGATATCCTGGCTGAGATTCCAAGTGATCTGTCGAAAGCCACCCTTGGCCTAGATTTCAGTTTCCAATGGCGACTCTCATGCGTGGCCTTCTAAAATCGCAACACAATTCATGACAATACTTCTCTGAGGTCAGTTCCAGAACTCAGTCTCTAAGGTGAATCATACCAAAGTTCTAGCCCTGGTGGATCCAGTCATTTCTTCCAACCACTACACAAATGAACACAATTAAAACCAAAACACTCCCACATGGTCCTCACCTTCTTCCATATAGACACTCATTATAACCTCTGGCTGGAGGTTTCCATGAGGGGCGCAGCACAAGACAGTATCCAAAACAAGCTTCCTTATCCCTTATTTGCTTAAAGTCAGCTGGGCCTGGACACCATTCCTGTGAACCAGGAGTGATAAAATAAGCCTGGCCTTAATACTGCTCTGCTTCTCCAATTTGAGGCCTACTGACTGTCAGGTATAGATTCTTAATGTGATTTAAAGTAATGAAAAAACCCAAGTTCATATGGGCTAGCCTCTGCAGGGCTTTGAAGAACTCATTTGACCCAAAGGATCCCTAGTCTCATTTGATGGAGATCAGAAACCTATCAGAGTAAGGCAAGATACTTCATACACAATTACTGATATTTTTGCCATTTTGGTTTTGGAAGCACACATGGGATCTTTCTTTAGTTCCATCAGGTGCTGAGAATCTAAGCCACTGCCTCACACAGGGCCAAGTGGCTGATTCAGACACATGCCTTTCCAAAGCAATTAAGCAAAGATACACAGGTGATGTCCATTCATTTCCATTTGAAAACAGTTTTCTTCAGGCTTCACAAATTGGTGGCCTGAGGCAGAGACCTTCCTGACTCTCAGAGCAACAGAAAAATAGGTAAGCAAAAGGCCCAAAGCAGGGTTTCTCTACTGAGACTTTCTTTGTCACACTGATATCTGAGTTTTCTGAGATGCTTGCTATTCCCTTCAGCTATCCAGTATATGGCAATGTCACAGAGCTTGGAGGTGGTACATATCTTGGACACAAAACCATGAGCCTACTCTGAAGAGTGGCCAGAATTCAGGAAGAAAACAGGAACTTCGGAAGATAGTAGGTGTTGCCCGTCCCTAAAGCAACCTGCAGTCCACTCATAAATTGGGCAGGATGAATGTTGGCAAGCTTTCTACTAGACAGGACACATCCATTAATGCATTATCTTTTATAATGTCTACAACCACGGACACAGTGGGATACACAGGCATACAAACAATCACCTTGTCAAATGACTTACTATAAACAGTCCACTCTAAAGCAAACAAACCGCCTTTCTTACCTATTCTCAGAACATGAGACATAACCACAAAATCACAATCACACCCACAACGACACCTCCTTTATTCAAGTTGGTCTGTGACTAATTGGAATGTACTCTGAATGATGGGCCATACTATGTTTCCTTGAAATGGCCTGTCCTTCTCAGATCTGGTCACCTTGGCCAACACTGTGAAGTTTTCAGGAGCCAGTGGTGAGCCACTACCTGCTTTCTCATGAAATTCCCCTTTTTAGAGCTCTCTTGGCATTTGGCAATCCTCACATCAGTAGGTACCAAGGAAGACTTACTCTGTCCTTGGTTATTCCAAACAACTGAGCCCACTGGGCAAGAAACTGGGACTGACTCTGGGAGCCTGGCTTCCTGGATCCCAAGTTCAGAGAGATCCGTCATCAAGGAAGAGAGGTAGGTCACCTCATTCAGGAACTGAATGAGGTTACTGCCGTGGCAACCACTTTGTCCTAACAATTGCTTTCAAGGGTCCCATGAGATGGAGGCTGCCCCTACTTCCTGTGACACTTTCACAAGTTAGATTGGTATATCAACCATTGGCACCTGGGAACAGCTCTCCACACAGGCCTGGTTTGGTCCATCTTCTCGACATTAAGAAAAGAGAAGTTGTTTCAGACACAACCCTTCATCCTGACCAGGTTGTTTGCCATGGAGGATGAATTTTGCTCTCTTAGGTCCTCCATAGCTGCTTACAACTTCTCCAGGAATCATTTCTGCATGGACCTTTGAGTTTCTCAGCATGTGGAAGATCCCCTATATTCCTGTATTGTAAGAACAACTCTATCCCTGCTCTTCTGTAAAGTTAAATTGACTGAACAGTGTATGGTTAGGTTAACTAACAGGTTCGATTTGGATTAGGAATCTTTTAGCGGGATGAATAATGGTATTGGGAAACTGCGATATTTACAAGAATATATAGGTGAATTATAAGTATGAAAACAGAAATCTAGCTAAGATTTGAAGCCCAAAAGGGCATTGGGCCCTTGACTGGGATACGTAGCTTTGAATTATGTTCTGCACTGATGTGTCAGGTAAATCAATATACAATGGCTTAGGTCCTTGTACCATGGATGATTAAATGTAGAAGAGAACTTCCAGTCAAAAGGGATAGTTGGTAGGATTCGGAAGATTCTCGGTAGGTTTAGAAAGAAGAGTGAGTATAGGATTTGGACCAAATGTTGTTTAGCAATAGGGTTTCTGGTAGACAGTGAATGTTAATGTCAGCACAAGTGAAGAGACAGTCACAATGATGAACTGGGGAAAATAGTTAGGAAAGCTGATATCAATAGAGACATTACAAAATCAGGCAAAGTATAAAGTGAGTGATAGGATTAGATATTTTCAACAGGGTTGAGTTTGAATATATAATCTTAGAAAGAAACAAATGTGTAGTGACCAATAGGATTGACATTTGACAGCATTAGGCAACCTGGACATGGATGTTTAGTAATCCATGCTCACTTTTCATTTAGTCTTTGCTACAATCTTAAGTGTGACCTTTGCTTTTTTTGTCCAGAATATTACTGTGATAAAACGTATATGTAGATCAGGTGACATGACTATTTTTCCACCATTTCTGGCAGCAACATATTCAAGACGTATAAATTAGTAATGGGGGTAAAAAGAGGTGTACCCTTTGTCTGTGCATATAGAGATAATGCATGAATAGACCATACTTTGAATAAATAATATATCTGGTTCCGACTTTAAATAATGGATTGAAATTATATGTGAAAAAATACAAGAAATCTTATATTGACATACAAACATTCATTCCAACCAGTTATATATCTAATGGCCACATTAAGGTTATGGTTTATCATGAAGGGTGTGTGAGTTTTGCTTCAAAAGTGATTATGGAAATCTAAAATAATGTGTTTGGAAAGAAGTCTCATGAAAAGACCAGTCAAGAAACCTGGAGGAATACATGTTTTATGAAGCAGGAAGTGATTGTGAAACAAATGCGCATAAATTTGTGAACTTGTGGATGAAATATATATATTCTATGATTTGTAAAAATTGAAGAAATAGTAATGTACCAGTGTTGAATGAAAATAAACGTCAGAATACACATCATGTCCCATACGAATCTACTTGATTGATGTTAATCTGGGTTAGTTACTGTACAAATATTAGGATTTGTAAGCACCATTTACTGAAGTTAGTTTTCAGAACTATGAAACAAATGTGTATTTCAGGAGGATGAATATTTCTGAGAATAATTTTGTGAAAAGTTTATTATAAATCCACATTTTTGAACATGAATGAATTTAGGGAGTGTATTTAAGATACATACATTTCATATTTTAAAAATCAGGACAGTATATATATATATATATATATATATATATTCATAATTATATATATGTGTATATACATATATATGTGTGTATATATATATATATATATATATATATATATATATATATATACACACACACACAAAACACACACACAGACATTAAAATGTAGGAATATATACGCCAATCTAAGTTCATCATAAAATATATAGCATCCACAGATGCAAAAATATTTATTTTACTGAACAAGGATTTATGTATAATGTTGTTCTACTAGGAAGCTCACCCATAGTTTGAATTTTCAGTTCCAACAGCGTTTAGAGTAGTGATCTCTTCTCACAACTTGTATCTGCCAAATCAGTCACCTCACAAAAATGAACGTGTGATACCAGGTAGGATTCTATAAAGCATATAAAAATACATGTGCTGAATAGGCTACAGAGAAAGGCAGACAGGCATTTACATATTTGTTAACTTTAACAACACATGGAGAACTATTTCAATTAAAAATTGACTAGATTTATAACACCTACCATTTATCATGAAAAAGGCAAGTCCAACTATACCCCACGCCTCCTCTGAACTGCTTGTATTTCTATTCTGTTTGGGTTGTTTTTCTCCATCATTTGGATTAGTAGACAGAGTATAGTAGGGTATGGGTTATTGTCAGGATTCAGTATTTTCAATGGTATATAGGAAAATGAATCCAATGTGTATAAAAATATATGCTACACAATTATCTTCCCACTCTTATCCAGAACAATGCCTTTACATTACCTTCACCTCAAGTAAGACACAATTAGGGTAGAAGAGTTTGAAAATCCGTGAATGCATATCTGGGGTGGAAACAGTACTAAGAAACAAATACGTATTTCAGGTGGATGAATATTTCTGAGAATAATCTTGTGAAAAGTTGATTATGAATCCACAACATAAATATGAATGAATTTAGGAAGTGTGTAATAAGACACATATTTCATATTTTGAATACTCCTGAGAGTGTATCTATATATATATATTTATATACACACACAGAGACAGATATTAAAAATTGCAATATATATGCCAAACGAAATTCACCATGAAATGTATATCATCCACAGATCCAAATATATTCATTTTACTGAACATGGATTTATGTATAATGTTGTTCAACTAGGAAGCTCACTCACATTTGAATTACCAGTTCAAGCAGCGTTTAGGAGGAGTGATCTCTTCTTCCAATTTGTATCTGCCAAGTCAGCCACCTCACAAGAATGTACGTGTGGTACCAGGTAGGATTCTATATGTGCATATAAAAATGCGTGTGCTGAATAGGCTACAGAGAAAGGGGGACAGGAATTCACTTATTTGTTAACTTAAAAAACGCATCGAGAACTATTTCAACAAATAATTGACTAGATTTATAACTGCTACACTATACCATGCAAAAGGCAACTCCAACTATAAAACATACCTCCTCTAAACTGCTTGTATTTCTATTCTGTTTGTGTTATTTTTCTCCATCATATTAGGATTAGTAGTCAGAGTCTAATAGGGTATATGTTAGTTTCAGGGATTCAGCATTTCTAATGGAAAATAGGAAATTGAATCCAATGTGTATGCAAATATGTGCTACACAAAAATCTTCCCACTTTCATCCAGAACAATGCCTTGACATTACATTCTCCTCAAGTAAGACACAATTAGAGGATAAGAGTTAGAAAATCTGTGAATATATATCTGGAATGGAAAATACTCTGGAGTTTACAACTTTGGAGGTGGTAGAGAAGATTCTAAAAGTAAGGGACAGGGTAAACATTCCACAAACATGTAGCTCTGCTGGCCTAAATACTTTTTGAGAAAGTGCCTCTAAGAGTGGGCACTTGAAGTATTTGATGTTCTGAGGAGATTTAGTTCCTTTGTAGAGAAACCATGAAAGCTGGGTCTGCATCTATGTTACTTGGAGGACATGGTTTCTTATTATCCAATGAACATGAGGCAGCAGTGCTGAATTCTCTCTTTGTAGGTAAACTATGGACACTGGGGTCTAAGTGTCTTTCAGTGTGGACTGTGAAGCCAATTGGTCATCCTCCACTTTTCGTGGTGTTTCTCGCTGCTCCACTGGGAGTTTGGTATTTGCTTCAAAAAATACAAGGAGTTAAAATGGGACAGAGTGGTGGAGGGAGTTCTTTACGGTGTGGTGAGTCAGGGTCTTCAGGAGAATGCACCAACCAAGGTTCTATCGCATGTAGATTGCCCCCTTGAGAATAGCAACATGATTCTGAACATTGCAGTGAATCCTCTCCATATAACAAGATGCCTTTACATATATGGGTCTGCTGGCTGCACCATGTCAGTCACAAGCCATTTGGAAGCCAATGGCTGATCCACATGGCCGCAACACAGATGTTTTATCACACAATTGCATACCACTGCTCTAGGCCCACTACTCACCAGGCTCCAACTTACTGGCATATCTGTTCTACACCATTTTCATGAAACAAAGTCAATCAAGGCAGTGTCTGGTATACTCAGGATCAGAAACAGGACATCCAAAGTATTTCCAGTTCCAGCTGATCATGAAAATATCAAAAATTTCATGGTAATTTTCTAGCCATTTTTCACGGATGAAGTTTGAGGCTCTGAGGGATTCAATTAATTCAGGAACCATTAAATGGTGAAGAAGTTAATTTCAATGAAAACTCTGGAGCACTCTCACAGGCAAGGTTTCCCTAAGGGTGGCCAAAATGTCACATGAAGCCAGGCCCATTGAGATCTACAATATGAGGTCCATGTGTGTTTTAAACTCAAATATGGCTGCCAAGTCTTTAAGAAAAATTGTATGTTATATCCGGGCTGAAATTCCCAATGTTCTGTGGAAATCCAACCTGGGCCTAGATCTCAGGTTCCAAGGGCGACTCTCATGTGTGGCCTCCTAAAATCCCAACACAATTCATGGCAATACTTCTCTGAGGTCAGTTAAAGAACTCAGTCTCTAAGGGGAATCACACCAGAGTTCAAGCCCAGTGGAACAGTCATCTCTTCCAACCGCCACACAAATGACCACAATTAAAACCAAAACACTCCCACATGGTCCTCATCTTTTTCCATATAGACACTCCTTATAACGTCTGGCTGGAGTTTTCAATGAGGTCCACAGCCCAAGTCAGTGTCCAAATTATGGTCCTGTTCCCCTCATTTGTCTAACATCAAGGTGGCCTGGACACACTTCCTGAAAACCAGGAATGATCAAATAGGCCTGCCATTAATACTGCTTGGCTTTTTCAATTTGAGGCCTTCTGACTCTGTGGTTTAGATTCTTTATGTGAATTTGAGTCATGAGAAAATCCAAGCCCCTCTGCAGAGATTTGAAGAACTCATTTGGCCGAAAGGATTCCTATTCTCACTTGATGGAAGTCAGGATCCTAACAGAGGAAGGTAAAAGAATTCATTCACAATGAGTGAATATTTGCCATTTTGGTTTTGGATGCACACATTTGATCTTTCTTTTGATCCATCAGGTGCTGAGAATCTAAGCCACAGCCTCACACAGGGCCAAGAGGATGATTCAGACACATCTTTTTCCAAAGCAATTAAGCAAAGAGACACAGGTGATGCCCTTCATTTCCATTTGAAAAATGTTTTCCTCAGGCTTCCCAAAGGGGTGCCCAGAGGCAAAGACATCCTGAGATTCAAGGCAACAGAACAATAGGTTAGCAAAAGGCCCAAAGCAGGGTTTCTCCACTGAGACTTTCCTGGTCACACTGATATCTGAGTTTTCTGAGATGCTGGCCATTCCCTTCAGATATCCAGTACATGGCCATGTGACAGAGATTGGAGGTGGAACATATCTTGGACACAAACCCAAGAGCCTATTCTGAAGAGTTGTCAGAATTCAGAAAGAAAACAGGGACTTAATAAGGTAGTAGGTGTTGCCTATCGATATGGAAACCACACTCCATTCATTAATTGGGCAGGATGAATGCTGGGAAGCTTTCTACTAGAGAGGACACATGCATTGATGCATTCTCTTTTCTAATGTATACAACCACGGACACAGTGGGATACACAGACATAGAAACACTCACCTTGTAAAACGACTTACTAGAAACAGTTCACTGCAAACCAAAGAAACCTCCTTTCCTACCTATTCTCAGAACAGAGACAAAACCACACACCCACACTCAAAAAGACACCTCCTTCCCCCAAGTAGGGCTGTGATTATCCGGAGTGTCCTCTGACAGGTTTGCCATACTATGTTCCCCGGTAATGGTCTGTCCTGTCTCAGATCTGGTCTCCTTGTACAACTCTGTAAAGCAGTCAGGAGCCAGCGGTGAGCCACTACCTGCTTAGTCAGGAAAGGCCCGTGTTCATATCTTTCCTGGCATTTGGCCATCCTCACATCAGTCAGTACCAAGAAGACTGACTCTGTCCTTGGTGATTCCAAACAAATGAGACCACTTGGACTGGGACTGGGACTGGCTCTGGTGCTTGGTTTCCTTGGTCCCAAGTTCAGAAAGTTCCATCAACAAGGAAGTGAGGTAGGTCACTTCCTTTAAGAACTGAATGAGGTCACTGCCTTGGCAACCACTTTGTCCTAACAGTTGCTTCCAAGGGTCCCATGAGATGGAGGCTGCCCCTACTTCCTTTGGCACTTTCACAACTTAGAATGGTATATCAACCTTAGGCACCCGAGAACAGCTCTCCACACAAGCCTGGTTTGGTCCATCTTCTCTACAGTAAGAAGATAGAGGCTGATTCAGACAAAACCCTTCATCCTGACCAGGTTGTTTGCCATGGAAAATGACTTTTTGTCTCTCAGGTCCTTCATTGCTGCCTACATCTTCTCCAGGGATCATTTCTGCATGGACCTTTGAGGTTCTTAACAGGTAGAGCATCCCCTACATTCCTGTATTGTAAGAACAATCTGTCTCTGCTCTTCTGTAAAGTTAGATTGAGTGAACAGTGTATGGTTAGGGTTAATTTCATGTTCGATTTGGGTTAGGAATCATTCTGCTGGATTAATAATGGTATTGGGAACCTGTGATATTTATAAGAATATCGAGGTTAAACATATGTATGAAAACAGAAATTAAAGTAAGATTTGAATCCCAGAAGGGCATTGGGCAATTGATTGGGATATTTAGCTTTGAATTACTATCTGCACACATGTCTCAAATAAATCGATATACAATGGCAGAGGAACTTGAACCTTGGATGATTGAATGCTGAAGAGAACATCCAGTCAAAAGGGATTGTCGGTAGGATTAAGAAGATAGTCGCAGTTATTAATATGGTATTATGTAAAAATGTGGATGTGTAACCGATGTGATTCTGCAACTTGTATTTGGGGTAAAAATGGGAGCTGATAACCCATTTGAATCAAATGTATGGAAGATGATATGCCATGAGCTTTGTAATGTTTTGAACAACCAATAAAAAAAATTAAAAAAAAAAAAGAAGATAGTCGTTATGTTTAGCAAGTAGAGTTAGTATAGGATATGTAACAAAAGTTCTTTAGCAATTTTTTTCGGGCAGTGAGTGAATATAAATGTCAGCACATATGAAGAAATCAGACACAATGATGAAATGGGGAAAATTTGTAGAAAAGCAGATATCAATAGAGACATTAGGAAATCAGGCAAAGTATAAAGTGAGTGATAGAATAAGACATTTTCAACAAGGTTGAGATTGAATATCTAATCTTAGGAAGAAACAAATATGTAGGTCACCAATAGGATTGACATTTGAGAGCATTAGGCAACATGGACATGGATATTGTTAGTAATCCATGTTCACTTTACATTTAGGCTTTGGTACAATCCTAAGTGGGACCTTTGCATTTTGTTTCCAGAATATTACTGTGATAAAATGTATATGTAGATCAGATGACATGATTTTTTCTTCCACCATTTCTAGGAGCAGTATTTTGAAAACGTATAAATTAGCATTGGGGGTAAAAAGAGGTGTACCCTGTTTTTATGAATATACAGATAATGCATGAATAGACCTTAATTTCAATAAATAATACAACTTGTTCCACTTTAAATAATGGATTGAATTGATATCTGAAAATATATAAGAAATCTTATATTGATATGCAATCATTCATGGCAACCAGTTATACACCTAATGTCAATATTAGGGTACGATTTATCATGAAGTTTGTGTGAGTTTTGCTTCAAATGTGATTATGGAAATCGAAAATAATGTGTTTGGAAAGAAGTCTCATGAAAATGCCAGTCAAGGAACACCGAGGAATTCATGAGTTCTGAAGCAGGAAGTGATTGAAATTGAAAAAAATGACGATAAATTTCATTACTTGTAGATGAAATATTATAATATGATGTGAATAAACTGAAGAAATAGTAATGTACCAGTGCTGAATAAAAATGAACATCAAAATACACATCATGTCCCACAGGAATCTTCTCGCATTGATGTTAAACTGTGTCAGTTACTGTAGAAATATTAGGATTTCTTTGCACCATTCACCAAAGTTAGTTTTCTTTTTTTTAATTTTTATTTATGCTTGTTCAAAACATTACATAGTTCTTGATATATCATATTCCACACTGTGATTCAAGTGGGTTATGAACTCCCATTTTTACCCCATAAACAGATTGCAGAATCACATCAGTTACACATCCATTGATTTACATATTGCCATACTAGTGTCTGTCGTATTCTGCTGCCTTTCCTAACCTCTACTATCCCCCTCCCCTTACCTCCCCTCTCCTCTTCTCTCTCTACCTCTTTACTGTAATTCATTTCTCCCCCTTGTATAATTTTTTCCTTTCCCTCACCTCCTCTTGTATGTAATTTTGTATAACCCTGAGGGTCTCCTTTTATTTCCATGCAATTTCCCTTCTCTCTCCCTTTCCCTTCCTCCTCTCATCCCTGTTTAATGTTAATTTTCTTCTCATTCTATTCGTCCCTACTCTGTTCTTAGTTAATCTCTTTATATCAAAAAGACATTTGGCATTTGGTTTTAGGGATTGGCTAGCTTCACTTAGCATAATCTGCTCTAATGCCATCCATTTCTCTGTAAAAATTTTGTCATTTTTTAATGCAGAGTAATACTCCATTGTGTATAAATGCCTCATTTTTTATCCATTCATCTATGGAAGTGCATCTAGGTTGGTTCCACAGTCTTGCTATTGTAAATTGTGCTGCTATGAACATCAATGTAGCAGTGTCCCTGTAGCATTTTTTTTAGGTCTTTAGGGAATAGACTGAGAAGGGGAATACCTGGGTCAAATGGTGGTTCCATTCTCACCTCTACAAGAAATCTCCATACTGCTTTCCAATTTGGCTGCACCAATTTGCAGTCCCACCAGCAATGTACAAGTGTACCCTTTTCTCCACATCCTCGCCAGCACTTGTTGTTGTTTGAGTTCATAATAAATATCTGGAATGGAAAATGCTCAGGAGTTCACAACCTTGAAGGTGGTAGAGGAGTTTCCAAAAGTAAGGGACAGGGTAAATACCACAAACATGGAGCTGTGTCGGCCTTAAGACTTCTTGAGAAAATGCCTCTGAGGTTGGGCACTTGAAATATATGTTGTTGTCAGGAGCTTTAGCTTCCTTTGTAGTGAGACCATCAAAGCTGAGTCTGCATCTATGTGACCTGAAGAACATGGTTTTTTATTTTCCTATAAACACGAGGCAGCAGTGCTGAATTCTCTCTTTGTAGGCAAACTGGGGCTACTGGGGTCTATGTGTCTCCCCGTGTGGACTGTGAAGCCATTTGATCATCCTTCACATTTCGTCATGTTATTTGATGCTGCACTGAAAGTTTGGTATTTACTTTACGAAATAAAGGAGTTTAACTGCGATACAGTGCTGCAGGGAGTTCTGTCACATGTTGTGGTCAGGATCGGCAGGAGAATGTACCAAGCAGGCTTCTATCACACATAGTTGCCCCCTTGACCATAGCAATATGATTCTGAACATTGCCCTGAAACCTCTCCATTCAACAAGATGCCTTTACATCCAAAGGTCTGCTAGCTGCACATGTCAGTCACAAACCATTTCTAAGCCAATGGCAGATCCACGTGGCCGCACCACAGATGTTTTTTCACACACCTACACTCTACTGCTCTTGGCCCACTACTCAGCAGGCTCCAACTTACTGGCATCTCTTTTCTACACCATTATCATGAAACTCAGTCAAACCAGACACTGTCTTGTATACTCATGATAAGCACCAGGACATCAAATGGATTTCCAGTGCCAGCTGGTCATGGAAATTTCAAAAATTTCATGGTATTTTCTAGCCATTTTTCAAGGATGAAGTTGGAGGTACTGTGGGTTTCAATTCATTCAGGAACCATTAAATGTTGAGGAATCTCATTTCAATGGAAGCTCTAGAGAACTCTCACAGGCAAGTCCTCCGAAAGAGTGGCCCAATGTCACATAAAGCCAGCCACATTGAGGTCTACAATGTGAGGTCCATGTGTGTTTTGACTCTCAACTATTGCTTCCAAGTTTTTCAGAATATAATCAAGTGATATCCTCGCTGAGATTCCCAGTGCTCTGTGGAAAGCCACCCTGGGCCTAGATCTCAGTTTCCAAGGGTGACTCTCATGTGTGGCCTCCGAAAATCCCAACACAATTCATGGCAATACTTCTCTAAGGTCAGTTCCAGAACTCAGTCTCCAAGGGGAATCCCACAAGAGTTGAAACCCAGGTGGACACAGTCATCTTTTCCAACTGCCACACAAATGACCACAATTGAAACCAAAACACTCCCACATGGCCCTCATGTTTTTCCATATAGACACTCATCATAACCTCTCGCTGGAGGTTTCCATGAGGGGCGCAGACCAAGACACCGTCCAAAATAAGCTCCCTTGCCCCTAATTTGCCGAAAGTCAGGGTGGCCTACACACCCTTCCTGTGAACCAGAACTGATCAAATAGGGATGTAGTTAATACTGTTCTGCTTTTCCAATTTGAGGCCTACTGACTGTCAGGTATAGATTCTTTATGTGATTTGGAGTCATCAGCAAACCCAAGCACTTCTGCAGGGGTTCAAAGAACTCATTTGAACTAAAGGATCCTGATTCTTACTTGATGAAGGTCAGGAATATAATAGAGGAAGGCAAGAGACTCATTTGCCATTTCTGTTTTGAGTGCACACATGGAATCTATCTTTAGATGCATCAGGTGCTGAGAATCTAAGCCACAACCTCACACAGAACCAAGAGGCTGATTCAGACACATCCTTTTACAAAGCAATTAAGCAAAGAGCAACAGGTGATGCCCATTCATTTTCATTTGAAAACTGTTTTCTTCAGGCTTCACAAAGGGGTGGCCAGAGGCAAAGACCTTCCTGACATTTAGGGCAACAGAAAAACAGGTAAGCAAAAGACCCAAAGCAGGGTTTCTCCACTGAGACTTTCCTGGTCACACTGATATCTGAGTTTTCTGAGATGCTCCCCATTCACTTTAGCTATCAAGTACATGGTCATGTCACAGAGCTTGGAGGTTGTATATATCTTGGACACAAAACCATGAGCCTATTCTGGAGAGTGGCCAGAATTCAGGAAGAAAACAGGATCTTAGGAAGATAGTAGGTTTTGCCCATCCAGAAGGCAAGCCGCGGTCCATTCATCAATTGGGCAGGATGAATGCCAGGAAGCTTTCTACTAGACAGGACACATCCATTAATTCATTCTCTTTTCTAATGTCTACAACCACAGACACAGTGGGATACACAGACATAGAAACACTCACATGTCAAACGACTTACTAGAAACAGTGCAATCCAAACCAAACAAACCGCATTTTCTACCTATTCTCAGAACATGTGACAAAACCACAAAACCACAACCACTCCCACAAAGGCACCTCCTTCCCCCAAGTAGGTCTGTGAGTATCCAGAGTGTCCTCTGACTGGTGGGCCATACAATGTTCTCCCGAAATGTCCTGTCCTGACTCAGATCTGGTCTCCTTGGCCAACTCTGTGAAGTTGTCAGGAGCCAGCGGTGAGCCACTACCTGCTTTCTCAGAAAAGGTCCCTCTTCAGAGCTCTCCTGGCCTTTGGCTATCCTCACATAGGTAGGTACCAAGAAAGACTGACCCTGTCCTTGGTAAAACCGAACAAGTGAGCCCACTGGGACTGGGACTGGGACTGGCTCTGGGTTCCTGTCTTCATGGATCCCAAGTTCAGAGAATTCCTTCACCAAGGAAGTCACATAGGTCACTTCCTTCAGGAACTGAATCAGGTTACTGCCTTGGCAACCAATTTGTCCTAACAGTTGCTTCCAAGAGTCCAATGAGTTGGAGGCTGCCCCTACTTCCAGTGAAACTTTCACAATTTTGCATGGTATATCAACCATAGGCACCCAAAAAAAGCTCTCCAGATAGGCGTGGTTTGGTCCATCTTCTATACATTAAGAAAAGAAATGTTGATTCAGACACATCCCTTCATGCTAACCAGGTTGTTTGTCATGGAAGATGACTTTTGCTCTCTGACGTCATTCATAGCTGCCTACATTTAATCCTGGGATCATTTCTTTAATGACCTTGGAGGTTCTCAGCAAGTGGAAGATCCCCTAATTTCTGTATTGAAAGACCAACTCTGTCCCTGCTCTTCAGTAAAGTTAGATTGAGAGAACAGTGTATGGTCAGGGTTAATAACATGTTCCATTTGGGTTAGGAATCATTCTGCGGGATGAATTATGGTATTGGGAACGTGCAATATTTATAAGAATATAAGTGAATTATAAGTATGAAAACAGACATCTAGGTAATATTTGAAGCCCAGAATTGCATTGGACCCTTAGCTGGGATTCTTAGCTTTGAATTATATTCTGCACAGATGTCTCAGATAAATCGATATACAATGGCATAATTACTTGTACCTTGGTTTATTGAATGTTGAAGAGAACATCCAGTCAAAAAGGGATAATTTGTAGGATTAGTAAGATAGTTGGTAGGTTTTGAAAGAAGAGTGAGTATAGGATTTGGATAAAAAGATCTTTAGCTGTAGGGTTTCGGATAGAGTGAATGTAATTGTCAGCACATGTGGAGAGTCTGTCAAAAGGATGAACTGGGGAAAAAAGTAGGAATGCAGATATCAATTGACATTAGGATATCAGGCAAAGTATAAAGTGAGTGATAGAATTATACATTTTCAACAGGCTTGAGTTTGAATATATAATCTTAGGAAGAAACAAACATGTAGTCACCAATAGGATGAACTTTTGAGAGCATTAGGCAACATGGACATGGATGTTTTCCGTAATCCATGCTCACTTTTCATTTAGGCTTTGGTACAAACATAAGTTTGACCTCTTCTTTCTGTGTGCAGAATACTACTGTGGTAAAATGTATATGTAGATCAGGTGACATGAGTATTTCTTCCACCATTTCTGGGAGCAATATTTTGAAGACGTATAAATTATTTTTGGAGGTAAAAATGGTGTACACTGTGTCTATAATTATAGAAATAATGCATGAATAGACCATACTGTAAATAAATATTATAACTGGTTCTAACTTTAAATAATGGATTGAATTGATATCTGAAAATATACAGAAAATCTTACATTGATATACAATCCTTCATTCCAACCAGTAATATATCTAATGGTTATATCAGCATTATGGTTTTTCATGAAGAATGTGTGAGTTTTGCTTCAAAAGTGATTATGGAAATCGGAAATAATGTGTTTGGAAAGAAGTCTCATGAAAAGACCAGTCAAGAAACCTGGAGGAATACATGTGTTTTGAAGCAGAAAGTGATTGAAAGTGAAACAAATGCCTATATATTTGTGAACTTGTGGATCAAATATATATCCTATGATGTGCATAAACTGAAGAAATAGTAATGTACCACTGTTACATAAAAATGAACGTCAAAATACACATCATGTCCTCTCCCACAGGAATCTACTTGCATTGATGTTAAACTGGGTCAGTTATTGTAGAAATATTAGGATAATGCCGCAGTCTTGCTGGGCACAATCAGGAGCCACTTGCCAAAAGAAACGAACTTTATTTTTAGAACCACACACGCCAAACAAAACAGCCTCTCAGGAAAAACCTTCAGAGCCCCAACTGCCACCACTGGCTTCCCAAAACCTCTCCCTCCCACATGAGCCTCTCTCCGCCTCCCACAATCCTCCTGCTCTTGAGGCCGATTGGCTGGGTCATGTGGGCAAAGTCAAAAAAAGTCCCCCAATGAGCAGTTTTGTGGTCTGAAAGGGCAGGGAAACAGCCCATTGAGCATCACCGCAGAGGAGCCAATCAGCTAGTTGTTGCTGGGGCCGCTGTGAGCCAATCATCAGCCGGCAGCTGGAAGTTTGCTGGCAGCAGGAATTTTGCTGGGGCCCCTTCGGCTGTGGCTCTCAACATCTTCCCCTCTCTGTTTAAACAACACGCATGTGGCTTAGGGACCGTGCCTGCCTTAGGTTGTCCAATAGTACATATGGTCTTTACCCGTTAAGTTGGTACCATTGCAATTGGATCTTACCCGTCACTGACTACCCGTCCAGTATAGAGCCACACCTGTGGAGAGGTCTTTGTACCAGCGGGGGTGGGTGAGGTTCTTTGCCTCACCTCTGTTGGCCCCCCCAAATTTTAGCTGGATGATCATGACACGCAGAAGGGAGGAAGATACACCAAGCCAATTGACGGCTCTTTTTGGAAAAATTGTACCACCGATGACATCATCAGCAAATATACCCCAACACTACGACAAGTCGCTGCACCAACAGATAGTTCACAATGCATTTAGGTGAGTTCACATGTGTCCAGGCAAGTTCTGCAAGCAGTACAGGGATGGCTATTGCAGAAGCTGTAGATTGGAATTATCTTTGATTTCACCTGCACTGGGATGAAGATAGGAACTCTGGCAATAATGTCTAAAGAAAAAAATTATGTAACATTCCAGAAGGCACTAAAACCAAAAAAAAAAAAAAAACATATGTAACATTCCAGAAGGCACATCAAAAACCAAAATGGCCCAAAAAGCATTCATTGAGGATGAAGTCTCTCACCTTCCTCTGTAAGGTTCCTGACCTCCATAAAATGAGAATAGGAATTTATTGGGTCAAATGAGTTCTTAAAAACCCTGCAGAGGGTAGCCAATGGGTTATTGGGTTTTTTCATTACTCCAATTCACATCAAGAATCTATACTCCACAGACAGTAGGCCTCAAATTAGAGAAGCAGAGCAGTACTAAAGTCAGGGTTATTTGATCACTCCTGATTCACAGAATGGGTCTCCAGGCCACCTTGACTTTAGGCAAATGAGAGAAAAGGGAGATTATTTTGGACACTGTCTTGGGCTGTGCCCCTCAAGGAAACGTCAAGCCAGAGGTTATGATGAGCGTCTATATGGAAGAAGATGAGGGCCATTTGGGAGTTTTTTGGTTTTCCTTGTGGTCATTTATGTGGCAGTCGGAAGAGATGACTGGGTCCACCAGGGCTTGAACTCTGGTGTGATTCCCCTTAGAGACTGAGTTCTGGAACTTACCTCAGAGAAGTATTGCCATGATTTGTGTTGGGATTTTAGGCGGCCACCCATGAGAGTCGCCCGTTGAAACTGAGATCTAGGCCCGGGGTGGCTTTCCACAGAGCACTGGGAATCTGAGACAGAATATCATATGATATTATTTTGAAATACTTGCCAGACATAGTTGAGAGTCAAAACACACATGGACCTCACATTGTAGACCTCAATTGGCATGGCTTCATGTGACTATTTGGCCACTCTTTGGAAAGCCTTGCCTGTGAGAGTTCTCCAGAACATTCCTTGAAATGAGCTTCCTCAACATTGAATAATTCCTGAAAGAATTGAAACAAATAATGCCTCCAACTTCATCCTTGTAAAATGGCTAGATAAATACCATGAAATTTTTGAAATTCGCATGATGAGGTGGCACTGGAGAACCTTTGATGTTCTGTTGCTCATCATTAGTGTACCAGACAGTGCCTTGATTGATTGGGTATAATGAAAGTGGTGTAGAACAGAGATGCCGGTTAGATGGAGACTGCGGAGTATTTGGCCCAGAACTGTGGTGTGCAGGTGTGTGATAAAATATTTATGGTGGTGCCATGTGGATCTGCCATTGATTTCCAAATGGCTTTTAGCTGACATGGTGCACCCAGCAGACCCTTATATGCAAAGGCATCTTGTTATATGGAGAGGTTTCAGGGCAATGTTCAGAATCAGGTTGCTATGGTCAAGGGGGCAAGCTATGTGGGATAGAAGCCGGATTGGTGCGTTCTCCTGGAGACTCTGACCCACCACATGTCACAGAACTCCCTCCAACACTATGTCCCAGTTGAACTCCTTGTATTTCTTGAAGCAAATACCAAACTCCCAGTTCAGCACCAAGAAACACCATGAAAATTGAAGGATGACTAAATGGCTTCATCGTCCACACAGTTAGACACTTTGGCCCAGTGGCCTCTGTTTACCTACAAAGAGAAAAATCAGCACTGCTGCCTCAGGTTCATTGGAAAATAAGAAACCATGTTCTCCAGGTCACATAGATTCAGACCCAGCTTTGATGGTTTCACTACAAATGAAGACAAAGCTACTGACAACAACATATATTTCAAGTGCCACACCTCAGAGGCAGTTTCTCCAGAAGTCTTTTTTCCAGCAGACCTCCATGGTTGTGGAGTGTTTACCCAGTTCCTTACTTCTGGAAACTCCTCTACCTGCTCCCAGGTTGAGAACTCCTGAGAATTTTCCATTCCAGATATGTATTCACAGATTTTCTTACTCTTCTCCTCTAATTGTGTCTCACTTGGGGCAAAGGTAATGTCAAGGCATTGTTCTAGGTGAGAGTGGGAAGATTATTGCGTAGCACATATTTGCATACACATTGGATACATTATCCTATTTTCCATTTGAAATACTGAATTCCCGACACTAACCCATACCCTACTAGACTCTGACTACTTATCCTAAAATGATGGAGAAAAAGAAACCTAACAGAATAGAAATACAGGCCTTTTGTAGGAGGCATGGTGTATACCTGGATTTTCCTTCTCCTTTATCAAGGATATGTGTTATGAATCTAGTCAACTTTTCATTGTAAAATTTCTCCATGAGTTTTCAAAGTTAACACATATGTAAATTCCTGTCTCCTTTTCTCTGTAGCCTCTTTAGAACATGTATATTTTTATGCATATATAGACTCCTACCTGGTAACACACGTACATTCTTGTGAGCTCACTGACTTTGGAATATACAAATTATGAGAATAGATAACTTCCCCTAAATACTGATGGAACTGAAAATTCAACCTATGGGTGAGCTTCCTAGTGAACAACATCATACATAAATCCATGTTCAGTAAAATGAATATTTTTAGATATGTGGATGATATATATTTCATGATAAATTTTGATTGGCATATATATTGCTACATTTTATTGTTGTGTGTGTGTATATGTATATATATGTATATATATATATATGTGTATATATATATATATATATGTATATATATATATATATATATATATATTTTCAAGATTTTCCAAAATATGAAATAAATGTGTCTTATTATACACTCCCTAAATTCATTCAAGTTCATGTATGTGGATTTAAAATCAACATTTTACATGATTATCATCAGTCTGGCTGGGCACAATTCAGGAGCCAACTGTCAAAAGAAACGAACTTTATTTTTAGAACCACACAAACCAAACAAAACAGCTTCTCAGGAAAACCCTCAGAGCCCAACTGCCACCACAGTCTTCCCACAAGCCTCTCCCTCAACCACAAGCCTCCTCCTTTTGAGGCCGATTGGCTGGGTCACATGGGCGGAGCCAAAAAAGTCCACCAATGAGCAGCTCCGTTGTCTGAAAGGGCAAGGAAACATCCCATTGAGCATCACCACAGAGGAGCCAATCAGCTAGATGTTGCTGGGGCCTCTGTGAGCCAATCATCCACTGGCAGTCTGAATGGGCGGGGAAACAGCTCAATGAGCATCTGCAGTGAGCATCACCACAGAGGAGCCAATGAGCTAGATGTTGCTGGGGCCGCTGTGAGCCAATCATCAGCCGGCAGCTGGAAGTTTGCTGGCAGTTGGAGGTTTCCTGGGGCCCCTTTGGCTGTGGCTCTCAACATCTCCCCCTCTCTGTTTAAACAACAAGCATGTGTCTTAGGGACCATGCCTGCCTTTGGTTGTTCAAAACTACATATGGTCCTTACTGGAGAACCTTGGCTGTGGCTATCAACAGGATTTGTATGTACCATTCACTGAAGTTAGTTTTCAGTACTAGGAAACAAATATGTATTTCAGGTGGATAAATATTTCTGCGAAAAATCTTGTGAAAAGTTGATTTTAAATCCACATACTTGAACATAAATGAATTTAGGGAGTGTAAATAAGATACATATATTTCATATTTTGAAAAATCTGGAGAGTGTGTGGGTGTGTGTGTGTATACACACACACACACACACACACAGATATTAAAATGTAGCAACATATATGCAAATCGAAATTCACCATGAAATATACATCAATCACAGATCCAAAAATATTCAATTTTCTTAACAGGGATTTATGTATAATGTTGTTCTACTAGGAAGCTCACCCATTATTTGAATTTTCAGTTCCAACAGCGTTTAGGAGGAGTGATGTCTTCTCACAAATTGTATCTCCCAAGTCAGTCACCTCACAAGAATGTAGGTGTGACACCAGGTAGGATTTGATATGTGCATATAAAAATACATTGCTGAATAGGCTACAGACAAAGGGAGACAGGAATTCACATATTTGTTAACTTTAAAAACACATGGAGATCTATTTCAATTAAAAATAGACTGGATTTATAACACCTAACATTTATCATGAAAAAGGCAAGATCAACTATACACCATGCCTCGTCTGAACTGCTTGTATTTCAATTCTGTTTGTGTTACTTTTCTGCATCATATTAGAATTAGTAGTCAGAGTCTAGTAGGGTATGGGTTCGTGTCAGGGATTCAGTATTTCGAATGGAAAATTGGAAAATGAATCCAATGTGTATGCAAATATGTGCTACACACAAAAAATTCCCACTCTCATTCAGAACAATGGCCTGAAATAACCACGCCCCATGTAAGAAACAATTAGAGGAGAAGAGTTAGAAAATCTGTGAATACATACGTAGAATGGAAAATGCTCAGTAGTTCACAACCTTTGAGGTGGAAAAGACGTTTCCAAACCTTAGGGACAGGGTAAAACTCCACAAACATGGAACTCTGCTGGCCTAAACACTTCTGGAGATACTGACAATGAGGTTGGGTACTTGAAATATATGTTGTTGTCAGAACCTTTAGCTTCCTTTGTAGTGAGACCATCAAACTTGGGTCTGCATTTTTGTGACCTGGAGGACATGAATTCTTATTGTCCAATGAACATGAGGCAGCAGTGCTGAATTCACTCTTTGTAGCTAAACTGTGGCCACTGGGGGATAAGTGTCTCCCCGTCTGGAATTTGAAATCATTTGGTCATGCTCCACTTTTTGTGGTGTTTCTTGCTGCTGCAGTGGGTGTTTTGTATTTGGTTCATGACATACAAAGAGTTAAACTGGGACACAATGCTGGAGGGAGTCCTGTAACGTATGGTGTGTCAAGGTCTGCAGGAGAATGCACCAACCAGGCTTCTATCCCCCATTGCTTGCCCCCTTTACCATAGGAACTTGATTCTGAATATTGCCCTGAAAACTCTCCATGTAACATGATGCCTTTACATACAAAGTTCTGCTAGCTGCACCATGTCAGTCACAAGCCATTTGAAAGCCAATGTAAGATCCACATGACCCCACCACAGATGTATTGTCACACACCTGCACACAACTGCTCTAGGCCCACTACTCAGCAGGCTCCAACTTACTGGCATCTCTGTTCTACACCATTTTCATGAAACACAGTCAATGAAGGCATTTTCTGGTACACTCATGATCAGCAACAGGACATCCAAAGGTTCTCCAGTGCCACCTGGTCATGGGAATTTCAAAATTTGGTGGTAGTTATCTAGCCATTTTTGAAGGATGAAGTTGGAGGCACTGTGGGTTTAAATTCATTCAGAAGCCATTAAATATTGAGTAAGCTCATTTCGATGAAAGCTCTGGAGAACTCTCACAGGAAAGGCTTCCCAAAGAGTGGCCCAAGGTCACATGAAGCCAGGCCCATTGAGGTCTACAATGTGAGGTCCATGTGTGTTTTGACTATCAACTATGGCTGTCAAGTCTTTCAAAATAAAATCATGTGATATCCTTGCTGAGATTCTCAGTGCTCTGTGGAAAGGAACCCTGGGCTTAGATCTCAGTTTCCAAGGGTGACTCTCATGCATGGCCTGCTAAAATCCCAACACAATTCATGGCAATACTTCTCTGAGGTCAGTTCCAGAACTCAGTCTCTAAGGTAAATCACACCTGAGTTCAATCCCAGGTGGACCCAGTCATCTCTTCCAAACGCCACACAAATGACCACAATTAAAACCAAAACACTCCCACATGGCCCTCATCTTCTTCCATATAGACACACATCATAACCACTGGCTGGTGGTTTTCATGAGTTGCGCAGCCTAAGACAGTATCCAAAATAAGCTCCCTTGCCCCTCATTTGCCTAAAGTCATGGTGGCCTGGACACCCTTCCGGTGAACCATGAGTGATCAAAAAGGCTTGCTGTTAATACTGCTTCAATTTTCCAATTTTAGGCCTACTGACTCTTCGGTTTAGATTCTTAATGTTAAATGGAGTCATGAGAAAAACCAAGCACCTCTGGGCTAGCCTCTTCAGGGCTTTGAAAAACTCATTTGACCAAAAAGATCTTGATTCTCACTTGATGGAGGTCAGGATCCTTAGAAGAATTCGAGAGACTTCATCCACAATGACTGCTCTTTTGGCCATTTTGGTTTTGGATACACAAGAGATCTTTCTTTAGATCCCTCAGGTTCTGAGAATCTAGGCCACAGCCTCACAGGGGGCCAAGAGCCTGAATCAGACACATCCCATTCCAAAGCAATTAAGCAAAGAGCCACAGGTGATGCCCATTTATTTCCATTTGAAAACTGTTTTCTTCATGCTTCACAAAGGGGTGGCCTGAGGCAAAGATGTTCCTGACATTCAGTGCAACAGAACAATAGGTAAGCAAAATTCCCAAAGCAGGGTTTCTCCATTGAGACTTTCCTGGTCACACTGATATCTGAGTTTTCTGAGATGCTCACCATTCCCTTCAGCTATGTAGTACATGGCCATGTCACAGAGCTTGGAGGTGGTACATATTTTGGACACAAAACCATCAGTCTATTCTGGAGAGTGCCCACAATTCAGGAAGAAAACAGGAACTTAGGAAGATAGTAGGTGTTGCCCATCTATAAGACAAGCCACAGTCCATTCATAAATCGGGCAGGATGAATGCTGAGAAGATTTCAACTAGACAGGACTCATCCATTGATGCATTTTCTTTTCTAATGTCTACAACCAGGGGCACAGTGGGATACACTGATATCCAAACACATGCCTTGTCAAACGACTTACTACAAACAGGTCCCGCCAAAACAAACAAACCGCCATTCCTACCTATTCTCAGAACATGAGACAAATTCACAAATCCCCACCCACACCCACAAAGACACCTCCTTCCCCCAAGTAGGTCTGTGACTATCTGGAGTTTCCACTGACTCGTGGGCCATAGTATGTTCCAAATAAATGGCCTTCCTGTCTCAGACCTGCTTTCCTTGTGCAATTCTGTGAATTTGTCAGGAGCCAGCAGTGTGCCACTACCTGCTTTCTCAGGAAAAACCCTATTCAGAGCTTTCCTGCGTTTTGGACATCCTCACATCAGTAGGTACCAAAAATGAATGTCTGTGTCCTTGGTAAATCCAAACAAGGAGACCACTGGGACTGGGACTGGACTGGCTATGGGTTCCTGTCTTCCTGGATCCCAAGTTCAGAGAGTTCCAACACCAAAGAAGTGATGTGAGGTCACTTCCTTCAGGAACTGAATCAGATCACTGCCTTGGCAACCTCTTTGTCCTAACAGTTGCTTCCAAGGCTACCATGAGAAAGAGGCTGCCCCTACTTCCTGTGACACTTTCACAAGTTAGAATGCTATATCAACCATAGGCACCCGGGAGCAGCTCTCCACACAGGCCTGGTTTGGTCCATCTTCTCTACATTAAAAAGAGAAAGGCTGATTCAGAAACAACCCTTCATTCTGACCATGTTGTTTGCCAGGGAAGATGACTTTTGCTCTCTCAGGTCCTTCATAGCTGCCTACATCTTCTCCAGTGATCATTTCTGCATGGAATTTTGTGGTTCTCAGCAGGTGGAAGATCCCCTACATTCCTATATTGTAAGACCAACTTTGTCCCTGCTCCTCTGTAAAGTTAGATTGAGGGAACAGTGTATGGTTAGGGTTAATAACATGTTCGATTTGGGTTAGAAATTATTCTGCCGGATGAATAATTGTCCAAGAATAATGAGGTGAAATGTATGTAGGAAAACAGAAATCTAAGTAAAATTTGAAGCCCAGAAGGGGATTGGGCTTCAAGGGATTGTGATACTTAGCATTGCGATCAAGGGATTGTGATACTTAGCATTGAATTATGTTCTGCAGAGATGTCTCAGAGAGATCGATATACAATGGCATAAGACCCTGTACCTTGGATTATTGAATGTAGAAGAGAACATCCAGTCAGAAAGCGTTAATAGGTAGGATTAGGAAGATAGTCAGTAGGTTTAGGAGGAAGAGTGATTATAGGATTTGGAACAAAAGTTTCTTAGCAATAGGGTTTCGATTAGAGTGTGAATGGAAATGTCAGCACATGTGAAGAGTCAGTCACAATGATGAACTGGGGAAAATATGTAGGAAAGCAATCAATAGAGACATTATGAAATCAGGAAAAGTATAAAGTGAGAGAAAGGATTAGATGTTTTCAACAGGGTTGAATTTGAATATATAATCTTAGGAAGAAACAAATATATTGTCACAAATAGGATTGATTTTTGAGAGCATTAGGCAACTTGGACATGGATGTTTTTAGTAATCCATATTCACTTTACATTTAGGCTTTGGTACAAACATAAGTGTGACCTTTTCTTTTTGTGTCCAAATATTACGGTGATAAAATGTATATGTAGATAAGGTGACATGAGTATTTCTTCCATCATTTCTGAGACCAATAATTTGAAGACGTATAAATTAGTATTGGGTTTACAAAGAGGTGTACCCTGTGTCTATGAATATAAAGAAAAAGCATGAATAGACTGTACAGTGAATAAATAATATAACTGGTTTCACTTTAAATCATGGATTGAATTGATATCTGAAAATATATAAGAAATATTATATTGATACAAAATCATTCATTCCAACCAGGTATACATCTAATGGTAATATTGGGGTTATGGATTATCATGAAGGGTGTGTGAGTTTTGCTTCAAAAGTGATTATGGAAATCGAAAATAATGTATTTGGAAAGAAGTCTCATGAGAAGACCAGTCAAGAAACATGGAGGAATACATGTGTTTCGAAGCAGAAAATGATTGAAAGTGAAACAAATGCCTATAATTTTGTAACTTGTGGATGAAATACATATCTTATAATGTGCATAAACTGAAGAAATAGTAAAATACCAGTGGTGAATAAGAATGAACATAAAAATACACATCATGTCCCATAGGAATCTACTTTCATTAATGAGAAACTGGGTCAATTATTGTAGAAATATTAGGATTTGTATTCATGATTCACTGAAGTTAATTTTCAGTAATAGGAAACAAATAGTATTTCAGGTGGTTGAATATTTCCGAGAATAATCTTGTGAAATGTTGACTATAAATCCTCATACATGAACTAGAATGAAATTAAGGAGTGTATAATAAGACACATATATTTAATATTTTAAAACATCTGGAGTGTGTATACACACGCACACACACACACACATTAAAAAGTAGTAGTATATATGCCAATCGAAATTCATCATGAAATATATATCATCCACAGATCGAAAAATATTCATTTTCCTGAACATGGAATTATGTATAATATTGTTCAACTAGGAAGCTCACACAGAGGATGAATTTTCAGATCCCACAGTGTTTAGGAGGAGTGATCACTTCTCACAATTTGTATCATCCAAGTCAGACACCTGACAAGAATGTACGTGTGATACCAGGTAGGATTCTATATATGCATATAAAAATAGAAGTGCTGAATAGGCTACATATAATGGGAGAGAGGAATTCACATATTTGTTAACTTTAAAAACACATGGAGAACTATATCAATTACAAATTGACTAGATTTATAACACCAACACTTTGTCACGCAAAAGCCGTGTCCAACTATACACTATGCCTCCTCTGATATGCTTGTATTTCTATTCTGTTTGAGTTATTTTTCTCCATCATATTAGGATTAGTAGTCAGAGTATAGTAGGTTATGGGTTAGTGTCAGGGATTCAGTATTTCAAGTAGAAAATAGGAAAATGAATCTAATAAGCATGAAAATATGTGCTACAAAAAATATTCCCACTCTCATCCAGAAGAATGCCTTGAAATTATCTTCGCCCATAGTATGACACAATTAGAGGAGAAGAGTTAGAAAATATGTGAATACATATCTGGACTGGAAAATGCTCAGCATTACACAACTATGGAGGTGGTAGAACAGTTTCCAAAAGTAAAGGACAGTGTAAACCCTCCACAAACATGGAGCTATGCTGGCCTAAAGACTTCTTGAGAAACTGCCTCTGAGTTTGGGTAGTTGAAATATATGTTGTTGTCAGGAGCTTAACTTCCTTTGTAGTGAGACCATCAAAGTTTGGTCTGCATCTATGTGACCTGGAGGACATGGTTTCTTATTTTCCAATGAACATGAGGCTGCAGTGCTGAATTCACTCTTTGTAGCTAAACTGTGGTCACTGGGGGCTAAGTGTCTCCCCATGTGGACTTTGAAGCCATTTGGTCATCCTCCACTTTTCCTGGTGTTTCTTGCTGCTGCACTGGGTGTTTTGTATTTGCTTCACGACATACAAGGAATTCAACTGGGAAACAGTGCTGGAGGGAGTCCTGTAACATGTGGTGGGTCAGGGTCTGCAGGAGAATGCCCCAACTTGGCTTCTATCCCACATTGCTTGCCCCCTTGACCATACCAACCTGATTCTGAACATTGCCCTGAAACCTCTCCATATTACAAGATGCCATTTCATATAATGGTCTGATGGCTGCACGAAGTCAGTCACAAGCAATTTGGAAGCCAATGTAATATCCACATGGCCACACCACAGATGTATTATCACACACCTGCACACCACTGCTCTAGGCCCACTACTCAGCACGCTCTAACTTACTGGCATCTCTGTTCTACACCATTTTCAAGAAACCCAGTAAATCAAGGCACTGTCTGGTACACTCATGATCAGCAATGGGACATCCAATGGTTATCCAGTGCCACCTGGTCATTGGGAATTTCAAAAATTTTATGATATTTATCTATCCATTTTTCAAGAATGAAGTTGAAGGCACTTTGGGGTTTCCATTCATCCCAGAACCATTAAATGGTGAGGAAGCTCATTTCAATGAAAGCTCTGAGGAACTCTCACAGGCAAGGCTTCTCAGAGTGTGCCCAAAAGGTCACATGAAGCCAGGCCCTTTAAGGTCTATAATGTGAGGTCCTTGTGTGTTTTGACTCTTAACTGTGGCTGCCAAGTCTTTCAGAATAAAATCATGTGATATCCTTGCTGAGATTCTCAGTGCTCTGTTGAAAGCTTTCCTGGGCCTAGATCTCAGGTTTCAAGGGCGACTCTTATGCATGGCCTCTTACAATCCCAACACAACTCATGGCAATACTTCTCTGAGGTCAGTTTCAGAACTCAGTTTCTAAGGGGAATCACACCAGAGTTCAAGCCCATGTGGACCCAGTCATCTATTTCCAAACGCCACAAAAATGACCACATTTAAAACCAAAACATTCCCACATTGCCCTTATCTTTAACCATATAAACACTCATCATTAACTCTGGCTGCAGGTTTCCAAGAGTGGCGCAGCCCAAGACAGTGTCCAAATAATGCACCCTTGCCCCTGATATGTCCAAAGTAAGGGTGGCCTGTTCACCCTTCTTATGAACCAGGAGTGATCAAATAGGCCTGCCATAAATACTGCTCTGCTTCTCCAATTTGAGGCCTACTGACTGTCAGGTATAGATTCTTTATGTGATTTGGCATCATGAGACAACCCAAGCAGTTCTGCAGGAATTTGAAGAACTCATTTGATCCAAAGGATCCCTATTCTCACATGATGGAGGTCAGGAACCAAACAGAAGAAGGCAAGAGACTTCATCCACAATGACAGATTTTTTGCCATTTTGGTTTGGATGCACACATGGGATCTTCTTTAGATCTATCAGGAGCTGAGAATTTTAGCCACAGCCTCAAACAGGGCCTAGTGTCTGATTAAGACACATCCCTTTCCAGAGCAATTAAGCAAAGAGCCACAGGTGATGCCCATTCATTTCCATTTGAAAACTATTTCTTCAGGCTTCACAAAGGGGTGGCCTGAGGCAAAGACCTTCCTGACATTCAAGGCAACAGAAACATAGATAAGCAAATGGAGCCAAGCAGGGTTTCTCCACTGAGACTTTACTGGTCACACTGGTATCTGAGTTTTCTGAGATGTTCCCATTCCCTTCAGCTATCAAGGACATGGCCATGTCACAGAGTTTGGAGGTGGTACATATCTTGAACAATAAACCATGATACTATTCTGGAGAGTGGCCAGAATTCAGGAAGAAAACAGCAACTTAGGAAGTTAGTAGGTGTTTCCCATCCATAAGGCAAGCAACAGTCCATTAATCAATTGTGCAGGATGAATGCTGTGAATCTTTCTACTAGACAGGACACCTCCATTGATGCATTCTCGTTTCTAATGTCTAAAACCACGGACACAGTGGCTACACAGACATAGAAACACTCGCCTTGTCTAAAGACTTACTAGAAAAAGTCGACTCCAAACCAAACCAACCACCTTTCCTACCTATTCTCAGAACATGAAACAAAACCACAAACTCACACCCACAACCAAAAAGGCACCTCCTTCCCAAAAATAGGTCTTTAACTATCTGGAGTGTCCTCTGACTGGTGGGCCATACTATGTTCCACTCGAAATGGCCTGTCTGGTCTCAGATCTTGTCTCCTTGGCCAACTCTGTTATTCTGGGAGGAGCCAGTGGTTAGCCACAACCTGCTGTCTCAAGAAAGGCCCCTCTTCAGAGCTCTACTGGCATTTGGCCATCCTCACATCAGTAGGTACCAAGAAGGTCTGACTCTGTACTTGGTAAATCCAAACAAGTGAGCCCACTGGGACTGGGACTGGGACTGGCTCTTGGTGCCTGGCTTCTTGCATCCCAATTTCAGAGAGTTCCATCACCAAGAAAATGAGGTATGTCACTTTCTTTGGAACTGAATGAGGCCACTGCCTTGGCAACAACTTTGTCCTAACACTTGCTTACAATGGTCCCATGAGTTGGAGGGTGCCCCTACTTCCTGTGACAATTTGACTAGTTAGAATGGTATATCAAAATAGACACCATGGAACAGCTCTCCACGAAGGCCTGGTTAGGTCCATCTTCTCTACATTAAGAAGAGAGAGTCTGATGCATACACATCCCTTCGTCCTGTGCAGGTTGTTTGCCATGGAAGATGGCTTTTGCTCATTCAGGTCCTTCATAGCTGCCTACATCTTCTCCAGGGATAATTTCTACATCGAACTTTGAGGTTCTCAGCAGTTGGAAGATCACCTACATCCCTTATTGAAAGAATAGCCCTGTCCCTGCTCTTTTGTAATGTTAGATTGAGGCAACAGTGTATGGTTAGGGTTAATAACAGGTTCGATTTGGGTTAGGAATCATTCTGCGGGATGAATAATGGTATTGGGAACCTGCAATATATAGAAATATAGTGGTTAAATATAAGTATGGAAACAGAAATCTAGGTAAGATTTGAAGCTCAGAAGTGCATTGGGCAATAGATTGGGACACGTAGCTTTGAATTACGTTCTGCATACATATTTCAGAAAAATCGATATACAATGGCATAGGACCTTGTACCTCGGATGATTGAATGTAGTAGAGTACATCCACTCAAAAAGGGATAGTCGATAGGATCAGGAAGATAGTCAGTATGTTTCGGAAGAAGATAGAGTATAGGATTTGGACCAAAGTTCATTAGCAATAGGGTTTTGGTTAGAGAGTGAATGTCAATGTCATCACATGTGAAGGGTCAGTCACAATGTTGAACTGGGAAAAATATGTAGGAAAGTAGATATCAATAGAGACATTAGGAAATCAGGCAAAGTATAAAGTGAGTGAAAAAACTAGACATTTCCAACAGTTTTGAGGTTGAATATATAATCTTAGGAAGAAACAAAAATGTGGTCACCAATAGGATTGACATTTGAGAGCATTAGGCAACCTGGATATGGATGTTTTTAGTAATCCATCTTCAGTTTCCATTTAGGCTTTGGTACAATCATACGTGTGACTTTTGCATTTTGTGTCCAGAATATTACTGTGGTAACATGCATATGTAGATCAGGTGACATGAGTATTTCTTCCACCATTTCTGGGAGCAATATTTAGAAGGAGAATAAATTAGTATTGGGCATACTAAGAGGTGTACCCTGTGTCTATGAATATAGAGATAATGCATGAATAGACCATATAGTGAATAAATAATATAACTGGTTCCACTTTAAATAATGGATTAAACTGATATCAGAATATATATAAGAAATACTATATTGATATGAAATCATTCCTTCCAACCAGTTATACATCTAATGGTGATATTATAGTTATGGTTTATCATGAAGTGAGTGTCAGTTTTGCTTCAAAAGTGATAAAGGAAATAAAAAATAATGTATTTGGAAAGAAGTCTCATGATAAGACCAGTCAAGAAACCTGGAAGAATCCATGTGTTCTGAAGCAGGAAGTGATTGAAAGTGAAACAAATGCCTATAAGTTTGCTAACTTGTGGATGAAATATGTATCCTATGATGTGCATAAATTGAAGAAATAGTAATGTACCAGTGTTGAATTAAAATAAATTTCAAAATACACATCATGTCACATAGGAATGTACTTGCATTGTTGTTAAACTGGGTCAGTTACTGTAGAAGTATTAGTATTTGTATGCAACATTAACTGAAGTTAGTTTTTAGTACTGCAAACAATATGTATTTCAGGTGGATGAATATTTCTGAGAATGATCTTGTGAAAAGTTGATTATAAATCCATATACATGAACATGAATGAATTTAGTGAGTGTATATAAGACACATATATTTCATATTTTGAAAAATCTGGAGAGTGTATATATATATATACAAAAAAAACACACAGACAATAAATTAGCAATCGAAATTTATCATGAAATATATATCTTCCACAGATGCAAAATTATTTCTTTTAGAACATGGATTTATGTATAATGTTGTTCTTCTAGGAAACACACCCCTAGGTTAAATTTTCAGTTCCAACAGAGTTTAACAGGAGTGATCATTTCTCACAAATTGTATTTGCCAAATTAGCCTCCTCACAAGAATGTAGGTGTGATACCAGGTAGTGTTCTATATGTGCATTTAAAAATACATGTGCTGAATAGGCTACAGAGAAAGGGAGAGAGGAATTCACATATTTGTTAACATTAAAAACACATGGAGAACTATTTCAATTAAAAATTGACTAGATTTATAACACCTACAATTAATCATGCAAAAAACAAGTCCAACTATACACCATGATTCCTCTGAACTGCTAGTATTCCTATTCTGTTTGTGTTATTTTTCTCCATCATATTAGGAGTAGTAGTCAGAGTTTATTAGGGTATGCGTTAGTGTCAGGGATTCAGTATTTCGAATGGAAAATTGGAAAATGACTCTAAAGGGTATGCAAATATGTGCTACACAAAAATGTTCACACTCTCATCCAGAAGATTGCCTTGGCATTACCTTAGTTCCAAGTAAGATACAATAAAGGAGAAAAGTTAGAAAATCTGTAAATACATATCAGGAATAAAAAATGCTCAGGAGTTCACAAACTTGTAGGTGGTAGAGGAGTTTCCAATAGTAAGGGACAGGGTAAACACTCCACAAACATTGAGCTCTGCTTGTGTAAAGACTTCTTGAGAAACTCTCTGAGGTTGGGCTCTTAAAATACATGTTGTTGTCAGGAGCTTTAGCTTCCTTTGTTGTGTGACCATCAAATCTGGGTGTGCAAATATGTGACCTGAAGGACATTGTTTCTAATTTTCCAATGAAAATGAGGCAGCAGTGCTGAATACTCTTTTTGTAGTTAAAATATGGCCACTGGGGTGTAAGTGTCTCCCCGGGTTGACTGTGAAGCCATTTGGTCATCCTCCAATTTTCGTGGTGTTTCTTGCTGGTGCACTGGGAGTTTGGTATTTGCTTCATGAAATACAAGGAGTTCAACTGGGACACAGTGCTGGAGGGAGTTCTGTCACGTGTGGAGGGACACGGTCTGCATGAGAATGCACCAACCAGGATTCTGTCCCACATAGGTTGCCCCTTTGTCCATAGCAACCTGATTCTGAACATTTCCCAGAAACCTATCCATATAACAAGATGCCTTTACATATAAGGGTCTGCTGGCTGTACCCTGTCAATCACAAGGCAATTGGAAGCCAATGGCAGATCCACATGCCCCAACACACATGTTTTTTCACACACCTTCACACCACTGCTCTAGGCCCACTAATGAACAGGCTCCAACTTAATGGCATCACTGTTCTACACAATTTTCATGAAACCCAGTCAGTCAAGGCACTGTCTGATACACTCATGATCAGCAACAGGACATCCAAAAGTTTTCCAGTGCCACCTGGTGATGGGAATTTCAAAAATTTCATGGTATTTATCAAGCCATTTTTCGAGGATAAAGTTGGAGGCTCTGTGGGTTTCAATTCATTCAGGAACCATTAAATGTTGAAGAAGCTCATATCAATGAAAGATCTTGAGAACACTCACAGGCAAGGCTTCCCAAAGAGTGGCCAAAAGGTAACATGAAGTCAGGCCCATTGAGGTATACAATGTGAGGTCCATATGTGTTTTGACTCTCAAGTGTGGCTTTAAAGAATTTCAGAATAAAATCATGTGATATCCAGGCTGAGATTCCCAGTGCTGTGGGCAAAGCCACCCTGCACCTAGATCTCCCTGCACCACAATTAATACCTGAGATGTTGGTTGCATGGCCTAGTAAAATACAAACACAATTCATGACAATACTTCTCTTATGTCACTTCCAGAATTCAGTCTCTCAGGGGAATCATACCAGAGTTCAAGCCCAGGTGGACCCAGTCATCTGTTCCAAGCACCAAACAAATTACCACAATTCAAAACAAAATGCTCCCACATGCCCTTATCTTATTTCATGTAGACACTCATCATAACATCTGGATGGAGGTTTCCATGAGGGGCACAGCACAAGACAGTGTCCAAAATAACCTTTCTTGCCCCTCATTTGCCTAAAGTCAGTGTGGCCTGGAAATCCTGACTGTGAACCAGGAGTGATCAAATACGCGTGCCGTTAATACTCCTTGGCTTCTCCAATTTGATGCCTACTGACTGTGGGGTTTAGAATCTTTATGTAAACTGGATTCATGAGAAAACCCAAGCACCCATGGGCTAAACTCTGCAGGGCTTTAAAGAACTCATTTGACCCAAAGGATCCCTATTTTCACTTGATGGATGTCAGGAATCTTAGAGAAGAAGGTGAGAGTCTTCATCCACAATAACTGCTCTTTTGGCTTTTTGGTTTTGGATGCACCCATGGGATCTTTCTTTAGATCCATCAGGTGCTGAAAATCTAAGCCACAGCCTCACACAGGGCCAAGAGGCTGATTCAGACACATCCCTTTCCAAAGCAATTAAGCAAAGAGCAAAACACACACAGACATTATAAAGTGGCAATATATATGCCAATTGAAATTCATGATGAAATATATATCGTCCACAGATCCAAAAATATTAATTTTACTGAACATGGATTTATGAATAATGTTGTTAAACTAGAAAGGTTACCCTTAGGTTGAATTTTAAGATCCAATAGCATTTAGGAGGAGTGATCTCTTGTCATAATTTGTATCTGCCATGTCAACCACCTCACAAGAATGTATATGTGATACCAGGTAGGATTCTATATGTTTATATAAAAATACATGTGATGAATAGGCTACAGAGAAAGGGATAGAGGAATTCACATATTTATTAACTTAAAAAACACAAGGAGAACTATTTCAATTAAAAATTAACTAGATTTATAACACCTACCCTACATAATGCAAAAGGAAAGTCCAACTATACACCATGCCTCTTCTGAACTGCTTGTATTTCTATTGTGTTTGTATGCACTGTGGGTTTCAAGAACCATTAAATGTTGAGGAAGCTCATTTGAATGAAACTCTGGAGAACTCTCATAGGCAAGGCTTCCCAAAGAGTGACCAAAAGGTTAGATATAGCCAGGCCCATTGAGGTCTACAATGTGAGGTCCATGTGTGTTTTGACTCTCAACTATGGCTACCAAGTCTTTAAGAATAAAATCATGGGATATCTTGGCTGAAATTCTCAGTGCTCTGTGGAAATCCACCCTCGTCCTTGATCTTAGTTTCCAAGGGCGACTCTCATGCTTGGCCTCCTAAAATATCACCACAATTCATGGCAATACTTCTCTGAGTTCAGTTCCAGAAGTCAGTCTCTAAGGGGAATCACACAAGAATTCAAGCCCAGGTGGACCCACTCATCTCTTCCAACCGTCACACAAATGACCACAATTAATACCAAAACACTCTCACATGGCCCTCCTCTTCTTCTATAAAGGCACTCATCATAACATCTGGCTGGAGGTTTCCATGAGGGGCACAGCCCAAGACAGTGTCCCAAATAAGCTCCCTTGCCACTCATTTGCCTAAATTCAGGGTGGCTTGGACACCCTTCTTGTCCACCAGGAGTGATCTGAAAGGGTAAAATAAATTGAAATTAAAGTGTAAAAGTTGAAGTGTAAAAGACTGGGTTTTGTAAAGTTTCTAAGCTGCAAGGCCTGAGTTAAAATGTAAAGGACCAGGTATTGTTAAGTTCCTATGCTACATGCAAAACCTGAAATTCCTGTAGCTTGTAGTACAATTCCCGACTGCCCAGTAAATATTCCCCCTGACCGCCTGGTTATTTAATAACCTAGGACCCTGTGTGGCCTGGCACATAGGCATTGCAAGGCCTAAAGCAATCTGTTTGAATGTGTACCTCGCTTTAGAACTGACCTATCACTCCTGCCTCACCTGTTCCTGCCAATGAGTGAACTAATCATGTTTAGGAATTGTTGTTTGATTTTTCTGCGGTGTATGTTGATTTCTTAAAGGAGACTGTGATATATGTAAAGTCCCGCCCTCCCCAAAAAGTGTACTTAAGCACTGCTCAACCCCTGCTCGGGGCTCTGGGCTGCTCTCCCTTCTTGAGTGAGCACGTAGGCCCAGCATGCTGGATTGGATCCTCAATGAACGCCTTTTTCTGTTGCATGAGCTGTGGTCTCTTGGTGGTCTCTTCCTCCGACGTTCACCGGATCCTTACATTTGGTGCGTTGGCCGGGAATCACGCAGCATAGGACAAGGACACCCCAACAGACCCCTCTGGGGGTAAGTAAGGCGCTTCTTTCCATTTTTCCTTGTGATCGCTCAGAGCTTTTTGTTCAGGTTCCGTTTTTCCGTTTTTGGTTTGGGTTTGCAGAGTGGCTGCCAGCGGAGAACGTAAGTTCCCCCTGTCAGTGGTGGACAAACGTGTCCTAAAGCCACAGACCACGTCCTCGCAACGGATGCCTTGGAGGACTCAGGGAGTGATGGATGTGCCCTCATTGGGTGAGGAGGGACGGATGAGCCCACATTAGGTGACTCTGCTGCCAACCCATCATATCTTGCTGGCTACTTTTTTCTCTCAGGTTGAATTCACTGTCTGTCTTTGTGGTCTAACCCATCAGGTTTTGCCAGTTACTAGGTTCTAATCTTTACTTCTGAACTCGTGTTAAATGTTACCTGTGTGTACATGTTTGTGTCACGTTTGTATTGTCCTTGTCTCTGTTTGAGAAACTCTCATTATGGGACAAAGCCATTCCATGCCTCTGTCCTTGAAGCCTTTCCTGGTCCCTGCCTCCAATCCGACACCGTCACCCAGGATCCTATCACTCAAACCTTCTACTCCTTCCCCTCTTCCCTCCATTCTCCCTGAGTCACAAGATTGTAGATCTTGGGGTTGTGAACAAACGGGAGCTGCATGATGGTCTTTGTGTGTCTTTTTATCTGAGTTTCTGTTAAATGTGATGGCATTGTTTGGACCGATGCAGAGTCCCGAGTTCCAACCTGCCTTACATATGTGGAAGTTACTTTAGCTAAATTTTAAACTAATGCTTCTCCTGTGAGGGACCAAAAGTCAATAGAACCGCCAGTTTTTCTGTTCTCACCTTTTGCACCTCTCTTAGCTGTGTTTTAAAGAACTTTGATAAACTTTACTCCTCTTTGTTAAGCAAGATTACGGAAGCAGTGATTTTTTTCTTCCCGTAGTTGGCTTGAGCATGCCCACTGCAGAGGGAAATGTCTGGGGTCAAAGAACTTTGATATCTCGCTTAAACTTTTCTCAAAACCCTGTCCTCATTATTAAATTGGCATTAATTGGCTTTGGGATGGGAACCAAGCCTTCAGTCATAAATTTTGACACCCCAGAGGGGACTTTAAATAAACCCCACTCTGCCCTCTTGGGGAAGCCTAGCACTCAAAACAACTGCAAGCAGAGGATGAAATTTTTGGGAGCTGACTACTGCAAAGTTGGGAGACATAGAATATGCCTGGTGCCTGGGGTCAAAGCAAACCAGAGGAACTAATCCTGTAAGTAAATGGTGAGGCTAAGGGACTCCCAGCAGCTGACAGAGCCATTTTGCTGTGGGGAACTCCCTTATTCCTTACGTGCACTTTAAGGATTTCTCCACCTCTGTTTACTTAACAAAAGGGACAATGAATGCATTAATATGTTGATATTATAGATTTTTTCTTGGGGATGATCTAGGGTGAATGTGTATCTAAAAATGATTTTTTTTTTATTTTAACCATCTCGTATCTAAATGGGTTTCTAAAGCATTGCACTATGTTACAGTTAAAAGTTGGGTTTAAACAATTGTTTAGTTTGATTTCAGGTAGTTCATGCTAGGAAACTTAAATACTTAGGATAAAAAATAATTAAAGAGTTTTAATTTTGAACTAGGCAGCCTGAAAAAATTTCACTAGATATACCAGTGCATTAACTTGGGAAGAGATAATAAATTATGATATGGTATCTATTCCCATCAGTGTGTAAGATTTTAAAAAATGGTACTAAATTAAAACGTTGGTCTGGCTTATTGAAATGACATTAATTAGCAACAGTCTTGGAAATTTTTAAAGCTTAATTTCGGATACACATGGTAGCATGTGGTTCTTTTTAAAAAATTTTCAGCCAATTTAATTTAACTTAATACTATTAGAAACTTCATAACAAAGAAAGGGGCTTAACGATCCTATAGAAACTTCTTCTGATGGTGGCTTTAATATTATCAAAAAATGATCCTATTTTCAGTTTTGTGTGAGCAAGTTTTTCTAGTGTAGAAAAATCTAAAGATATAAAATTTTGAGAATTACATCTTAAACTTGCATCAAAATTTTCAACATCCAAACCTGGAAATTATGACTTATAGCTAAAATGCCTTAGGCCTGAGGTTTCTGCTACGAATTCCAGTCTTTTCAGTTTTCCAGACCTCAGCAAGGACTTAAGTTGATATGCAAATAAAAGAAGCCTGCAGCACTCAGCAGGAGACAGATAAAAAAGAGTAAATGTGTCTTTTTACCTGAACTCAAACTAGACCTAACCAAAAAATTATATTATACGGTATTTACTAATTACTGGCCAGTCATCTTTTTTAGGACTCTTGCTTTTCTTAGATTCTGTATTTTTTTTTGAACTCATGATCTTGATCTGCTGATGGGTTAATGTTTTCTGATCAGTTCTATTTTTGATCGACTCTGGAGTTTTTAGCATTTCAATGGAGATTTCACCTGAAAAAGCTACAAGGCTTTTATTATTGTGTTATGTGTTACATTTGTGTTACGTGTTGTATGTTGGTATGTCTGTATGTGTGTATGTCCATATATCATGCAGTGATATGACAATTGACAGATGAGGAGCACTCATGAAAAATTTAAGAATGTATCCAAATGTCTTTGATTCACGTGATTCATATGTTTTAATTCAAATTGGGTAAACAGATAAAAATAAAGATGTCTTTAAAATTAGGCCAATAAGTTCTCTAGGTTTTCAAAAAGGCCCTAATAAAATGTAGATGTCTATAAAATAATCTGCCTAAATTCAGAAATTTACAAGTATTGTATTGAAATGTGAACAGAAAGAGGTTAGTAGATGAAAAAGAGAAACTAAAAGGTTCCAGATATAGATCTAATAGAGGAAAAATGTGTTTCTGGATAAGAGAGTCTATATGATTAAGTAATTAAAGGGGTTTAAGTAAATAATAAAAAAAGGTTTGTGTAACTTGGTTATATGTGTAAGTTTTGAGCAAGTAATCTTAAAAAAATAAACAGCTGGTAAAACAAGTACTGTTTTTATAAAATTGTGCCATGTTATTTCTTTAAAATCTAAACTTGTTTAATACAAAAACATCAATGTAATTGTGGTGTTAATGTGTTCATATCTTCCAGGTATACAAGTCTGTAAGGTAGAAGCTTCCAAAGACCATTGTATCAAGCTGGTGTTCTAAGGTTGTATGGTAATTCTAGGCTTAAAAGAAAAACATGTTGGAGATTTATGTATATCATTTGTGTTCTATAATTGGACTTGTTATCAATAAGATATGTACAGTTCCATGTTACTTTTTACACTGAGATGCAATTTAAAAGTATTTTTAACTTAATGAGAGGCAAATCTGTGAAGGTTTTATTGTAAACACAAAGGTAATACCCATTCATTTCCATGTGAAAACTGTTTTCTTCAGGCTTCACAAAGGGGTGTCCTGAGACAAAGACTTTCCTGATATTCAGGGCAACATAACAATAGGTAATCAAAAGGCCCAAAGCAGGGTTTCTCCACTGAGACTTTACTGGCTACACTGATATCTGAGTTTTCTGAGATGCTTGCCATTCCCTTCAGCTATCCAGTATATGGCCATGTCACAGATCTTGGAAGTGGTTCATATATTGGACACAAAATCATGAGCCTATTCTGGAGAGTGGCCAGAATTCAGGAAGAAAACAGGAACGTAGGAAGATAGTTGGTGTTGCCCATTGATAAGGCAAGCCACACTCCATTTATAAATTGTGCCGGATGAATGCTGGGAAGTTTTCTCCTTGAGAGGATACACCCATTGAGGCATTCTCTTTTCTAATGTCTACAACCACGGACACAGTGGGATACACAGACCTAAAAACACTCGCCTTGTCAAAGGACTAACTAGAAACACTCCACTCCAAACCAAACACACCCCCTTTCCTAACTATTCTCAGAACAAAAGAAAAAACCACAAACCCATACCCACAACCACAAAGGCACCTCCTTCCCCCAAGTAGGTCTGGAACTATCCAGAGTGTCCTCTGACCGGAGGGCCATACTATGTTCCCCAGAAATTGTCTGTCCTGTCTCAGATCTGGGCTCCTTGGTCAACTCTGTGAAGTTTTCAGGAGCCAGCAGTGAGCCTCTACCTGTTTTCTCCGGAAGGGCCGCTCTTCAGAATTTTTCTGGAATTTGGCCATTCTCACATAAGTAGGTACCACAAAAGACTGACTCTGTCCTCGGAAAATCCAAACAAGTGAGAACACTGGAACTGGTGCTGGGACTGGGTCTTGGTGCCTGGCTTCCTGGAACCCAAATTTGGAGAGTTCCATCAACAAGGATGTGAGGTGAGGTCACTTCCTTTAGTAACTGAATGAGGTCACTGCCTTGGCAACCAATTTGTCCTAACATTTGCTTCCTAAGGTCTCATAACATGGAGGATGTCCCTACTACCTGTGACACTTTCACAAGTTAGAATAGTATAGAAGCCATAGTCACCTGGGAACAGCTCTCCACAAAGGCCTAGTTTGGTTCATCTCCTCTACCTTAAGAAGAGAGAATCTGATTCAGACACAACCCTTCATCCTGACCAGGTTGTTTGCCATGGAAGATGCCTTTTGCTCTATCATGTCCTTCATAGCTGCCTACATCTTCTCCAGGGATCATTTCTGCATGGAACTTTGAAGTTTTCAGCAGGTGGAAGATCCCCTGCATTCCTGTATTGTAAGACCAAACCTTTCCCTGCTTTTCTGAACACTTAGATTGAGGGAACAGTGTATGGTTAGGGTTAATAATATGTTCAATTAAAACCAAAATACTCCCACATGGCCCTCATTTTCTTCCATGTAGACATTCATCATAACCTCTGGCTGGAGGTTTCCATAAGGGGCGCAGCCCAAGACAGTGTCCAAAATAAGTTCCCTTTCCCCTCATTTTCCTAAAGTCAGGGTTTCCTGGACACCCTTCCTGTAAACCAGGATTGATCAAATAGGCCTGCCAGTAATACTGCTCTGTTTCTTCATTTTGAAGCCTACTGACTGTGAGGTATAGATTCTTTATGTGATTTGGAGTCATGTGAGAACCCAAGCACTGCTGCAGGGCTTTGAAGAACTCATTTGTCTCAAAGGATCCCTCTACTTACTTGATGGAGGTCAGGAACCTAACAGAGGAAGCAAGAGACTTCATCCACAATGACTGATCTTTTTGCCATTTTGGTTTTGGATGCACACATGGGATCTTTCTTTAGATCCATCAGGTGCTGAAAATCAAAGCCACAGCCTCTCTCAGAGCCGAAAGGATGATTCAGACACATCCCTTTCCAAAGCAATTAAGCAAAGAGCCACAGGTGATGCTCATTCATTTCCAATTGAAAGCAGTTTTTTTCAGGCTTCACAAAATGGTGGCCTGAGGAAAAGACCTTCCTGACATTCAGGTCAACAGAACAGTAGGTTAGCAAAAGGCACAAAGCAGGGTTTCTCTACTGAGACTTTACTGGTCACACTGATATCCGAGTTTTCTGAGATGCTCCCAATTCCCTTTATCTATCCAGTACATGGCCATGTCACAGAACTCGACAGAGGTCCATATCTTGGACAAAAAAACATGAGCCTATTCTGGAGAGTGGCCAGAATTCAGGAAGAAAACAGGAACTAAGGAAAGAAGTAGGTGTTGCCCATATAAGGCAAGCCACAGTCCATTCATAAATTGGGCAGGATGTGTGCTGAGATGCTTTCTACTAGACAGGACACATCCATTGATGCATTCACTTTTCTAATATCTACAACCACGGAAAAAGTGGGAAACACAAACATAGAAACACTCGCCATGTCAAATGACTTACCAAAAACAGTCCACTCCAAACCAAACATACTGCCTTTCCTACCTATTCTCAGAACATGATACAAAACTACAAATTCACACCCACACCCACAAAGGCACCTCCATTACCCAAGTAGGTCTGTGACTATCCAGAGTGTCCTCAGACTGGTGGGCCTTACTCTGCTCCCTCGAAATGGACTTTCCTGTCTCAGATCAGGTCTCCTTTACCAACTCTGTAAAGTTGTCAGCATCAATCAGTGAGTCACTACCTGCTTTCTCAGGAAAGGCCCCTCTTCAGAGCTTTCCTGGCATTTAGCCATCCACACATCAGTATGTACCAAGAAAGACCGACATTGTCCTTGGTAAATCCAAACAAGTGAACCCACTGGGACTGGGACTGGGACTGGCTCTGAGTGCCTGGCTTCCTGGATCCCAAGTTCAGAGAGTTCCATCACCAAGGAAGTGAGGTAGGTCACTTCCTTCAGGAACCGAATGAGGTCACTATCTTGGCAACCACTTTATCCTAAATTTGCTTCCAAGGGTCCCATGAGAGAGAGGCTGCCCCTACTTCCTGTGTCACATTCACAAGATAGAATGGTATATCAACCATAGGCACATGTTAACAGCTCTCCACACAGACCTGGTTTGGTCCATCTTCTCTACATTAAGAAGAGAGAGGCTTATTCAGACACATCGCTTCATCCTGACCAGGTATTTTACCAAGGAAGATATCTGTTGCTCTCTCAGGTTCTTCATAGCTGCCTACATCTTCTCCAGGGTTTATTTCTGCATGGAACTTGAGGTTCTCAACAGGTGGAAGATCCCCTATCTACCTGTATTATAACACCAACTCTGTCCCTGCTCTTCGTAAAGTTAAATTGAGGGAACAGTGCATGGTTAGGGTTAATAGCATGTTCGATTTGGGTTAGGAATCATTCTGTGAGATGAATAATGGTATTGGGAACCTCCGATATTACAAGCATATATAGGTGTAATATAAGTA